>NC_137169.1:77094601-77502837 GCF_951394435.1 Stenella coeruleoalba
GGAGAATAAAGGAAGTCACAGGAGAAATGTGGAGAATGCTGAGGTCATTCTCAGTTTAAGCCAGAAGTATACCCATCCAATGACACAGTCACTCTAGCTAATGGGGAAATGTATCTTTAAGGAACACCCAGATCTCCTAACAAAGGAAGTAGGGAAAATATTTTGTGCCTAGGTACAGGATGTTGGGGAGAAGATTAATGAGGATATGTTTGCACAAGTAGTTTGAGTCCCTCCGTAACTGACCATAAAATGCTGCTCTTCTTTTTTCTGCTCTAGAAATTCTCAGTACCTTGTTAAGGTATTACCTTTTCACTCTCCTCACCTCAAAAGCCTTGACTAATCTCTTTACCTACATTTCAATCTTTAAAGGCCCAGTTTGAACCTGACTTCTCTTCTGAAATCTTCTCAGATTACAGTAGCTTTTCTAGACTATTCTATGAAAGACTATGCACTTTTTGGATATGTCAATGTGAAGTATATCATTACAGTTGTCCTTCTATATACGTGGGAGATTGACTCAAGGACCCTCACAGATACAAAATCTGAGGATTCTCAAGTCCCTTATATAAAATGGCCTAATACAGATGACGCTCTGTATCCACAGTTTCTGCATCAGTGGATTCAAACAACAGTAGCCTAGTTGGTTGAATCTGCAAATTCCAAACTCATGGGTACTGAAGGAGGACAGCACATGCTGCTTATGGATCACTGTGTTGGCTTGGTTCCTCAAGTAACTTACAAGTTCTTTGAGTGCATGATTTGCACAGTGGCTGGTTATTGGGTTGTCTTCACTCTAGCACCCTAGCCTTATATTTTTTGAGAAACTGCCTCTTGCCAATTTTAACTGTGTGCTTCCATTGGGGATCAAAATTGCTAGCTAAAATACTCTACCCCATCTCTCCAGTCACAGAAATAGCCAGGTGAGCAAGGTTGGACCATTTATAATACTACATCCTAGTAGTTATAGTGGTTCATCTATAGGGTAACTAATAAGAATTCTTCTTTAGGATTTTCCCAATGGCAGCTAGAAGGAAAAAAAAAGATTTTCTGTCTCTTTGGTATTCAAGCCATTGGAAAGGAATTCCTAGAGGATGGCAGGTATGTTCTGTTATGGTTAATTTTACATGTCAACTTGACTGGGCCACAAGACACCCAGATATTTAGTCAAACATTATTCTGAGTCTTCTGTGAGTGCGTTTTTGGATGAGATTAATACTTAAGTTGATAGAATGAACAAAGCAGATTGCCCTTCCTAATGTGGGTGGGTCTTATCCAATTAGTTGAAGGCCTGGATATAACAAAAAGTCTGACCCTTCTCTGAGTAAGAGAGAATTCTTCCTGCCTGACTGCCTTCAAACCTGGGCATTGGCTTTTTTTCCTGCCTTCAGACTTGAACTGAAGCCTTAGTTCTTCCCGATTTTGAAACTATTGGCCTTTGGACTGGAACTACACCATTTGTCCTCCTGATTCTCAGGCATTTTGAGGCATTTAGAGTGGAACTAAATCATTGGCTCTCCTGGGCCTCCATTTTGCTGACTAACCCAGCAGATCTTGGGACTTGCCAGCCTCCATAATCATGTAAGCCAAGTCCTTATAATAAATCTCCATATGTACACACACACACACACACACACACACACACACACACACACACACATATTTCCATCCTATTGTTTCTGTTTCTGTTTCTCTGGAGAACCCTGTCTACTACATATTTCCTACTATGTGGAGACAGAGAATGAAATGGACATCCAGAGACAAGAGGCAGAGAAAGAGAGACGTGACTTCAAGCCATCAAGTGCTGGGTTTTTATTTCATTTCTGATGTTTCTGGTTCATGGCTATAGCACTGTTTCCTTCAATTCTATGAGTTAACCAGAATCTTCCAATAAATTTCCTTTAGTGCTTTAACTAGCTTGAGTTGTGTTTCTGTGACTTGCAACCCAAAGAACCCTGACCAAAACAGTCTATGTTTTATATGTCTATAGTCCCTATAGCACTCAGGACTGTGCACATGGTTGATTTGATAAAAACTTGTTGAATGGTTGATTCGTCGATTGATATTGGAATTAGATTACTCTTTGCTCAGTTGGTTCCTGCTAAACTCCTGGCCTTCTCAATATTTCCTTCTGAGCCCTATAGTGAAGAAAATTATAAGACTCCTAAGAGATAATCCAATTCTGAGAGAACAGGGCCACTAGCAATAAATAGCCTAGATTCACACAGAATAAAACAGATTAGACTAACTAGAAACTTTTAGGCTGAAATCACAAAGATTATATTATATTAGCTAAAGGGAATGTGGTAGATGATTATTTGATCTTGTATCTTGATAGTGCACATAGTAAAGTGCTGGATACAGCATCTCGTGAAATCTTGATAGCTAAATTAATTTAAATTGGCTGAATATGTAGATCTTAAATATCTGAATACAGCAAACATGGAATGAATATAATATAGGAAGGTATCAGGTTAGAATGTGCAGACTGGCTGATCAGATAATGGGGGATCCGTTTAACTCTGCTTTATTGGACCATCATCACTAATAGCATCTGAAGGGGTAAACAGCATGTTAATGAAATCTTCAAAGCATTGGTAAGAGCATTAATAAATTAAACAAAGAACTTAAAGAGATATGAGAGATATACCGACAGAATAAACGTTAGAATATCAGAGAGGGAAATATTCCTCAGATCACTTAGATCCCAAATGCTTTAATTAGAAATAAAAAGAAAGAGACTAAGTAAGATAAAATTGTCTGATTTTAAAAAGATGCTAGAGATCAGTGCTTACACTGAAATACAAGGTGACATGAGAGCCCAGAAAGCAAGTATTGTATCTAATGTGCATGTAGCTTCACAATTTTTTTTAATAGGGAAAATGTAGATCTAATCTTAGAGTTAGGAATGACTTCTAAAACATGAAATCAAAAGAAGAATCCATAAAGAAGATATTGGTCCCCTTAATGACTATATACCATTAAGTATTTATTGTCAAAAACAACAAAATATAACAAAGGGATAATAATAATTATATGTAAAAAGTTTTCCAGATCCCCAAAGAATAAGATAAATAACCCAATAGAAAATTAACAAATTGTATGACAAAGAATACTTATAAGATAAAAAATAAATCATCAATAATAATATGGGCATTTTAATCCTTATTACTAAAAATAACTAAGAAAAAGATATAACATTTTTGACCTTGAGAATCAACAGGTCTAGAAATAAAACACTTTCACTGCTAGTAGAAATAGTATTAAAAGCTAACACTCACAGAGTGCTTAATTCACAAAGTAACTTTTAGGCATGAGAATTTGGAGGGTAGGATAAGAGGAGCATATTTGAATAGTAGAGTAGGCTAGTCTGCAATAAAAAAGAGATCTAAGCTTTTAGTGGCTTATGAAAAGGAAGTTTCCTTTTATCATATAAGAGTCCTGGGCAGGTGTTCAGGTTGGTGAAGCAGCTTTGATCTGGTCATCCAAAACGTTGGCTCCCTGCCATCTCCTTGCTCCACCGTTTCCATGTTCACTGTCATCTTCTGAATCCAGTGGAAAGGAAACTACAGCTGAAGAATGAATGAAAGGTCTTTATAGGCACTCCAGAAAGAGGCATGCAGCATTTCTGTTCACATTCCATTGGAGAAATTGCAGTCATTTGACCACAGTGAGCATAAGCGTGCTTAGGAAATGTAGTCTAGCTGTGTGTTCCAAGAAAAGCAGGGTTGGGCAGTCAATTAACAGTCTCTGAGGAATCAAGGTACTGACTGAGCCAAGTGGAATCCATTCACTGTAGCTCGAGGAATGATCAGCTGCAGAAATAAATCAACAAACTCACATCTATTAACTCCTCAGGGGATCTCTCCCAACATTCCCATTTGATCATCATAACATCTCTGCAAGATAAGTATTAATGTTTCCAAAAGGAACATACAGGTCTGAAAGTCTTTAAAAGTATCTTTAAGTCAGATAGCCAGCAAATGGGGGAGTTAAACTCAGGTCTATCTAATTTCACAGAAGACTGCTTTTTTTATTTTATTTTATACCACAATGGGTAGAGTCAGCCCTCAAAGACTAGCTGCTCCATCTTGCTCTGCAATAACCATATATAATCCATCACCAACTGTATTCTCATTCACTTTCAAGTCAACATTTAGTAAGAAGTTACTATTTGTTGGCCTCTGAATTAGTCCAATTAGTATGTATGATCACTCAATCCCTTCAAACCACCGCTCTCGAGGAAGACATTTTTATTTTCCACTGTGAGTAAACTTGGCAATAGTCACACAGTGAGTGGGCAGCTGATCCAGATTGCAAAACTTAGACTCCTCACATTAACACCATGCAGATCCACGTGTACCTATACATACTTCCCCAGTAAGACTTCATGGAGACCAACTCAGTACATAGCACTGTGAAATTCTTTGAGAGATGGCTCGGTAAACACCTACTCTCTGCTCTCAACAACTTTACAGATTAGCTGGAGGAGATAATGTACTTATATATTCACATACATACTCACATGCACACACTCACCACACACACATAAAAGGAGCGTTTAAGCTGAAGTGATGGAAAAGGTGCCAACAGTTTGTATTTCACAGAAGGCCAAAATGAATGTATGTTAGAGATGGAAGGAGAAGCTTCTTGGAGTCAGGAGGACTAGAATGAGTGGGTTGAGAGAGACATGGAGGCAGGGAGAGGAGACAAGACAGAGACCTTCCAAGGTGGGAGAACAGAAGAGCTTAGCCAGGGAAGCTGATAATAGTTAGAGTTGGTCCCATACATACAAGTCCCATGGATCACTGTCTGGCCAATAATGTTGGTTAAAACAAACAAGCAAATATGCCAAAAGCTTTTCAAATACAGATTAATGAGGGCTTGGCTCCATTATTTTTTCTTCTAGGGTGAATGATCTGAATCCTAATTTAAAGTCTCCTCTGAAGGGCTCCAGTTCTTGGTTTAAAATACCTTCCCCTCCCCACTTTCTATGAATGTGCAAATGTTATAATGCAAAGGTGAACTGAAAAGCTCTTTGTCTTCAGAGGCTGAAATATATTGCCCTAATATTAGTTGGTGATATTGCTCTTGCAACAGCTCAACAGCTGTTTTCTTATTAATATATGTACAGTTTACTTTGTTTAGCTGGGCTGATACCAAGAGATCTTATTGGAAGAGAGACTAGACACCTCAGGGAGAAGGGAAGAAGAGAGTTCCATGGCTCCAAAAATCTTATTTTAATGTGTGGTCAAATTACCTTTTGTCCCAGAAATGACATAACTACATTTTTCAGAAAAACTTTACCAGCCTTTTGGGGGAAGTGTATGGGGGTACCTTTTCTTTACACAAAAATGATCCTAAAAACTCCCCTTGACTGAGAAGAGCATAGCTTTAGGAAGAAATGTCTCATGAGGTAGGTACTGATATTTTTAAGCCATAAGGTAGCCCATTTAAAATGGATACTTACTAGGCACAGGTACTATCCTAAGTACTTACTGCCCAACTCAGCTTTGGTTCCAAAGATCCCAGCTAAGAATTGGAAGAAACCCTTTGCCACTGGTAAGATAAAACTGTCCTCTTCTATTCTATTCCAAGCATCTACTCATTTAATAAATATTTATTTCTCTCCAACCATGAGCCAGACACTTTTCTAGGTATCAGTAACACAGCAGTGATCCAAAAAAGGCAAGGTATTGGGTTGGCCAAAATGTTTTCAGGTTTTTCGGTAACATCTTATGAAACACCCAAACAAACTTTTTGGCCAGCCTAATAATAAACAATCTAGAATATGTTACAATCTGAGATGCAAAATAACTCAAAATAAGGGGGTAAAGGCATGGGAGAGGTGCTACTTAGAATGGGCTGGACAGGGAAGTGCTCTATGACAGTGTGAAATTTGAGCAAAAGTGGCCTGAATGAAGTAAACAGGCAAGTCCTCTGGATATTTGGGGGAATGACATCTTAGGCAGAGCTACAATATATTCAGATGGCCTGAGGGAGGAACATACTCGGAGTGTTGGAAGAACAAGGAAGGCAATGTGGCTGGCAAAGAGTAACCAAGGAGAAAAAGGCAATAAGTGAATCATAGAAAATGGGCCATCAGGTCAATGTAGGTCAGTTTTACTCTGGATGATGTTGAAAATCTTTAGTGTTTTGAACAGAGAAGTGATTTTATCGAACTTATTTTTTAAAGATAGTTCTAGTTGCTATTTGAGACTAGATGGTGGAAGGGCAAGGGTTGTAGCAGAGAAACCACTTAGGCTGTGACATAATCCAGGAGAGAAAAGATGATGGCTTGACCCAGGGAAAAGCAAATAAGAGTGGAATACAAGTGGCGAAAGAGGTTATTTAATGGATATATTTGACCTTAGAGCTAACAATTTTTTGGTGGATTGGATTTAGGGTATGAGGGAAAAATACAAATCAAGGGTGAGTCCAGGTTTTGGGACCTGAGTAATTGAAAAATAGTTTAATGAGCTGAAGAAGGCAGGGGGATGGGTGGGTAATGTTTGGGGCAGAACTCTGTCTTGTTATGTTAAATCTGAGATGCTGATTAGATACACAAGTGGAGATGAGAAGTGGATGGCTGGATACAGGAATCTGGAGTTCAGGGGACAAGTCAGGGCTGAGATGTAAATATGAGAGTTGTCAGGGTGTGGTATATATTAGAAGCACCTGGCACCTACAGAGTGCATGCAGAATAAAGAAAGAAAAATTCCAAGAAAGGAGCTCTAAGGCATTCCATTACCTAGAAGTTGGGTGTATAAAACATCGTTGTGCAAAAGAGACTGAGAAATTGCAGTCAGCAAGATAGGAGGAAAACCAAGACAGAAAGTGTCCTGGAGGGCAAGTCGATACATTATTTCTAGGAGGAAGGAGGATTCAGAGCAGGCAAATAGCAGCCGTGGTTCCAAGAGCCAGCATGAAGAGGCAACTTCCCAAATTTGCAACCCATGATCCGATGACTTGCTCTGGGGTTTGACTGCCTAACAGGGCTTCGACTGAAAGTGACTTGATGTTGGGGGCACATCCCCAGCTTTCTCTCACAGAATGTGGCAGCTCTTGCTGCTGCCTCAAGGTTGACACCTTCTAGTTTCTAATTATTTCCAACTCAAGAAGAATACCAAGCAACCATATAAAAAGAAGTGATGATTATATATTTTCACTCAATTAAGGCTTCTTCCTACATCATCATCATTATTATACAGTCATTGTTGGCTTCTTCATTATCTAATCATTTCTGTAGGGTCTACACGTGCCCCTGAACTAAGATCTTTGCATTCACTTAGTGTTAACTCTGACAACAATCTGAGAGTTAGATGGTTTTGTTTTTATTTTAACACATGAGAAAACTGAGACAGGTGGGTAAAATGGGTGTTTGTAAATGACAGAGCTAGGACCTCAGGGTGTTTAAATCCAGGGTCCATGCTTTTAATCATTCTTCTGTTTCTGATTTAGTGACTATCATGTGTTTGGTTTACTCTCAGTAAAATAAATTTAGCTCATATAAAGAAAAATAAGTACCAGGAACTTACCAAAATTCTGAGGGAAAGTGTTTGTAAATCTTTCACAAACCCTTGTCCCATCCATCTTTCCAAACAGTATTTTGTCAAATTCTGAAATTTTAAAACTCCCTCTTCAGATGTTAGCATACTTTACATGGCTCCACCTCCATTTCCACCATCACTCCCACTCCCAAGAATTTCTCTCCTTAAGGTAAGTAGGAGGTTGTTGTGTTGTTTTTCTGTTTTTGTTGCTGTTGTTGTTGTTATTTAGGCAGAGGTCGGGGATGTGAGATAAGCATGTGTATGGTTTTCACTACACAAGTTAACATACATCACCTCGTTTATATCACTTCTCTGAAGTCAGGCTTTCAATTACTTTTTCCTATGGACTTGGTTTTAAGCTAAAATATATTCATTTTGCAAATATATGAAAGAGAGAGGTTGATTTCTATCTGTTACATTTGCTAGCTTTCAATCTCTAAAGATGTTAGAGTCTATCATTTCTACCACTGTTAAATCATTGTATTTATGGAATACTTGTGCATATTGTGTTCTATCTAGACTTTACTGATCATAGGGCAAATACTCCTACTAGAGTATTTTCATCTCATAGATTTGAGATTCAGATAGTTCACCATTTTTGATGGCAGAAATTGAAAAAGTGAGATTTATGCTTCTTCTCAACCAGTGTAACTGGGCTAAACTCCATTTACCTCTTTGCAAGATATCCATTTCACTTCTCAGCTTAACAAAAACCAGAATAATATTTTAGTAGCCATAGAAATTGTATCCCACTATTATTTTTGGTTAATGCATGTTTTTTGTTCTAGTTGTAGGATTTTTATCTCATAATAAAACTTTCATTAATATTCCAATGACTTTTTCAGAATCTGTCCCTCAAAAACCATTAGGAGCATGTTAATAACTTGAGCTCCACTGAGCTTCTCATCATTTCCAATAGCTCAACAACAGATTCAGAGCTGCCCTCTTAGAATTTCCTTTTCAACATGGCAAATAATTTTAGAAGCTAAACTTTCATTTTAAATTTCACAGTAACATGACAGAAGATCTCCAGGGCTAGATATGCCTGCTTTAAACATCACATGTTAATACCCATAGGCAGATACAGAAAGACATAAACCAGCAACAGCTCTATGAAAGAAGAAGGGAAAGTCTATGAGCTAAAGGTAAGAGCCCAGGGCAGAGACAAGTTCTATTAACTAATCTATGGGCACCTTTTTGGCCTTCTTTCTCACCTTCTTCTTTAAATATCTCATTTTTATTTTTTGCTATCAAAATGATAATCTGACTTTCCAGCCATATTCACCTTCTTTCAGTTTCTTACTCAGCAAGCTAGCTCCTCCTCACCTTTCAGGTTGACACCCAAGAGTCCCTCTGTCTGCAGTGCCTGCCCTGATGCCCAGAGTAGGCACAGCCCTTGTCAAGAGATTTTCTAGCACTTTTTAATTTCTCTATCAGAACACTTGTTAAACTTTTTAATTGGAGCATACATGATTTACAATATTATATTAGCTTCAGGTGTACAACATGGTGATTCAATATTTTTTTATAGATTATATTAAAATTATTACAAAACAATGGCTATGTTTCCAATTACACTTTCCTTTGATTAAATTTCTTCAACATCAGATATGAGGCAAATGAGGGCAAGGACTCACCATTTTATTCAACAGATTGTCTGTTAAATATTATGTACTTCATAACTATGTGTTTAAAGAATGAAATGCAACATTAGAAGAAGTAGATAGAGAAAACACTCTAGTGGTGGTGTGGTGTGGTTTATGAGAGTTCAGCCTAAGACTCTGCACTTCCATTGCAGGGGGCACAGGTTCAACCCTGGTCGGGAAACTAAGATCCTGCATGCCACGCAGCGTGGCCGAAAAAAAGAGTTAAGCCTTCCTTCCACTGAGTATTGCATTCAAATCTCAGCTTGGACACCACGAGATTAATTTACTGACCCTGGATAAATTGCCTAATCTATTTGAATTTCAGATCCTTCTTTAAGAAAATGGAGATAAAAATAGATACCTCCTCAGCAATAGTGAATATACAATACAATTACATAGTTCATATAGCACTGTATCTGATACATAACAGTATTAAATGTATATAAATAATTTTTGTTATTTAACTAAACAATATTATGACTAAATGATAAAATATGTTTACTGATCTGGCTATGGATTGCATTTGTAGCACTGGTTATGAGTTTCAGTGGTAAATCCAAAAACCACTAATGGAAAAGTTTTATGGGATAAAGATAAAAATTGTACAATAATGTGTTGAATCGACAACCCCAGACAATTAATGAAGGTTAGAATGTGGTGTGACATTGGCCAAGCTGCTAAATTCTCTGTTAGGCACCAAGGACAACAAATGTTATCCCTTTGTGTTTATCTTTGAGAATTAAAAAAATCCAGATTGAATTATGTATGTCATAAAGTAAAAGGCAACCATTAGTAGAATTAAAAATAGAATGTCTATCTTCCAAATAAGTATATAAGTTAAAAAAAATCAAAATATAGCCTATTCAGTGAAACATAGAAAACTAAGGAAACAGCAGTGCAGAAAAAATGAAACCAAACAAACAAATAAAAAACAAGATTCATAAAACATGGCAAAAGCAAGGCTAAATCCATTAGTTATAAAAATATATAAATATATTGTGCAACCTATTAAAAAAACAAGTCCTCTCAGACTGATATTTTAAAAATTCAAAATAATTCTCTAAGAACAAAATAACTTTATAAGTCTTAAAATGAAATATTTATTAAGGATAATCAGAAATTCAGTCTTTTATAATTTCAAGTTTTCTACAAGTAGTTATTACCTCCTTAATTAGGGGGAAAATGGAGTAGATTAATACATGGTAAGACCTCAGAAGAGTGCCTAGCACAGAGTAAGCTCTAAAGTATTGTTCATAGCATCAGTCATTACTATGGTTATGCCATCTAAGTAATAAACCAAAGCCAGGACATCACAATACAATCATCATAATCATGCAGCCTCCTTAGCTTTAGGGTGCAGTTGGTCTCATTCGTGTAAGGCCCCAATGGTGAAATTCCTTGTGATTTCAGCTATTTGTGGTGTGGCTCATTCATCATCACCATATCCGTTATTTGTAGACTAATGAATGGCACAGAGTGGATATTTACTTTCATTATTTTCACTAAAACAGCTATAATGACATTTAAATTGCTCTGCAGTTTACAAGGTGACTTTGTCTCTATTTTCTAAGATAATAGAAAAATTAAACAAAATTTTATTAAACGTCTTTGCTCTCCCTCAACATGTAAAGTTAGCTATTATATTTCTTTATTTCATTCATTGATTCATCCATCAATTCTTTACCAGGCATTGTGCCTATACAAAGTTGAGTAAAAACATGCATGGTCCCTGCCCGCATAAAGCTTATTGTCTATTAGGAGACAACAATTAATTTAGTATCCCACCTACAGAATGAAATACAGTTCCTTGAGAGCACAGAAGCTTGTGACCAAGAAGTCTGACCCTTTTTGATGGGTCAGGTAGGCCAGGGTTTTCACAGAACTGTTACAGCCAAGGGTTATTATTAACATATCTCTCTGCCATGTCTACAGTTCAATTTATCTTTCTAACATCCAGAATTATGATTCACCAGAATAAGTACATTCAAATTCCACAGATCCTTTGTTCCAATCTCCCAAATTAGCTCTGTAATATATCAGTTTATACCTTGTTTTATTAAACCATATATGTCTTCTGAAAAACATGTTTTGCATTCACTAATAAGAGCCACATGTAACTGCATCAGCAGAAAAAAAAAAAAATAGACACACCCAGATGGGCTGTTATATATCGAGAGTGAAATGCTTTCAAACAGGTTTATATTTGGGGAGGGTACCCAGCATTCTTTACCCAACACACTCTGCTCCAGGAACAAGTGGAGGGTTTTGCATAAGGTCAGTTACCTTGTCAAGCCCCTAGAGATTTCACCATATCTGAAGGGCGTTACCTGGGCATGAAGAAGAAAACCCATGTAGTACATTGTTATGCAATTCCCTTTGAGTCTTTTCCAATACCCCTAGCAAGTTAAAAAAAAAAAAGTTTAGTTAATTAATACCAGAATGCATTCCCCTCGTAAAAAGGAAGATATTGGAAATAAGATTAAAATCTTTGACAACCAGCCCTGTATCATGTACCATCAATACAGGTAATCATTGTCATTGATTCGATGTGTTTCTTCCAGGACCGTTTTCTCTGAATTTACACATACATATAGGGTACTAATTTCTCTGGTTTTGGTTTCTTTTTTACACAAATAATATGTATATATATTTTTGAAACTTTTTTCAATAAAGACTATCTGATAGGTTTTACATGAGAATACAAATAGATTTACCTCATTCATTTTTATTGCTGCACAGTATATGAAAGTGAGGGTATATTAGAATTTATTAATTCCCCTATTGATGGACGTTTAGGTTGTTCCCATTATTTTCCCTATTACAAACAATGCTGCAGTGAATATTCTTGTAAATATGCTAGTAGATCTTTTTCTAGGCTATCATATGTAGAAGTAAGCTTGTGAAAACTTCTGAAGTGTTGTCTGTCACTTTATAATTGTATATATTACCATAAATGACATTAAAAATGTCAAAAATCAAAATGGCATAGGCATTGACCAATCAGAAAGGATGTACAAAAGAACCAGGGCAAATGCCAGCCAGAAGCATTCAGTATGTCATACTTTTTCCTTCTGCCCAAATGCCTGCACTGGGATTTGGGTTTTCAGCTTTGGCATTCATTAACATTTTTACCCTCTTACATATTTTCTTGTGATCATATTTGGCTATTCATGCTAGCAATCATGCTCATTCATAGCCAGAAAACACAAGCCAAAGACTCTGTGTGTATGTAATATGCATGCGATGGTTCATTATAGCTGATAGAAATATATATTATATTTTAATAAATGTTATAAATCCATTAAAATATTTAAATAAAGAAAATGATAAGCAGTAAAACACATAACTTTTAAAGGAAGATTTTTAAAGAATATGACATACAAAAATGATTTGGTATCTTTCTCAGTAAATCTTAACTATTTTTTATCCATTCCAGTCTTAATGTTACCTACAGAATTTGATCTGGTATTTCTTTCTTAAGCATTCAAATTTTCAGTTTAGCCCTTTTCTAGAATTTTATATGCTTCTAGTGCTTCAGGTCAGTTCCCCTCAAAAGCTTCTCTAGCTTTTTAAATTGTAACTATGCATTCTTAAGGAACTAATCCTGTGACTACTCAGCTTTCATATTTGCTTAAAAAAATGTCATAAGTTTCAGCAGTGTTCTTCTTAAGGAGTTTCTTTCATCCTTTCCATGACATAGAATCAGAAAAAGAAGGAAAAGAAACACATGGGGTATTCCCTTTGCTGAGATTTCAAAAACTCCTTGTGATCAATTCAAAAGAATCCAAAAGAAGTTCTTTTCTGTTTAATTATTGAACTAGAATGAATCATTTCTCTTCCATAGTTTTTCTTTTAGAATAACAGGAAATGGGAAAAGCATGGCATGTTGTAGTCAGTAAAGCACATTTCCATCCACCGAATGGAAGCTCCTAGCAAAGTAAAGCAACACATCTCAGAACATCATTTCCTTTAGCAACATCCTAGCAATGATCCCTACCCTTACACACAGATCTTCTCATGCCAAAACTTCCATGCTACTAGAAAAAAATAATAATAATTAATTAATTCAATGAAGATTTTCAAAACTGGTTATCTGATGGTAGCCCCGAGAGAGGAGTATGGGTCAATCCTATTTTCTATGCCCCTTCCGCCAATCACTCAGAAATATAATTGTTTTGTACTTTCGTGATCCAAAAGCAAATCAAAGCCGTATTTCATTCAAAGTGCTCATGGCAGAGGGATCTTGGGAAGTAATTTCCAACCCCATGATTTTAGAATCTATTATAAACCTCTTGTTCGTATAATTATGTTCACATTTTCTCCATTACTTTACATAGATAGCAGAATAAAGAAGCTGCAGTTTTGATTACAAGATTGTTTTAATCTCATTACTTCTTCATATCCATCCACTTTTTCTCTTTAATTTCTAATTCAAAACATATTAAAATAATAAAAAAATATTTCAATAATTCTAACACTAATTATTTGACAGGTCTAAGATCCTAATCTCTCAAACATCTTACTGATTTGAATGAAGCACATTTAATTTTAAACATTAAGAAAAAATTAATTCTAATTTATTCTGTAAATGAAGAACATTATATTTAATTTGATAACAAATCAGTCGATTCAAACTGAATTTGAAGGGGAGAAATAGTATACTGTTGGAAACCTAAAATCAAGGTTGCCTACTCTATGCTGTAGGGATGAACCTAACATTTTCATTCAAAACATGAACAAATTCTACAAACTATGAGATAGATGTACTCATTGGTCACACATAACTGTGATCCAGGCACTGTCTTAGGTTGTTAGATAAAATGTTGAAAAGGACTCTGGCTTAGGAAGCTCATAATATAATAAAATACAAAGTGGCTGGCACTAACCGATGTATGAATAACATGCTGGTGGAACATTATAGGTAGCAATGATTCCTTCCCTCCAAGTGAAACACTGGGGAGACTTCACAGGGGTGATGGTTTATTAGAATGAGTAACAATTAGAATGAGCAGATATTGAGATATATTTTAAATGAACTCAATATCCAGCTATTAAAATCCACTTTGAGGATTGTTTTTCCTGGATAGATAAATCTACAGTTTCCTCCTACTTTAATAATTTGCAAGCTGTATTTACAGGAGGTGGTCACAAGGGGCAAAGGCAGGACAAGAAAGTTTCTACTTTCTTCTTCCACCTTCCCCCAACACCTGTTCCCTCTTTGGCAAGAAAACCTCTCCTTTTAGCTATATTATATTTACATGATTGTGCTACAAAAAGAAATCACTTTCTCAATTTATATTTTGTCAATTCAGACTTTTGTGTGTATATATATGTATATTTTAAATATTAAGTCCACTTGTAATAGTAGATACTCATATAGACATACATACAAAAAAATAAAAGCTTAGGCCTTAAAAATAAAAATAAAAGAAACTCCAAAGAACGCTTTTTTACTATCAACCCAACTTCCATCAGAAAATTTGCATAGAATGAAAACAACAAGTTCAAGTAGAAGCGGAGCACACATTGTCTTTCACACTTCCTAAGAGAGTGACTTGCTAAGACTGCACTGGAAGTTATTCTATGAAATTTCTGACTTGGATTTATCTACCTTTTACTTTATTTATATTTTTTCATAAATTCTTCAGCCTAACACATTATTTTAAAAAAACCGATAGTGGGAAGCAGCTGCATAGCAGAGGGAGATCAGCTCGCTGCTTTGTGACCACCTAGAGGGGTGGGATAGGGAGGGTGGGAGGGAGGGAGAGATGTAAGAGGAAAGAGATATGGGGATATATGTATATGCGTAGTTGATTCACTTTGTTATAAAGCAGAAAATAACACACCATTGTAAAGCAATTTTACTCCAATAAAGATGTTAAAAAAAAAAGTTCCTAAATCCATACTAGCCTTTAGAATACTTTTTTAAACTTTACCAGTGTTCACTAATTTTCATTTGTCATGAAAATCCTTTTCTTAGCATAAAGTAGAAGGGTAAAACAGTTTCACATAAGAAAAGGGAACCCTTCTACACTGCTGGTGGGAATGTAAATTGGTACAGCCACTACAGAAAACAGTATGGAGGTTCTTCAAAAAACTAAAAATAGAGTTGCCATATGATCCTGTGATCCCACTCCTAGGCATATATCCAGGGAAAACTATAATTTGAAAAGGTACATGCACCCCCATGTTCATTGCAGCACTATTTACAGGTCAAGACATGGAAGCAGCCTAAATATCCATCAACAGATGAATGGATAAAGAAGTTGTAGTACAGAGCTTCCCTGGTGGCGCAGTGGTTGAGAGTCCGCCTGCAGATGCAGGGAACACGGGTTCGTGCCCTGGTCCGGGAAGATCCCACATGCCGCGGAGCGGCTGGGCCCGTGAGCCATGGCCGCTGAGCCTGCGCGTCCGGAGCCTGTGCTCCGCAACGGGAGAGGCCACAACAGTGAGAGGCCCGCGTACTGCAAAAACAAACAAACAAACAAAAAGAAGTTGTAGTACATATATACAATGGAATACTAATCAGCCATAGAAAAGAACAAAATAATGCCATTTGCAGCGACATGGATGTAACTAGAGATTATCATACTAAGTGAAGTAAGTCAGACAAAGAAAGACAAATACCATGTGATATGACTTGTATGTGGAATCTAAAATATGACACAAATGAACTTATCTGTGAAACAGACTCACAGACATAGAGAACAAACTTGTGGTTGCCAAAGGGGAGGGGAAGTGGGGGAGGGATGGATAGGGAGTTTGAGATTAGGAGATGCAAACTATTACATATAGAATGGATAAACAACAAACTCCTATTGTATAGCACAGGGAATTATATTCAATATTCTGTGATAAACCATAATGGAAAAGAATATGAAAAACAATGTGTGTGTATATATATATGTATAACTGAATCAATTTGCTGTACAGTAGAAATTAACACGCCATTGTAAACCAACTACACTTTGATAAAATAAATTAAAAAAAAAAAGGATAGCATGCTCACAACAAAATCACGGAGAGTGGAAAACAGTAAAAAGAAAAAAATACAGTTTCACATATAAGTTCTGTCTGGGGGAGTGAGACAAGAGGGGAAGGAAAGAGCAAGTTTCCTTTACTCCTTGACTGCAAGATTTTCACATCAAAATATAGAGGTGGTCCGTGAGTTGAGTATAATCAAAATATTTAAAAGTTGTTTGTTCAGATTGACAGAAAAGTGCTTCCCTAGTTTATGACAGACTAAACCTTCCCAAATATGTTACATTTCACTATATCCACAGAAACACACACACATGCACGCACACACACACACACACACACACACACCCTTCTACGCTTTCCAAGCACCTGGTTTGTCTTGAAGAATGAAAGAGAAAACTAATAAGTAGGGACAAATAAGAAATTTTCTGTACTGAGGAGAAGAGAAATAAGTTTAAGAGCTGGTTGTAGAAACCCATAGAGGCAATAACTTTGTTTGGCAAAACACTCTCATACGTCTTTATGTTTTGGACAATGTAATGATTAATTTTATGTGTCAAATTGTCTGAGTCACAGTGCCAAGATATTTGATGAGACATTATTCTGGATGCTTACATGAAGGTGTTTTTGGATAATATTTCCATTTAAATCAGTAGACTTTGAGTAAAGAAATTTTTCCTCAGTAACGTGGGTGAGCGTCAACCAATTAGTTGAATGGAACAAAAGGCTGACCACCCCTGAGCAAGAAGGAATTCTCCAGTAGGCTGCATTTAGACTTCATCTGATATACTGGCTTGTCCTTATTCTCCAGCAGACTGCCTTTGAACTTGAACTGCAACTCTTTCTGAGTCTTCAGTCTACTGTCCACACCCCCCCACACACAAACTCCATCAGATTTTGGACTCACCAAGTCTCCACAATCACATGTACCAATTCCTTTAAAACAATCTCTTTCTATAGTTATACACATCCTAGTGGTTCTGTTTCTCTGGAGAACCGTGACCAATACATATAATTCTTAGAGTTTGTCCTGTTTTAATTGGGAATGAGTCAAGTAGATAGATAAACTATTCTGTCTTTGCAGGAAGAGAGAAACATGTTAGGGGAAGAGTATGAAAGTAGAAACGAAGAGTATCTTCAACAAAGAAAGGGAATAAAACTGGATGGAGAAAACAAATGGAAATATTCCAGAGTTCATTATGAGTGAGGCTTTTAAGAAAAAAAAAAGGCATCTAAATTTTTTTGGAACTTGGCTGTACCACATTGTGATCTATCCACCTTTCAATATTTCCATGATCCCATTTCTCATCCATGGACTCCAAATCCTCAATAAAATCTACTACATACATAGCCTTCAGAAAGTGGTATTTCAGAAGTTTAAGAGATTACATCAATGTCAAGAAGTGTGATGTGACATGGAAACTAAGCAGTGTATGCAGGTGATAACATGTAGAGCAGTGATTGAGAATTTAGCAGAAGCAGCAATGTCTAGGGAGAAGATGAGCCCAAGGTTATTCAGAGGCATGAGGAGAGAGAGAGACTAAGTGCTCCATCACCAGTAGGACAATGACAAGGTGATCCTAGCAAAACTGGGGACTTGCAGACATTCAAACCTTTGACCCATGCATTACATTTCACATTGTATCAGATTGTTCACTGAAGCCTACACTTAGAATGAAATAAAAAAGAAGAAGAGAAGGAGGAAGGGGAGGAAAAAGAGATAGGTGGAGGTTAAAGAAAAGATAAAGGAAAATAATGTAAAGAACTATGTTCCAAATGCTACCATTGACTTAGTCTCTGATATTTTAGTAACTTCTGTAAAACCAAAGGCTCAATTCATCACACAGCGTTATAATATCCATCCCTAGCTGGCTCCAAAATGTCTTTTAAGCCACATCTCCCAGGAAGTTTTTGTGTTAAGACTCAGGCCACTGGCTGATGACCACTGGCACTAGTAAAGATGGAACCCAATTTGAAGTGGCTGAGGCCTGACTTCCTATGAAGAGGTAAAGCATGGAGAAGAATATTGGCAAGGTGCCTGCAGCTCCAGGTAGATGCCTAACCTGACCTGGCAGCTGGTCAGGTTAGGCATCTATCTTCCTTTTCCTGGATTTGGACTGGGTTGGAAAGGGGGCAAATAGAGTCCAGACATCTTCCATCTACCCACCTAGGAAGATCTTAGTATAACCTTGAAGAGAAAATATAAGAATGTGCTTTGGTATATATTATTTCAATTATGTTCTGCTTTTCTTTTCTTTCTTTTTTTTTTTTTGTGGTACGCGGGCCTCTCACTGTTGTGGCCTCTCCCATTGCAGAGCACAGGCTCCGGACGTGCAGGCTCAGTGGCCATGGCTCACGGGCCCAGCCGCTCCGCGGCATGTGGGATCTTCCCGGACTGGGGCACGAACCCGTGTCCCCTGCATCGGCAGGCGGACTCTCAACCACTACACCACCAGGGAAGCCCTCAATTATGTTCTGCTTTTCACTGAATTGAAAAACCAAGAAAGTCACTTCTTTGTTCTCTGGGATTTCTCTTTATTGGTACATCAGAGACTCACATCTATTGGCCTGAATAGGGAATGGTTACAGGTTTAAAAGGAGATGTGTGCAAAGGGGAAATGCACTGGTCATAACTGAACAAATCATCCTGCTCCTACCAGAAACTGACAATTGTGATGATTCAGTCACTGGGATGACACTCTCTTTTATGCACTAGGGAGAGTTTGATAAGGCAAAAGAAAGAAACAATGTGATTTGGTCCCTGGCCAGACTTTGCCCTTTTCTCCCACCACTTTTTCTTTCATCACTAAGCTACAAACATGGGATTTCAACACATTGAGCTTGTTCCCAACTCAGGGCTCTTACACCTTGCTTATCCACTTGGAATGCTCGAATCTTAACATAGTTGGCTCCTCAATATTTAGTCTCTGCTCTTTTGTCACCTTCCCTAAAGGTTTTTCCTGACCCTTCTTAAAATAGCACCCAACATACCCCAAAACATACCCAGCCACTTTTTATTTTCTGCCTAGCACTTGTCATTATGTGACACATTATGTGACATCTATCCATCTTGATCAATCTATCTGTCTATCTATCCATCCATCTATCATGTATCTAACTATTTTTCTCTAGCTTTGTAAAACATCTCCACTAGGATCTAAATCCCATGAAAGCAAGGACCTTTTCCCCCAGATCTCTACTCTATCCTTAGCATGTAGAACAGTGTATCCTACACATAGTAGGGATTCATTTATCATGAATGGATAAGAGTATTTAAAGAGATTTTAGGAAAAGTATTCATCTACTGTTCTTAGTTTCCAATACATGTGTTAATTGCAAATGATTCTTATCTATTCTTCAATATTGGACCAGTGAGACCTCTAGCTAAGGTAGTTTTGTTCACTGTCTAATAAAATTCTGCCTATAATGTAATAAATTTATATGTAATTTAAAAATTTGCAACCATCCAGGCTTTTTCACTAAATGTGACCAATCCTTCCCCAAATTAATATGAATGATTAAGATTTTTGTAATATAGTGATGTATGATTCACCAAATATCTCAAAATCCTTTTTCTTTGTTAAATAAAATCAAAAGGAAATGACTAATTAGTCAATTTGAATGATTTCCAAATAACACACCAGCCTGTGTTTGTCTGTATTACCAAAGTGAATTATTCATTAGCATTTATGAGAAGTGCCTGAAGAACACGAGCAGTGGGAGTAAAACAACCTAGAATGGTTTTTAAATGACCTTCTAAGCAACTTGGATTAACGCTGGCATTATTCTCCCTGTACAAATCAAGTTAAAATTTTCCATGTGTCAGGTCTCAGAAGAAGGCAGTGAAGGAGTGCTCTTAGAGAGGAAAATGACCTTCTGCACCTCATACAATTAGATTCTGCTTCTCTCTCTGTGTATAGTGTCCATGTGTGTTTATGTGCATCTGGGGTGAGGAGGGAGAGAGAGAGACGCAGAGAAAAATGCAGAGAAGAAAAAGGAGAGTCAGAGAGAAAAAGGGATGAGAAGGAGGAGGAAGGAAAAAAGACAAGGATGAGAGAAAGAAAGAGGAAGGGAAGAAAGAGGAGACAGGGCATGAAGGAAAGAAAAGAAAGATAAAGAAAAGATATATGAAATTAAATCTGGAAATCAGAAGGAAGAAAGGGGAGACGCAGGAGGGTGGGGGAGGACATTTGTGATAAAAGAGACAGATTCTGCGGCAGGCTCTCCCTTGAGCTGGCACACTACTTTGCCAGGCTCCCAGGAGTTCTCCCAGGTGTGCAGGGTCACCTGACTTAATACTGATTAAAAGTGTAAATTGCAACACAAAAAGAAAAAAGTAATTGTCATGTTTCTTCTCTCCTGTGAGGTCACACTCTCTGGTTGTAGCTGAGCCTGCTGCTAGGCACACCCCTCTTGTTTAATAAAATTGTATTAACTTTATCCCTGCCCTTGATTTGCCGCTTTCTAACGTTCTGAGGAATAAATAATAAATGATTGTAAAGCACTTGTACATATGAAATGCCACATAAATGCTTAATAATAATCAGCTTAGGCCAGGAAGCCAGGGGGTGTTGAATAGAAATCATTGCACGCGGTCATTCTTGTTTAGGTGGCTAAAATCGTCCTGTGTGCTGTCTCCATTTCAAATCGTCCCACAGATTTAATTTTCACCCATTCAAGAATCCACTTCTCTGCAAACTAAACAAGCTTTGTTCTTCCATCCCCACAGTAACGTCGCTTGTGACGGTAGAATATAACTACCGCAGCCCATCTCTGCCTTTTCATTTCAGCTTGTTTGTTCAACACTCCTCTCCTTGTTACCCCTTCCAAATCCCCATGTGCACGATTCTGAGTTATCATTTCTTACCCCTTGGGGATGCCTGTTCTACTCTCGTTGTCCTGGGAAAAATGTCTGTTTTCCAGTCTTGGATTTCATTGCTTTTGCTTTTGGGGAATCCAAGATAGCTAAGATGCTAGTTCCTTGATGCTCTTCATTCATGAATTTGTTTAATCATTTCTTCACTCAGCACTTCAGAATGGAGTGTTGTGCTGGGCATTGGGGATACAGTGGAAACCAAGATGGAGAGAGTCTGCATTCTGTAAGAAAGACAGGCAGGGTGAGTCTAGCATGATTTGGGAAATGCTACGATCAGAGCAAGCACAGGGAGCTAAGGGAAGTCAGCATGTAAGCAGCTTGAAGTAAGAAATTCTGCTAGGGTCTGAGCTGGTTTTGTTTTCTCCTTTGTTTTCAAAGGTCTTTAAAAGCTTTTTTACGTACTGTTTAACATGGCTGAAACTCTCTTGGTTTGACCTGGTTGTGGATAGAAGGAGGTGGTGCAGAGCCTGGGCGATAGCCTGGACTGGCCTCTTCTCCTCCTCTGGAGGGAGCACAGGCACCCTCCAAGTCACCTCTGTCTGCTTCAGTTGCAGGTGGAACTCAACATTTGGGAGCTGATAAGAGTTGGTCCTTTGCTGATAGGGCAATCTATTTTTAACCTGGAGTCTATACTTTCAAAAGAAGACAATCTAAACTTATATTAGTATATTTAATGACAAAAAAGGGTACATGCTTAATTGAAAAAAAACAAAATGAAAATAAAGATAAGCAGACATAAATTAACTGCAATCATATCACCCACTGGGACCATTTTTATCATTTAGTGTATATCCTATCAGATTCTTTCTATGCTTATATCATATAAAAATGTGCCTCAAGGCACATATTCCTCAATCCCATAGTATTACATTTCTCATCAATGTGGATTGTACTATACTTTGCATACATATGTATTATTTTATTGCCTTTTTTTTACATTTTACACAAAATTTCAAAAACATAGTTTCATATCAAAAATATATTTAATCATGATTTCTAATGACTCCATATTCTATTATGTATATGAGTTTTTTCAAATTTTTAGATATACATGTTGCTGAAATAAACCTCCTAAAATCGGAATTACTAGTTAATATGCCTGTGTTAAAGTTGTTGTTACATTGTCAAAATGCATTCCAGAGAGACTGAACTGGCTTCCACTCTCATCTCCCTTTGATCGGACCCCTGCCACACCCCTTATCCTCTCTTACCCCCGTATACACCCCTTGGCCAAAATGAAGTGCTCTCAGGGAAGACAGGCTTGAAGCTCAACAGTTTTCATTTTTCCTCTACCTTCCCATTTGTTCCCTTGTGGCATGAGGATTAGTGGACCTTGGGTTTTCAAACAGGTGGAGAAGGCTGTAGTGTGTATAATTGCCTTTGGTGAAACCATCGACATCCATGTTTAGTTCTTCCTGCCCCACTTCCTCCAATTCAATTAGGCTGTTTTTACCAGGGGGAGAGTTTCAAAGCATCAGATGAAGTGTTACCTCATGATTAGTAATTCATGACCAGAGATGAAGATGGGGCAAGGTAATAATGCCCTCCAAGCTGTTTTTCTCCACCACTCCCTTGTTCTCGTTTACATAAAATGCTGTGTCTCAATCGTCAAAGCAAACACACAAAGTTTCACTGCCCCATAAACCAAAGATCCAAAGCAGGGACTCATAAGCTTTTTGAAGTCTGAAGCCCCTTCGAGAATCTTGTGAAAGTTACAGACTTTCTCCTGGTGGGAAAAAACCCGAATGCTGCAGCATGAACAGAGATTGTACTTCTAATTCCTGTGGGTCAGGCACACTTGGAAGATCATCCAAAAGACTCTCTAGGTAAAAATTTCTCGTCAAACAGGCTGAAAAACAGGACAAGCCCAGAAGGAATCAAAAGTAGGATGGACAAGACATTTCACGTGCCTTGCCTCTGTTTTCTGTGTCCAAATTTTCAATGATACAAAGAAGTTTTTTCAAATGTAATTTATTTCATTATTTAGGTATTTTGCGAGGGGTCCAGTGAAGTAACTGAAAATTAGAGGAGTGGATTTTGGCAAATACGTACATTACAGGGCAAATCAAATAGGGGCGGGGGTGGGGGCATGGTTGATGTTGAGATCTACTTGCAAGGCTGCAGTTTTTTCTTGCCAAATGCTATCAGCCATAAAATGTCCAAGGCAGTGGGTCACACCCACTCCTCATGCTCTGCTACTTGGCATTCCTCTAAGTTCTTCCTCAATTGTCATATCTCCACAGGCCATAACAAGGGACAACAGTCAGCAGCAATTCAATTTCGGCCTCCATCTGCTGGCAATAAGAACATAAGGGGGAAATTAATGTACACTCACACACTTGTCATTATAATAGCCCAAATTTGTTTTTATAGTATGACTTCCTTCCAAGGAAATCAAAAAACAATTTATATTCAAATTCCCAAATAGCTACTCACCTGGTAGATGGCTAAAACAATCATCTCCATTTTTTGAAGGCAAAGAGATGCTAAAAATTTGTCAAAGGTCACATAGCACTTTCATGGTGAAATATGCTTATTAGAACAACTCTCTGGAAATCATTCTGGCATTCCTTAAAAGTCTGACATCTAATATGCAAGCCACAGAGCAGGTTATATTAATCGGTAATCATATTATATAAACATACTACAAAATATTTGTGTTCTATTAGTTAACATAATATTTCTTCACTCATTTTACTCTCTTTAATTTATTCTCCTTCCTCAAACCCAAGACCCATAATTGTCCATTTGTGAGCTCTGTGATGCTGGAAAAGTTACTTAATCTCCCTCTGCCTCCATTTGTACCTCTGCAAAATGGAATAGGAGAAGCCAACTCATAGATTTGTCATTAGGATTAAATAAAAAATTCTCAGAAGATTCCCCAATATATACAGGGTGTCCATAAAATTTGGAAACACATATATTATAATTTCATGTTTTTTCCAGAGTGATGAAAAATGAATTGATTGAGCTGATACTGCCAAGTGGATGAAAAAGCTGATAATAACAATGAATAGCAGAGCCCTTTAATGCATATCATTTTGAAAGAGCTGCCATTTCCCATAGCACAGTTGGAAAGCTGGTTCAAAAATTCAAAGATACAGACAGCGTGTCAGCCAAACTCTTTTGTGAACTATCATCCATTTCCAACAAGGTGAATGAAAAGATCATAGCTAGTCCAAAGAGGTCAACTTGCCAAAGATTCAAGGAATTGGAGGTACCTTGCAGAATTGTTCAAGAGAGTCCCCAAATGCATGCCTTTCAACCATACAAGATGTAAGTTCTACAAAGCTTCTCTGAAAATGATCCTGACCATCATGATGAGGGGCAGTGCACTGAACATATCAGGTAAGATCATCGAACAAAATCATATACTGTAACATAAATAACTATTTATTATGTATATTTGCTTATGTTTTCATGCTTTTTAGCCATCTATAGTACTTATTAAATATTTATTAGTAGTATTTATTATTTAAGGAAAGAACAAAGATGTTCCATAATTCACTTTGTTTTCATTTTTGATATAATCATATTTTGGCACTAGCAAATAAAGACAGAGGAATCACTAGCTAGTACTAATGATTCTGTCCTATTCAGTTGTGGTCCCCTATTGACCTCGTCCTTCATTAGCTTACCAACATGCCTCAATTCTTTAAGAAAATACAAACAGTGAAATATGTCTGCACATGTTTCCTGGTCCTTCTCCCATAGAATCAAAATTGAAATTTGAAATCTGTCTACATATTTTTTTCTCTATTTCCTAACCTCAATTTCCTTCTCATAAAGAGATATAGTCTTCAAGTTGACTTTGATTCATGAAAATATTATACTAAGGAGCTGAAAATAATTATACAAATAAAAACAATATCTTTATATATGCACAATACTAAAAGCAATTTATTTTTGATCACCTATGTTATGCTCTCTGGAGAAGAGTTAATGACAGATTTCTGATGAGCAATTCCATAAAAGCAATTATGAGCAAATTATATATGGGGCAATTTTGAAGAACCTGTCTTTGTTTATGCTCACACTCAGTAACGATGTAGAGAACTTTCCAAACAGAAGATATACATGTATTATGTAGTGTAAATAAATGTAGTATGCTGTCATGTCAAATGGACTTGTTTTACCAGGTACTTCATGTTGATCTTAATTCTCTAGCTTAGGGTGCTCAGTGTGACGCAGCCTGGCCAAAAAGGGAAATTCAAGAAATGTTTATTGTTAAGATGCTGATGAACCTCAGTGTTAACAGGGGTGATCAAGTGTAAACTGTCAAGTGTCGCAAGGACATCAACAGTGTCATAAAGCAAAGACTTTCTACAGGATCCATCAAAGGGAAGTCAAGTTTGAAAAACCTGAAATAATTAGATTGCCATTTGTCAAGTATGTCTGAATTTTAGTCTGCCATCTGGCAGAATCAGAGGATCAGAGAATAGAGACAGGCTATATATGTGTAACCCCTGAAATCTTGTAATTCCTATGAATATGAGACTTTGGGGGAATCAGAGGTCATGGACAGCAAATAATGGCCAAAATGCAGGCATGAATACCAGAGGCTTTGTAATAAATAGATTAGTAACTGGTGTAATAACACCGAAGACTGCTATAAATGGATCAAATCAACCAGGAAGGAGTTTTTTAGTAACTATCTAGAGGTATTATTCTTAGCCCTAAACTGTTCACAATTTTATTAGCAGCTTGATGAAAAAAACAGAAAGTAGAATTTTTAAATTCAAGATAACACAAAACTGAAAGGATCAGAAAATATTTTTTAAAAGTACCCTAAAATTAATGTATTTGGGAGAATTAAACAAAGGAATTATTAAGGGAAGTGTGGATAGGGATTAAGGAAACTACAAAGGATTGTTAAATACCCCAAAGAATAATAAGCTCAACTACTCCCTCTACAATTGAAGGTGTGAGAAGAGGAGCTGATTATTAGAACACTGATACACAGAAGTGTACGATACACAGAAGGATGGATGGAGAGAGCAGCCATCTAAGTAAGAGGAGCTTGGAGGAAAGAAACAAGGGGAATAAATATTTTGACCTCACTTTTCTCCCTTCTTCCCATCTCCTAGGGCTCTTCATCCACCAAGCTCAACTGAAAATCAGAGAGCAAGTAACACACTGATGTTATGATTCCTGGGGTAGAACCCAGAAATCTGTATTTGTTTACAAATATGGTAATGATTTGGATACATCCCAAAGTTTGAGAACCACTAGAGTCCAGTGCAAACTGTTAGTCTTGCTCTACTGCAAAGATCAGAAAATTTTTATGCAAAGGGCTTGACAGTAAACATTTTAGGCTCTTTGGGCCATACAGTCTCTGTTGTAGCTACTCAAGTCCACCTTTGTAGCATGAAAGCAGCTTAAGCAAATGGGCTTGGCTGGAATTTGCCCCAGCAGGCTGGCTTTGGCCCATTACAGTTTTAACACTGTAAAACTTAAAAGCTTTTAAAATATACTGATAATTACACTTATTATATCACTTATTATAAATAGAACTTACAAGCCCTGACAAAGTTTTTACACTCTCAATTATGCCAGAAGTGAAATTTGAAAAGAGTCTCCCCCAAAAAGCTTTCATCTAGGAAACCCATATCCCAGGAAGATGATCTATTGCTGTACAATAGGGAATATTACAACTTTTATTTATATCTACTTTTTTTTAACATTTGTTTTAAATTTCTATTTTCAAATACTTTATGATGTGCTTAAAGAATTAGTATTTTAGTACATGGAAATATTTACGAATTAAATGAATTACTCTGTTTATTGGAAAGCAACACTGGCAAATAGGGTCTCCAAAAATCCACCCTTCCATAAAAGCAATGAGAACACTGATAAACAACTGTCAAATCATCTTTTTAAGAGTTCCTGGAATTAACCAAAGACTTGCAACAATCCAAGGAGAGTTTATTCAAGAAAACTAGTTGAATCTCAGTAAGAATACTGATCTTTGTGGCATCTTAACTTATCTTGTTCCCATTCCCTTACTCCCAGCTTTATAGTAGCCTTAAGAACTATCCACTTTGGAACCACAATAACTAAAAAACAGCCGTCTAGCAGCCATGGGGGTAGATCAAACTGGTTTGGAATGCCCAAAAGTGCATCTCCAAAGAAATGCCACTATCTGACCTATCTTGGAGCTCCCGGGGAAAAAAACCAATTCTCAGGGCTCATCTTTATTCGAACTCACTCAGATCTCACTGGATGAGGAAAGCTGTATCCATGGGGCATTTGTCTAAAATAGTCAGAGACAAGTGTTTAACATCATAGTTGCCTAGGGCAGCAATACCAGTTGGGGTAATTGAACAACCAAAAAATTAAAGGTAAAGTAAGGGAAATGAGATCTCCATAGGGGGTTTTGAAAATATCTAACATGTTTCTAGGAATCTAGAAGGCCATCTGCATGTGTAGTGGCACATGCACAGAAAGACTTGAAAAACTCTAATCTGTGTCCATGGCTGACCTTAAGGCTCTGTGCAAGCAAGAACTGAAGGATAAGGCACAGCTTTAAACTACTCCAGCATTGAAAGCCTAGTCCAACACACACTGGGTCCTTCAACAAAGGTGGGAAACTTACTGGTTCAGGACATTTAAGAAAATCTCTGTCCAATCACTATCTGGCTACGAAGATAACTAAGCAGAGGTGAGACTTTAATACCTGCACATAACAAAGAATAAGGTATTATAGAATTTTCCAGACAATTCACTAAACAAATAAACAACAACAAGAACAAAGTCTGGGGGAGAAGGTAGAGATCTATTCCCAGAGCTACGATGCTATGTTACTTAAAATGTCCAAGTTTCAACAAAAAAATTACAAGATATTATATGAAGAAACAGGAAAGTATGTCCAATACATGAGAAAGAAAACAGGTAATAGGAATTGTTCCTGTGGAGTCCAAATATTGGACTTACAAGACAAAAACTTTAAATCAGATATCATAAATATGCTCAGCTAATGAAATAAAATTATTGATACATTTTAAAAACTAAAGGAAAATATGATAACAGTGTCACACAGACACTGTGTTTTTCAAACAGAAAATATGAACAAAGAAATTAAAATTATAAAATGAAACCAAATAAAAATACTGGAGTTTGAAAGTATGATCATTAAAATGAAACATTCACTAGAGAGGAATAACAGCAGATAACAGCTGACAGAAGAAAAATAAGTATACTTGAAGATAGGGTAAATGAAATTATCCAGTCTGAGGCAGAGAAAAAAAAAAAATTAAAGGAAAATTACCAGAAACTCAGAAACCTTAGGGATACCATCAAGGTCAAGTATGTCAACACACATCATGTGACAGTCCCAGAAGAAAAGGAGAGAGACAGAAAGGGCAGAAAGAATATTTGAATAAAGAATGGCTAAAAATTTCCCAAATTTGATAAACAACATTAACTTACACATCCAAGAATCTTGAAACACTCCTAGTAGGATAAACAATGAGACCCACACCTAAGCACATCATAGTCAACCTGTCAGAAGACAAAGAGAAAATCTTGAAAGGAGCAACAGAGAGAGAAAACGATAAACAAACTCATCATGTACAAGGTATCTTCAATGAGAGTAACAACTGACTTACCAGAAACCAAGAAAGCCAGGATGCTGTAAGATGATAAACTCAAAGGACTGAAAGAAGACTATAAACCAAGAAAACTACCATTCAAAAATGAAGGCAAAATTAATACAACATAAGATAAAAAAATCTGAGAAAATTAATTGCTAGGGGACCTACCTTATAAGAAATACTAAAGGGAATCTTTCAGGTTGAAATAAAAGGACACTAGACAGTAATTTTAATCCACATGGGTACATAAAGAGTACCAGTAGAGGTAACTACATAAGTAAATATAGCTGAGAATACAAATATATTTTTCTTTGTAAATAATATCTTCTATATCATTTGAAAAACAACTACATAAAGCAATATTTATAAAACTGTGTTGATGGACTAAAAATGTATAATTTGTATGTCAATAATATGTCAAAAAGAGTGGAAAATCAATGGGGCTATATTAGAACAAATTGTTTTGTATACTATTCAAGTTAAGCTGGTACTAATCAGAACTAGATTGTTATAAACAAGATGTTAATTGTACTCCCTAGGGAAGTTACTAAGAAAATAACTCTAAAAACTCATAATATTCATAAAATAAACAGCAAAAAGTTAAAATTATACACTAGAAAATACTTAGTTAATACAAAAGAAGGCAGTAATGAAAAATAGAGGGAAAAAAGGCATATGGAACACAAATAGCAAAATGACAAACCTAAAGCCTTCTTCATCAACCCTAGTACATTGCTGGTGGTAATGTAAGTCAATGTAGCGTCTTTGAAAAAGTTTGTCAGTTCCTCAAAGAACTGAACATAGAGTTACTATATGATCAGTCATCCCACTCCTAGATACACGTCAAGAGAAATAATACATGTCCACACAAAAACTTGTACATGATGTTATAGCAGCATTATTCATAATAGCCAAAAATTGGAAACAACCCAAATGCTCATCAATTGATGGATAGGTGGACAAAATGTGGCATATTTATAAAACGAAATGTTATTTGGCATTAAAAAGGCATGAAGTTCTGATCCATGTACAACATGGATGAGTTCAAAAATATTATGCCAAGTGAAAGAAACCAGTCACAAAAGAACTCATATTCTATGATTCCATTTATAGGCCATGTCCAGGATAGGTAAATCTTATACAGTTAGGAAGTAGTTTAGTGGTTTCTAAGGGCTAGAGGGAAGATGAATGGAGAACGGCTGCTATTGGGTGCAGGGTTTCTTTTTCAAGTGATGAAAATGTTCTAAAATTGGATAGTGGTGATTCTTACATAACTCTGTGAATATACTAAAAACCTTGAAGTTTACACTTTAAAAGGGTGAATTTTGTGATATATAAATTACATCTTAATAAAGATGTTACAAAAAATGTTCAAGCTCATCATTTTTTAGTTGATCACATGTAAGATCAAAATAGTTTGAAGTGAATTAGCATTCCTGAAAGGCTAAGCATACTTTCATCAGACTGACATCCTGAAATATGTCAACTTCAACTCTACACAAATACAAAAACCGACAACTTGAAAAATGTGAAAAATGTATACAGATTGTAGAGTGGGCCATACACTTAGAAAAAGGGACTCACATGGATTAAATTTTCTGTTTTATGAATTTTGGCCTAAAAACAAGCTGAAGTTGAATAGAAAACTCATACTTTTTTTGTCCTGAAGGTCCAGAGGATAGAATTAAGGGAACCTATAGCTGCTGGAGAGTGAGGTGGGCATGTTAGAAAAAAGAAAGATAGTGTGGTAGAAAGGCCCCAGGTTCTGTGGTAAACTTGGCTCACATTTTCAGCCTGAGTCTTGAACCATGCATGCATAAAGCAAACCCAAAATAGCACAGACAAGGAGAAAAAAAAAAGAAAACAGCTAAAACTTAACTGATATTTGAACTGTTGCCCAAGAAAAAACATTTATATTTCCACTACAACCAATTTAAGTCCTGCTAAAATCAAAATATCAACACTCTTGGGTGGAATAAAAGAGAATCCAGAGTTTCTGCAACATGGCAATTAATGTCAGAATGCAATCAAATTTAGTCAACATAAAAAGAAACAGAAATACTTGACAAATTCTGTAGACAAATGACAACCAACATTGACCAACCTTGACATAATTTAGGTATGAAATTAGCAGATAGAGATTTTAAAGCAGTTAGTATGCTTCTGATCACGTATAAATATGGTTGCAATGAATGAAAATATAGGAAATCTCAGCAGAGAAATATAAGCCATGTAAAAAAAAGGGAAATTCTAGAGCTGAAAATAATTTATTTATAAATATCTGATATATAAAATGTACTGAGTAAGTTTAGCAGGAGAATGGAGACGACAGAAGAAATATTGAGTGAACTTGAAGGTAGATCAATAGGAATTATCCAATCTACAGAATAGAAAAAATAAACATTTAAAAATAAATTAACAGAACTTTTTTAGATATTATGGAATAATATCAAAATATTTGTTTATACATGTAATTGAAGTCTCAGAAGAATATAGAATGGAACATAATATATTTTAAAGAAATAACAGTGATTTTTTTTCAAAATTTGGTAAAGACAAAAACAGAAAAATTTAAGAACCTCAGCAATTCCCAAGCAGGAAAAATATGAAGAGAATCATACTTAGATATATTAAAATAAAACTGCACAAAACCAAAGAAAAAGAGAAAAAATTGAAAGTAGTCAAAGAAAAATGAAACATTACATACAGAGAGAAAAAATAAATCATTATACCATTTACTTATCAGAACACTTGGAACCCAGAAGACAGTGGGAAAATATCATTAAGGTGATCATTAAGGTGATGAAAGAAAATATCAAAGAAACAAAAACTATCAACCAGGAATTCTATATCTAGCAATAATGTCCCTCTAGAATGTAGGGAAATATATCTTCAGCTAAAAAGAATATAAGAGAATTTGTTGCCAGCAGACATAAATTAAAAGAATTGCCAAAGGCAGTTCTGAGGCTGAAGAGATACCTCACTGGAAGCTCATATCCTCAGGAAGAATAAAGAATACTGAAAATGGCAAATATAAAGATAAATGACTATTCTCTTTTTCTCTAAATTTCTTTAAAATTCATATGATGGTTTAAAGCAAAAATTACTACATTGTCTCATGGAGTTTATAATGTATATAGAAATAAAATGTTATATCCATGAGAGCATTAAAGTGAGGGATATTATATAAACCTACAGACAATTGTAAAGTTCTGCATTTTATGTGAAATGACACAATATTAACTCTAAGTTCACTGTGAAAATTTAAAGATGTATATTTTAATACCTACAGCAACTACTAAAAAATATGCAAAGTGGTATAATTAAAAAGCCAACAGATAAATTAAATTGCAATTCTGAAAATATTCAAAAATCCAAAAGAGGACAGAAACAGGAAATTAAAGGCAAAGTAAGTAAAATGAAGGAAATGATCAAATTAACAGCAGATATTAATGAAATAAAAAAACAGATAAGCAATAGATAAATTAGTAAGGCCAAAACTTGCATTTTTTAGAAGATCAACAAAATAATAAGTCCCTAGTTAGACTGATAAAAATAAATAAATAACACGAATCACCAATAAGAGGAACAAAATACTGCTATCACTGCTTATCCTAAAGATATTAAAAGGATAAAAAAACAATATTATGATCAACTTTATGCCCCAAATTTATTGACAACCTAGATGGAATAGATAAATCCTGGGGGCAGAGAGGAACAGCTTACCAAAACTGACATTAAATTAAATTGAAAATCTGAAATGTTTTACAATTAACAGATAAGTCAAATCCATCACCAAAAGACTTTCCACAGGGAAAACACCAGGCCCAAGTGATTTCATTTGTGAATTCTATAGAAATATAAGGAAAAATAACACTAAATTTACACAAAGGCTTACAGAAATAAGAGGAAGAGGGAATATTTGCTAATTCATTTTATGAAGCCAGCATAATCCTAATATTGATATCTCACAAAAAATATTACCAAAAAAGAATTACAGACAAATATCCCTCATGGACATAGATACAAAAATGTTACACTTAAATCCCCCAAAATACTTAATAAAATATTATTAAATAAAATTATAGTTTTATTCAAAATAGCCAAAACTTGGAAACAATAAGATGTCCATAAATGAATGGAAACATAAATCAACTGTGATATATTTATACAATGGACTACAACTCACCAATAAAAACAAACAAACTATTGAAATGAATGACATGGATGAAGATCAAAATATTATGCTGAGTAGGAAAAGTCTTACAAAAAAGAATATGTACTGTGTGGTTCTATTTATTTGGAGTTCTAAAACAAGCAAAACTAATCTATGATGGAATAAAATAAGAACAGTTTTTGGCTCTGAGAACTTAGGGGAGAATTTGAGAAGTCCATGAAAGAACTTTGTGATAGTAACGTTCTATATCTTGATAGAGATTTGTTACATAGCATTTGTCAAAACCCACCAAACGTACAAGATTTGTGTATTTCTTTTTATATAAATTTTACATGAAAAACTGCAAAAATATTGAACTCTAGTTAACGATATGGCTGCTAAAGTATTTAGGAAGAAAAACATCTGCAATTCTTAAAAAGTAAGATGAGTAGCTAAAGGGAGGACAAATGATTATAAATGTGATAAAACAAGTAATTTCAAACATATAGCAAAGTTTACTATTTACTATGAGTCTTTCAATCTTTATTTTATTTATTTATTTATTTATTTTTAAATATATTTATTTATTTATTTTTGGCTGTGTTGGGTCTTCGTTGTTGCAAGCAGCCTTTCTCTATTTACAGCGAGTAGAGGCCACTCTTCCATGTGGTGTGCGGGCCCCTCATTGCGGTGGCCTCTCTTTGTTGTGGAGCATGGGCTCTAGGCTCACAGGCATTAGTAGTTGTGTGTGAAGAGTCTTTCAATCTTTATATTTGACATTTTTCATACTGAAATGATGGAAAATAGTTTGAAGTTCCATAACTTAGACGATGGGAAATTTCTCATTTAGAAATATGAAGGACCGATAAGCTATAGAATCTTAATATAGCTAGGAAACTACCTGAAAAAGAATTCATACTCAATGCAATCCCACTGTGATATAAGAAACCAGTATTCTGGTTCAGAAAGAAATATTTTCAAAACTCTTTTCTAATGGGTCAGGACTAAGAACTGGTTTTTATTCAGAGCCTTCTCCATTTTTCTCATTTAATTGTTTCATCATTTAGACTATTTAAGATTCAGTTGTTCCTCCTTATGTGCCAGCATCACAAACTTCCTCTAAGCGAATGTCCATTTGTAAAGATAGAAACGCAAGCAAAATGTACAGCCTAAGTTTCCACTAGTTCCCACGTTCCATGTACTTCAAATGCCCATAAGCAGCTTCATAAGCCTTTAGCAGCTCTTTCTCTTTTTATTCAAATTGGATTCCACTACAAAACCTGGTTGGATGAACAAGTAAACAAACAAATAAAATAAATGAACAAATAAATGAATACATATAATTTAACCAAAGGCAGAAACTCTGCCCACTAAGAACTGAACTGCCCTCCAGTTTCAAGGAACAGTTGGGTAGCCTGCCACAGTCTTAGTGTGTTATGAAGAACTGAGTCTAATCCTTACATTCTAGCTGTCCTCAAACCCAAAGACTAAATAGAAATCTTTTTGTTCAAAGTTAAGTAAACCTAAAATGTCAACAAGTAGCCTATGAAAAAGAAATATAACCTGCAAAATGCATATTCTTCCCTTGATTAGATTTAGACCACCATAGAAACGGAAAATTGCTTTAAAAATATTTTGCTATCTGTTGTTAATATAAGAGAATATTACTCTGAGTATTTTCATATTAGCATTCTCTAGCACCTGGCACAAAAATTTTAAATATCTTTTGAATGGATGAATGAATGAATGAGTTTCTCTTATTTAAAAAGTTGACTTTAAGATATGAGAATGAATATAATCAAATTAAATCATGGTTGGAATTTGGAAGTCACTAATTGATACTGCAGACAACAAAATAAATAATTCAAAGGACGTTCTTGAAAAATACTTGTGAAATAAAGAAAAAGAAAATAGAAATTTAAAATTAGGGAGAGAATATAATGGATTTGAGTTTCCAGATTTTATAAGACCTTAGGGTTAAAATGAAAAGTGGCATTTAAAGGTAGAGTAATGAAAGGAGACTTAAACTTAGAAATATCCTGGTAACATACTTAAATTTAATAAGCATATCCTTAGCACTTATCACCATCCAAAATATTACATATCTTATAAATTGTCTTTTTGTTCCTCTATTAGAAGTTAAGCTTCAGGAAAGCTGGAAATTTTTTACTTTTGATCCACTGCTATGTGCACCACCACCAAAAGTATTTTCTAATAGATAGTAAATATGCAGTAAATATATATTGAGTTAATTACCTAATTTTAATTAATTAAAAAGAATCCAGGCAAGGAATGAGGGATGGTGGTGGTGTGTAGATCAGTAGGGAGTCAAGTATATATTGAATACAGCAATTAAAAGCAAGTTGGTCTCAGCTTTTCCTCTGTAACAAAACTCTGTTTTCTTTTTCAAAAAGCAATATAACTTTAAAAACTTTTTATGACCTTAAAATTACACTAATAATAAGCTGCCTTTTGTGCACAAAGATAACAGGACAAATCTCAAGTTTTGCAAAGTCTAAGAAATTAAGAGTTCATAAAAATTGCTTAAAGAAATGCTTTGAAAAACTTAAAAATTTTATCAAGATTAGAGCTCAGGGGGAAAAAAGGCAGTTAAAAAAATTACCAGTAATTTTCAGAGAAAACTCTAATTCGAAAAGATACATGCACACCAATGTTCATAGCCAAGACATGAAAGAAACCTAAGTGTCCATCGATTAGATGACTGAAGGAGATGTTGTCTCTCTCTCCCTCTTTCTCTCTCTCTCTCTATATATATGTATATATATGACAAATATACATAATATATAGAATGTATTATATATATACAATAGAATATTACTCAGCCATAAAAATGAATGAAATAATACCATTTGCAGCAACATGGATGGACCTAGAGATTATCAAACTAAGTGAAGTAAGTCAGAAAGAGAAAGACAAATATCATATGATATCATTTATATGTAGAATCTAAAAAAACGATACAAAAGAACTTATTTATAAAACAGAAACAGACTCACAGACATAGAAAACAAACTTATGGTTACCAAAGGGGAAAGGGTGGGGTAGGGATAAACTAGGAGCTTGGGATTAACAGATACATGATACTTTATGTAAAGCAGACAAACAACAAGGTGATACTGTATAGCACAGGGAACTATATTCAATATCTTTTAATAATCTATAATGGAAAAGAAACTGAAAATATATATGTATATATATAACTGAATCACTTTGCTGTACACCAGAAGCTGACACAACACTGTAAATCAAATATACTTCAGTTATAAGTAAATAAATAAAAACTTCCTGCTAATTTTGAAGTCAACCACATTCACAAAATTATGAGAACAAGAGGACAACCAGCATGGCAAAAAAATAGTTGAAGTTAAAAACTCTAAATGGTGTATTGAAATCCACAAAATAAAATATTAAATATAAATGGGGCTCAAGCCCAACCAGAATGTCTGAGGAACATAAAAAATAACTCACAGGGCTTCCCTGGTGGCGCAGTGGTTGAGAGTCCGCCTGCTGATGCAGGGGACCCATGCCCTGGTCCGGGAAGATCCCAACATGCCGCAGAGCGTCTGGGCCCATGAGCCATGGCCGCTGAGCCTGTGCATCCGGAGCCTGTGCTCTGCAATGGGAGAGGCCACAACAGTGAGAGGTCCACGTACTGCAAAAAAAAAATAAAATAAAAATAAAAATAAAATAATCTAGCATTACAGAGGCTAGACCAGGAGAATTATTTATATATCAGCCCTGTCTCCCATTGATTAGGAGATGCCCTTGGGAGCATTAACACCTTGGCACCTCCTGGTTTCACAGGCTGGTTGCTCCTACCAGCTTCTGTGAAATGAGAGAAGCCCAGGCAGAGAGCGAAAGACATAGGGACACTAGGTCTTAATTTGAACAAGACACTGTCAGCATGAGACCGGTGGAAGGCTCAAGAAATTGTCTATTCTAACCATGGCTGAAATCAGAGGTGAGACAAAGAGGATTTTACTCAGGCCTTAAAGAGGAGTCTGATGTTTCTTTGATAGATCTTCCAAGATCTATCATCTATGCAATTCATGATTAATTTCCTCCCATCCTCCTACCTTGCCCAATTGACCAGAACTTCCTTTGGAAATAGGGATTTATGTTTCTGCTTACATGGAAGAGCAGTTTAAACAAAGTAAAAATATTATTGGTGAAGGCAATAAGAATATTAAGAATAAATAAATGTGTGTATAATTTTCATCTTTTGTACACCAGATGCAAAGGATACTAGTTCTTTTAAAATATATGTACAAGAATTCATATACTCATAAAATTCTCATTATTAAAAAAAATAGAAACTATAGGAAAGAAACACCATACCACAATGCAATAAACTAGAAATTCTTTATGTAAATTCTCACTTCTGTTTTAAACTATAACTTTCATATTCTTGAGTTCATTGCTGACTGGCATACCTACTATGCCAGACATTTGCCTATTTGCCCTCAACCCCTGTTCCTACTCTTCTGTGTTTTTTCTGTATATTAAAGAAGGTTAGAAGTCTGCAAGCTTTGTTTCTCTGTTTTCCTTGCTGGCTCTCTTGCTGATGAGTTCTGCTAATAGAACGTACTAGTGGGAGATAAGAAGACAGCAGGAAGAGCAAAGGTTCCTCCTCTGACTCCAATATTGTAGTAGTGGCTGGCAATTGCTGTCAGTTTCTGTAGTAGTAGCAGGAATGGGTTGATTGATTCTAGACCAAAGAAGACTGGGCATAGGTGGCCACTTTTCCTTGGTGTCAGCTTTGTCCCTCCAACTCTCTTTCCTTTTCCTGTTTGCTATCCTAGCCCTTCCAATATTCATCAACAATTCTTCATTTAAAATTCTCTCTGTTGGGAATGGCCATCATTAAAAATCTACAAGTAGCAAATACAGGAGAGGGTGTTGAGAAAAGGGAACCCTCCCACACTGTTGATGGAATGTAATTGGTGCAACCACTAAGGAGAACAGTACAGAAGTTCTTCAAAAAACTAAAACTAGAGTTGCCATATGGTCCTGCAATCCCATCCTGGGCATATATCCAGACAAAACTATAATTCAAAAAGATTCAGGCACCCCTATATTCATAGCATCACTATTTACAATAGCCAAGACACAGAAACAACCTAAATGCCCATTGACACATGACTAGATAAAATTGTATATATATCCAATGGAATATTACTCAGCAATGAAAAAGAAGGAAATAATCCTATTTGCAGCTACATGGATGGACCTAGAGATTATCATACTAAATGAAGTAAGTCAGAAAGAGAAAGACAAATACCATATGATATCACTTATATGTGGAACCTAAAATATGACACAAATGAACTTATCAACAAGTCAGAAACAGACTCACGACATACAGAACAGACTTATGGTTGCCAAGGGGGAGAGAGGGCGGGGCGGGATAGATTGGGAGTTTGGGACTAGCAGATGAAAACTATTATATATAGAATGGATAAACTACGAGGTCTTACTGTATAGCACAAAAACTATATTCAATATCCTGTAATAAACCATAATGGAAAGCTGGATGTCTCTATGGTGAATTTTGTTTCCCCAAATGGATCCTGAATAATAATAATACATTTTTTGACTAATTCTTAATTCAAATTAGCATGACTTGATAGGGGAGATGTCAAGATAGCGGTGTGGAAAAACACAGCTTTAGCGTCTCCCCACAACTAGGGTGCCTGCCGGCCACTGGTGGGGGACTCTGACGCTCAAGGAGACAGGAGGAACCCCAGAGTGAACCAGTAGGATGTAGGGGGACAGAGGGGGGAGGAGAAGTGGAGGCCAGACAAGATCAGTGCCCCTGAGGCCAGGGAGATCAGGAGAGGCAGGTGGGAGGGACCCTCTGGGAAGAGTGGGAGAGGAGTGGAGGGTGATCGCCTGGTCCACTGGGGTCTGGGGAGCCTGCTGAGCTCCCAGGCTGGTCCCCTGAAATCCAAAGACTCCCCCCAGGTCACGTGGGTCCTTGGGGGCATAGGAAGGAGGCCGAGGGGAGAACAGGAGAGGCAGGTGGGAGGGGGTCTCTGGGAGGAGTGGGTGAAAAGTGGAAGGCGATTGCCCCACCCGCTCGGGCATGGGGAGACTGCTGAGCTCCCAGGCCGATCCCCTGCTCTCGAAACTCCCTTCCAGGCCACGTGGATCCTTGGGGGCAAAGGAGGGAGACTGCGGAGATCAGGAAAGGCAGGTGGGAGGGGGCCTCCCAGAATCCAGACCAGAGGAGCAGGAGAGGAGAGGAGGGTTTTTGTCTCAGCCACTCGAGCCCAGAAAGCCTGCTGGGCTCCCAGGTGAGGTTCCCTGCCCTCTGAGACCAGGGGTTGGGGGGGCACACCTGGGCCCCTTCTGTTCCTTGAGCCTAAGCCCACCCCCCCTCACAGCCCCCAGGGCCTTTTCCCGCCCTGTGAGTCCTGAGCATTGGCACCGCACACTGCCCAAACCTTGCCCTTGCTTAGGTCCCACTCTCCACATCCAAAGCCTTCCCCCCACCTTTTTTTTTCCCTTTCCCTACTCCTCTTTTTAATTATTGTGGCACTGATGAACCTTCTGGTTGTTGATTCATCTATATTTTCATTTTTACATTCTTTCTAACATATCTGTTAGTTTCCTAGTATAAATTTATTTTTTACTTATTGTTCTCTTTTTTTATTTTTTGCCACCCCACATGGCTTGCGGGATCTTGGTTTGTGAGCCCGGGGTCAGGTGGAAGCTCCTGTGGTGAGAGCTCTGAGTCCAAACCACTGGACTAACAGAGAACCTCAGACCCCAGGGAATATTCATCAGAGTGAGGTCTCACAGAGGTTGTCATCTCAGCACCAAGACCCAGCTCTACCCAATTGCCTACAAACTCCAGTGTTGGAAGCCTCAGGCCAAACAACCAGTAAAACAGAAACACAATCCCAATCATTAAAAAAAAGAAAAATTCAGATGGCAAAAAAATATGTCACAGATGAAGGAGCAAGGTAAAAACGTACAAGACCAAATAAGTGAAGAGGAAATAGGCAATCTACCTGAAAAAGAATTCAGAATAATGATAGTAAAGATGATCCAGAATCTCAGAAGTAGAATGGAAACATGGATTGAGAAAATACAAGAAATGTTTAACAAAGCTCCAGAAGAACTAAAGAACAAACAAACGGAGATGAACAACACAATAACTGAAATGAAAAATTCACTAGAAGGAATCACCTAACAGAATAAGTGAGGCAGGAGAACGAATAAGTGAGCTGGAAGACAAAATGGTGGAAATAACTACCAAGGAGCAGAATAAAGAAAAAATAATGAAAAAATTTGAAGACAATCTCAGAGACTTCTGGGACAATACTAAATGCACCAACATTCGAATTATAGAGGCCCCAGAAGAAGAAGAGAAAAAGAAAGGATCTGAGAAAATATTTGAAGAGATTATAGTGGAAAATTTCCCTAACATGGGAAAGGAAATAGTCACCCAAGTCCAGGAAGCACAGAGAGTTCCATACAAGATAAACCCTAGGAAAAACACACCAAGACACATATTAATCAAACTAACAAAAATTAAATTCAAAGAAAAAATATTAAAAGCAGCAAGAGAAAAGCAAACATAATATACAAAGGAATCCCCATAAGATTATCAGCAGATTTTTTGGTGGAAACTCTGCAGGGCAGAATGGAGTGGCAGGATACACTTAAAATGATGAAAGAGAAAAACCTACAACCAAGATTACTCTACCCAGCAAGGATCTCATTCAGATTTGATGGAGAAGTCAAAAGCTTTTCAGACAAGCAAAAGCTAAGAGAATTCAGCACCACCAAACCAGCTTTACAACAAATGCTAAAGGAACTTCTCTAGGCAGGAAACATAAGAGAAAGAAAAGACCTACAAAAAAGCCCAAAACAATCAAGAAAATGGTAATAGGAACATACATATTGATAATAACCTTGAATGTAAATGGATTAAATGCTCCAACCAAAAGACAGAGACATGCTGAATGGATACAAAAACAAGACCCATATATATACTGTCTACAAGAGATCCACTTCAGACCTAGGGACTCATACAGGCTGACAGTGAAGGGATGGAAAAAGATATTCCATGCAAGTGGTAATCAAAAGAAAGCTGGAGGGGCTTCCCTGGTGCCACAGTGGTTGAGAGTCCACCTGCTGATGCAGGGGACGTGGGTTCGTGCCCCGGTCCGGGAAGATCCCACATGCCGTGGAGCAGCTGGGCCCGTGAGCCATGGCCGCTGAACCTGCCTGTCCGGAGCCTGTGCTCCACAGCGGGAGAGGCCACAACAGTGAGAGGCCCACGTACCACAAAAAAAAAAAAAAAAAGAAAGAAAAGAAAAAAGAAAGCTGGAGTAGCAATACTCTTAACAGATAAAATAGACTTTAAAATAAAGACTGTTACAAGAGATAAAGAGGAACACCACATAATGATCAAAGGATCAATCCAAGAAAAGATATAACAACTATAAATATTTATGCACCCAACATAGGAGCACCTCAATACATAAGGCAAATGCTAACAACCATGAAAGGAGAAATTGACAATAACACAATAATAGTAGGGAACTTTAACACCCCACGTTCAACAATGAACAGATCATCCAAACAGAAAATAAATAAGGAAACACAAGCTTTAAATGACACAATAGACCAGATAGATCTAATTGATATTTATAGAACATTCCACCCAAAAGTGGCAGAATACACTTTCTTCTCAAGTGTACATGGAACATTCTCCAGGATAGATCACATTTTGGGTCACAAATCAAGCCTTGGAAAATTTGTGAAAATTGATATCATATCAAGCATCCTTTCTGACCACAACACTATGAGATTGGAAATCAATTATAGGAAAAGAACTGTAAAAAAACACAAATACATGGAAGCTAAACAGTGCACTACTAAATAATCAGTGAAGAAATCAAAGAAGAAATAAAAAAATACATAGAAACAAGTGACAACAAAAACACGGTGACCCGCAACCTATGGGATGCAGCAAAAGCAGTTCTAATAGGGAAGTTTATAGCAATTCAATCTCACCTCAAGAAACAAGAAAAATCTCAAACAATCTAACCTTACACTTAAACAACTAGAGAAAGAAGAACAAAGAAAATTCAAAGTCAGTAGAAGAAAAGAAATCAGAAAATTCAAAGTCAGTAGAAGAAAAGATCAGAGCAGAAATAAATGAAATAAATGAAATAGAAATGAAGAAAACAATAGTAAAGATCAATAAAACTAAAAGCTGTTTCTTTGAGAAGATAAACAAAATTGATAAAACCTTAGCCAGATTTATCAAGAAAAAAAGCAAGAGGGATGCAGTTCAATAAAATTAGAAATGAAAAAGGAGAAATCACAACTGACACTGCAGAAATACAAAGAATTATAAGAGATTACTACAAACAACTATATGCCAATAAAAAGGACAACCACGAAGATATGGACAAATTCTTGGAAAGGTACAATTTTCCAAGACTGAACCAGGAAGAATTAGAAAATATAAACAGACCTATCACAAGTAATGAAATTAAAACCATAATTAAAAACTTTCCAACAAACAAAAGTCCAGGAACAGATGGCTTCCCAGGTGAATTCTATCAAACATTTAGAGAAGAGCTAACACTGATCCTTCTCAAACTCTTCCAAAAAATTTCAGAGGCAGAAACAGTCCCAAATTCATTCTGCAAAGCCACCATCACCCTGAAAGCAAAGCCAGAAAAAGATATCACAAAAAAAAAAAGAAAATTAGACATCAATATCACTGATGAATTTACACGCAAAAATCCTCAACAAAATACTAGCAAACAGAATCCAATAGCACATTAAAAGGATCATACACCATGATCAAGTGGGATTTATCTCAGGGATGCAAGGATTCTTCAATATACACAAATCAATTAATGTGATACAGCACATTAACAAATTAAGGAATAAAAACCATATGATTATTTCAATAGATGCAGTAAGAGCTTTTGACGAAATTCAGCACCCAATTATGATAAAAACTCTCCAGAAAATGGGCATAGAGGGAACCCACCTCAACATAATAAAGGCTATATATGACAAACCCACCACAAACGTCATTCTCAATTGTGAAAAACTGAAAGCATTTCCACTAAGATCAGGAACAAGACAAGGATGTCCACACTTGCCACTCTTATTCAACATAGTTTTGGAAGTCCTAGCCACAGCAATCAGAGAAGAAAAAGAAATAAAAGGAATACAAATTGGAAAAGAAGAAGTAAAACTGTCACTGTTTGCCAATGACATGATATTATACATAGAAAATCCTAAAGATGCCACCAGAAAACTACTAGAACTAATCAATGAATTTGGTAAGGTTGCAGGATACAAAATTAATGCACAGAAATCTCTGGTATTCCTATACACCAACAATGAAAAATCAGAAAGAAAAATTAAGGAAACACTCCCATTTACCACTGCAACAAAAAGGATAAAATACCTAGGAATAAACCTGCCTAAGGAGAGGAAAGACTTGTAGTTAGAAAACTATAAAACACTGGTGAAAGAAATCAAAGATGACAAAAACAGGTGGAGAAATATACCATGTTCATGGACTAGAAGAATCAATATTGTGAAAATGACTATACTACCCAAAGCAATCTACAGATTCAGTGCAATCCTTATCAAACAACCAATGGCATTCTTCACAGAATTAGAACAAAAAATCTTACAATTCGTATGGAAACACAAAAGACCCTGAATAGCCAAAGCAATCTTGAGAAAGAAAAATGGAGCTGGAGGAATCAGGTTCCCTGACTTCAAACTATACCACAAAGCTACAGTAATCAAGACAGTATGGTACTGGCACAAAAACAGAAATATAGATCAATGGTACAGGATAGAATGCCCAGAGGTAAACCCACACACATATGGGCAGCTAATCTATGAAAAAGGAGGCAAGAATATACAATGGAGAAAAGACAGCCTCTTCAATAAGTGGTGCTGGAAAACTGGACAGCTACAGGCAAAAGAATGAAATTAGAACACTGCTTAACACCATACACAAAAATAAACTCAAAAACTTTTAGGAAAACCACTCTTTGACATAAACCACAGCAAGATCTTTTTTGACCCACCTCCTAGAGTAACAGAAATAAAAACAAAAATAAACAAATGGGACTTAAAAATAGCTTTGCACAGCAAAGGAAACCATAAACAAGACAAAAAGACAGCCCTCAGAATGAGAGAAAATATTTGCAAATGAGACAACAGAAAAAGGATTAATCTCCAAAATACACAAAAAGCTCATGGAGCTCAATAACAAAAAAACAAACAATCCAGTTAAAAAATGGGCAGAAGACCTAAATAGACATTTCACCAAGGAAGACATACAGTTGGCCAAGAGGCACATGAAAAGATGCTCAACATCACTAATTATTAGAGAAATGCAAATCAAAACTACAGTGCGGTATCACCTCATGCCAGTCATAATGGCCATTATCAAAAAAGCTAGAAACAGTAAATGCTGGAAAGGGTGTGGTGAAAAGGGAACCCTCTTACACTGTTGGTGGGAATGTAAATTGATACAACCACTATAGAACACAGTATGGACGTTCCTTTAAAAACTAAAAATAGAACTACCATATGACCCAGCAATCCCACTACTGGGCATATATGCTGAGAAAACCATAATTCAAAAAGAGACATACACCACAATGTTCATTGCAGCACTATTTACAATAGCCAGGACATGGAAGCAACCTAAGTGTCCATCGACAGATGAATGGATAAAGAAGATGTGGCACATATATATAATGGAATATTACTCAGCCATAAAAAGAAACATAATTGAGTTATTTGTAGTGAGGTGGATGGACCTAGAGACTGTCATACAGAGTGAAGTAAGTCAGAAAGAGAAAAACAAATACCATATGCTAATGCATATATATGGAATCTAAAAAAACAAAAACACAAAATGGTACTGATGAACCTAGTTGCAGAGCAGGAATAAAGAGGTAGACATAGAGAATGGAGTGGATGACATAAGGTGGAAGGGTGAAGTTGGGACGAAGTGAGAGTAGCATCAACATATATACACTACTGAATGTAAAATAGTTGGCTAGTGGGAAGCAGCAGCATAGCACAGGGAGATCGGCTTGGTGCTTTGCGATGACCTAGAGGGGTGGGATAGGGAGGATGGGAGGGAGGCTCAAGAGGGAGAGTATATGGGGACATGTGTATGCATATGGCTGATTTGCTTTTTGTGCAACAGAAACAAACACTGTGTTGTGAAGCAATTATGCTCCAATAAAGATCTATTAAAAAAAATAGCATGACTTTATTACATGGTAATATATTCAGTGCATTTTGTTTGCTTTTTTGCAGCATGCATCCTGACTTTTTCTGCTCACTCCCCTTCTGTTTCTCCTCTCCTTTCACAAGTGTCAGACCTTCTTCTCAGTTTCTCATTTCTCAGTCTCAGACTCTCACTGCCTTCTCCAGCTCCTTCCACTTTATCTTTATAAGCACACAGGAAATAGCCCTAATAATTCCCTTGCACTGATAATTCGGTTTGCTGTTGCTTATCTAAGGGCATTAACCCACACAGTACGAAGTGCAGTTTAGATAGATTACTCCAATGGTTGACTGGAAACTGAATTGAACAGAAACACATCTGGAAGCAGGCAGAAGAATATAAAAATCTTCCTTTAAAATGTGTTTCAAATAGCTGTTCGCCAAATTTAGAAATTGTTAAGAAAGCTTTTATTTTCATAGTTTAAAAAGTAAATTTATTTTAAAAATGTGTACAAAACTAGTGCACATTCAGAACAGAGCAATCAGGATAATGAATGGATTAAAGCATATTAAAAGCAAGTGAAGGGAATGAAGAAGAAAACACTACAAAAGACCTTAGCAGTTAAAAGACTGATATACATAACAGGAACTTGGCTTCTTTACTAGGATCAATAAATATAGGCTACAAGGAGACAAATTTCAACTTGATAAAAGATAAGCTTTTACAATATATTTACAGAGCAAATAGCCCCTTTGTGGGATATTCAAACAAGGACTTGACCACTTGAAGAACAGGCTGGATGACTGGAATCTAATAATTCTGAGATTGTTCCTAATGCTAAGTTAGTTGAATCCGTAGCAACTTCAGTGAAACAGAAGAATGCACTCTCACACCCCCTACCATTTAATTTCTTTTTTCCTAAGATCATTCTTATATGCATGGTGATGTCAACAAGACATGCCTGCAAGAAAGCATACTCTCTGAATATGCCTGTTTACTGTGTCTCAGTGAGGGTATAAATCCGTATCTCAGTGGAAAAGAACATATGGAGCCCAAAGAAAGGAAGAAAATATAATAGTTTTAAAACAACTAATTAAAGCTGGCGACTGGACCAGAAATACCTTCCACCTTTACACTAAAACATTTCAGATTAGTTTCTAATTGATATAAAGTAGAAACTTAAATAGTCCTATTTCTCTAGGAGTTGCTTTCAGTGTTGTTGCTATGAAAATGATGGCCTGGACAAAAATGGCCCGGAACACATGGTATAACCTAGCTAAGTCGTATTAATGCATCTTTAAAGTCCAGTGCCTGTGTCCTATGTACCTTGAGTCATAGGTCTCCTGTTACATTTCTCAAAACTATATAAAGCTAAGAGTAAATACCTATTAATCCAAACTCAGTTTCCTCTAAAGAAGATATTAATGCAGCCTAATTAGTTAATGAGTTGATATTTATTAAAAGCCCACAGTGTGGTGAGATTGTGGACAAGTATTTGACAGCTTATTTCAGGTAATGGTACCACCTTCTACAGTTACCTAACCTAGAAAACTCAGTTATACCTAACTCTGCTCTCTTCCTTTCACCATAATTAATCTGACTCTAACATGTCAGTTCTACTTCTTAAATACATTTCAAAACCTCATCTGCTCTCCAGCCCCACTACCACTTTCCCAATTCAGGGTTTTATTACTTCCTCCCTGGATTATGAAAATAGCCTTCTATCTGATGTCCTGCCCCTCAACTATTACCTCGCCGGTCAACCATCCACATTATTACCAAAGTTATCTAATTATCTCACTTCTGCATTTGAAAGCTTTCAATGGCTTCCCAGAGCCTCACAACTATATTATTTCTCTGTCCCTTCTACCTTAGATATATTATGGATTTATGCCTTTCAGTAAATGTTGACTAAATGATGAGCAATTCCTAGATAACATCCTAGTTAAATAAGCACATGTCTATGGCCGTGTGGTAATTTTCCTAAATTACTGAACTGATTGTTATATCTGTGCCTATCTATTTATATACATATACAAAAATAACATATATAATATGGTGATTTTGAGTATATTAGAAATAAATTACTTTTAATAATTACCTCTGATTTTAAAATCTTCATGCTTCACTTTATAGATGCTTAAAAAAAACCAATAATGATAGTAAAAATTACCAATAATCCCACTATTCAGAGATAATTGATGCTGATATTTCAGGTTCTTTCTTTTCCATCGCCCCCTTCTTTTAAATGTACAAATAAACTCTTTAAAATCAACATTCTATGGCATACAGGGTTTTTCACTTAGGTAGCATGAATATTATTTCATATCATTAAAATTTTTTTGGAAAATTTCTTTTAGTAGATATACAACTTATTTGGCCATTATCATATCTTAAACATTTATTAATCAATCCTTAACTATATCTCTAATTATTTCCTTAATATAAATTTCTAAAAATGGGATTGCTGGGTTGGAAGGAAAGGTTGGTTTTAATGTTTTCATATAGTGATGAATTTTTCCAGAAAGTGTGCTAACCAGGTAAGAAAATGTCTGTCTCACTGATAACCTGCCAGCATTGTCCACTATCTTTTTAAGAGATTATTTTGTCATTTAAAACTAGGTTTAATGATCATTACTAAGGTAATTTAACATGTTTTCTTATAGTATCCATCATTTGTTTTGGTTCTGCTGTAAATTGTCTATTCATGTACGTGGCCCTTTTTCCCTTAGAGGTATGAAATAACACATATTTTGCCAGCAGGTTTCAACACCCATGGGAAAAAGATATATTCATGGAATGTGCCTTTGAAGCTGCATTCAAAAGATCTCAGGCAGAGGTTAGTGGTGAATAAAGCAGTTGCTTTTGCTTAATTACACAGGTTGGGAAAAAGTTTGTAGAACATGTTTTTCTTGAAAATAAAATATCTGTGGCCCACAAGGTAGGTGTACATACAAATCAGCTTCACAACTGCTTTCATAGAAGGAGCTGCTGGAAACTAGTATAAATATCTGCCTTTTGTATCACAACATTTCTCTAGAAGGGCATGTATAATAGTTCTTTCAAACCTAAATTTAGGGGTTGATAAGTAAAATATGAGAGGAGCTAGAAACTTCAGAGTCGTCCTTGACATGTTCCCTATCCAATTGCTAACAAGTTCCTGTTCATTTTTCCTGAGTGTCAATCAAATAGAGCCCCCTGGATCCATCCCCTTTGCCACTGTCTTAATTCAAGCCTGTCACATCTCACCAGAACTGTTGTAACAGTTTCCAAGTTTCTAAAATCACTCCCAATTAGTATCTAGTTGTGGAGTTCTATCAGAGTTAAATTAATAGTTAAGTATCATTTTTTCCCTTTAAAAAAGTAGTAAAATCTCATCTGAGAAAATGTAGATGATAAAAAAAGCAAAAAGGGAATAGTATCTGTAGTCTTATCTAACCCTCAGAGATAAAAACTAAAATTCCTACATATATTCTTTCTGGAATCATCCTATACATGTGTGTAATCTCTTTTATTCACAGAGCAATATATTCATTGCAAATACCTTCTTAAGTTTTCTGCAACATAATTTTAAGTGGCTGCATGGTGTGCCATTGTATGGACATTCAGGACACTTCCAATATTTCACTATTACAAGCAATGCCACAGTAAACATCTTTGTAATTAAATATTTTCTTTTAATACTTAAACACGTTAATTTTTCTTCCATCCAATGTTGCTGTGGAGAAATCTGATATCGATCTCATTCTTCCTTCCTTGTAGGTGAACTGCTCTTTCTTTCTGGAAGGTAGTGGAGTTTACTCCTTGTCTTTGATATTCCCTATGTGAGGCTTTCCTTATTTTTCTTGTTTGGTGCTCTATAAGCCCATCTCATTCTAAGGTCTTCCAGTTTTCAAAAATAGTGGGACACTTTTCTTCATTATTTCTTTAACTATTTCATTCTATTTTTCTTCTTTTCCCCTGAGATTTCTTGTATCTAGGTAACTGCACTTCTATTTCTAGACTCTGTGTAACTCTTAGCTTTTCTATGTTCTGCCTCCTCATCCTACCTCCTGCTTTTTGGGAGAGTTTCTCATTCTGATCTTTTAACTCATTCCTGGTTCTATTTCCCAATTATGTAAGTATTTTAATCATACTTATTTTAGATTATTCATCCATCTATTCTAAAAGTTTACACTCAGAAGATGTATGTTGCCCAGTTTGGTGTGTGTTCTGTTAGGAAGTTAAATGCCATAGTAGGCTCACTATCTCAGTCCATGAGTCCATATTTTCTTATGAGTGCCAGCTGCTCTCTGTCTGGTAGACTGTGCAGTGGAAAAGCCCAAGCACCAAAGTCCTAGTTTGGTCAGACCAGCAAGTATAAGGAGAAGGAAGTATGAGCCAGAGCAGAGACCTAAACCAACATGTAATAATTCTTGACCACACCCTATTTCTGCAATTCCACTAGACAACTCCTCTGGGAAAGTCTTGCTGCCAAGCAACAATGTCAGGAGGCAGACTCCCTGCATGGTAGCCCACCAGCTGTGGAGTTCAGAGGGGAGGGGTGAACCAGTGGGTACCAGAAGACAGCTGATGGGTAGGAACCCCAATTATTCACCCCAATTATTCATGCCTTCAGGGATTTTTGCTATGCTACTTTGATCCTATCCCACAGACCCAAACACCCAGAGTGTGGGTCACTAGCAAAATAGCAGGAATTAGTGGTCCTAAGACAATGGGGGGAAAGATAACAAAAATTAAACCTTTCTTGTCCAGTTCATGTGTTCATTGCCATATTCAGTTACACCCTGTGTCTCCAGTTGTCATCCCTTCATGCGTCCAGCCACTACCACACATTCAAAAGTCAACCATCCTTTGTGGTCCCATTGTTTTCTCAGTTTTGTGGTACTGTTTGTCCTAGAGTCTGTTTCTCATTTTTTCTTAATGTCTCTAGGATTGATTTGAGGCAGGTGGGTCCAACAGCCCTTCTAGTTTGCCTTCTTGGTGAGAAGCAGAAGCTCATGTCAACATTTTATTCTTATTTCATGCCAATTTCCTTAGAATAAATTCTTAGAAATAGGAATGCTGTGGCATAGTGTACCTAAAAATTTAAGACTTTGGTTATATTTACCAAACTGTCCAGAGTTATAAGTAGGAAAATACATATTTTTGATAATTTACATCCAAACTTGCTTAAACAACTTTCTGTTCTCACAAACAGGCTGTTATGAACCCATGTACGTCCATATCTAATCACAGGAGATAGCTTGTCACATGATGAACCCACTTCTTTCCTACATCTGTCTTTGTTTCTTAGAACGGTGCTGCCTTTATTTTTTGTTGGGCTGTAACTCAAATATTACCTATTATGTGGATCCCTCCCCAAATTCCCGAAAGTTAATCTCGCCTTTTCTCTGTTACTGTATAGTATTTTGTTCATACCTCCATTATAACACAGTATATTTTAATTATTTACTTTTGTACCTGGATGGGCACCTAGACTGTGAAGTTCTTTTGGATAGAGAATTTATCTTAATTATCTTATTATTGCCAGAGGCTTATGACTGGCAACAAAAGGTGATCAATGTTTGCAGAACCAATGAATGAATTTTCAACCAACAGAACCTGAACTAAAGGTGCAAAACACTGTTTAGGCACTTTCGTTCAGTCTTCAAAACCACTCGTATTATCATCTCCACCTTGTAGATGAGAAAGCTGAAGCTTAGAGAGGGTAGGTAGCTTGCAGAGGGAAGGGCTGGGATTCGAAATCCTATCTAATTCCAGAGTTAAGAATCAAAGCATCAAAGCAAAAATCCCAGAGGGAAAAAAGACTTGGGGCAAACAGGTTCCTACCCATGAGGTTAACTTGAGGCTTAACCACTAGGATCTTATGGTTCCTGCTCATTCTGTTTTGATAAATGTGGGTGAAGAAAATCAGGAAGATTATTTAATAAGGAGGCTCATTTTTTTCTTTGTCAAGTCACTATTTCTAACCTAATGTAATCTAGCATTTGAGAGGCGTCACCTTCACTATTCAGTTATTTCAAAATAAACCTAAAATGAAGATTAAATTATGTCAACTGAGAAATAGCCTAAATAATTTCCTTGTATAATAACCTTGCTAAGAGATTGTTAGAAGAACAGACTTGAAAACATTCTTCTGCCAGCAACGTGACACAATCTTTGTAAAACAGTTCCATTTCAGAATGCTCCTAAATTTCCATAGATTTTACTAGTATTTCCTGATAGGGGAATGGAGTAAGGAGAGGATATAAGTAATGTAAGAGGCAAACAAACAAACAAACATTGAGATACTGAGCTAAGCTATGAAAATGTGCTATTTAATTTCTGGAATTACCTTAAGAAATTTCAAACGTATAATTAATGACATATATGATGAACTAGCTCAGTGGATTTCACCATCTTCATGAAAAACTCTATAGATGCAGACAAGGAACACATGTTGAATTACATCATTTTGATGCCTCCAGTAGATACATATGGTTGAAAGAGGACTGTGTGATACCAAGTAGTCCTACAAGGTCGAGTTTTCAACTGTCTTCATCTTCTACCGCCTGGCCGTCAACCAGGCGGAGGAGGTGGAATGGATCACCCATGCCCCATGATCTGCTCTGACATGCTCTTGTTATTTCAGCCATGGAGACGTAGTCCAAGGTAAATGTCACTGATATGTATTCCCCTAAAGCTGAATAAAAACAAAGGCAGAGCTTATTGATTTTTTAAAATTAATTTCTTTCTGCCAGACTTCATTTAGGCCCATTGCCTACTTTCTTTGAGAACACCTGGGCAAGCAGAAATTTCCATTGCTGATTTAGAACATGGGAAAACCAAACTATAAAGAGCCAAATTTTTTTGTCATTTAATAAAAGGGAAAAGTGATCTTCAAGGGGGGCATGGTGATAACTCAAATTGCTAAAAGGAGTAAGTACACATCCAGGAAAGTGCCCCAAAGGTACAAGGACTGCAACCACATTCAGAAGTTATCCCTTCTGAAGGTAGAGATTCTTATTATTGGAAGATTATTGGTTTTGTTGGCAAATTTCCATACCTACTTCTGCATTATAATTGACCATTTTATTAAATATGTTTTCACTGCACTTTAGCTAAGTATATGTTAGAATTCCCAAATATGAGAGGTGGGAATTCTATCATCTTAGAGGCTCCTTGTCAAAAAGAGAGTATAATTTAAGATTAAGCCCTGAAGGAATGTGCCCCAATGAGCCCTCTTACTGTTGAAAGACTTCCATAAGAATAAAATATTTAAGATTTTTATGAAAATATTTAGTTGGGGTGTTTTGATTTAGAAGCACAGTGGTCTACAGATCCTCAAGTTCTAGATAGGAAGTGAGTCTCCTCATGAAAGGCAAGTGTGAAGAGTCACTGAAGAAAGAAAAGAGATGAAACGGAGGAGCCACTGCTATGTTTTCCTTTAGTGATTGTTGTAAAGTTAACCTTTGGAGTCTGCTCTCTTCCTCATGCTGAAAGGAGCCTCTGATTATTAGAAGCAAAGAAAACAAAATGTAACAGGTGTTGATGGTATCACTTTTGTACATGGGAAGAGATGATTTAGGTCTGCTCAGGAACAAATGGCCCTGCGATAGTACAGTTCTTCTAACTCCTGGGTCATGACCCTGAAAGTGAAACATAGACTGAATTATATGCAGCTTCATAGACAGCCTGATGACTTATGCCATGCATATGATAAGATTGAGCATGTAACTTTATTCAAGTCAGGGCATTTTATATTACTAAAGAGTTGGATTTCTCTCTTTCTCTCTCTCTCTCTCTCTCTCTCTCTCTCTCTCTCTCTCTCACACACACACACACACACACACACACACACCCTGTTTTCAATAACTGAGGTACAACATTCAGGTATCTCACAATACCCTGAAGTTGACCCTGGTCTGGTTGCTACACAGACATCCCTATCGCAGTACAAACGTGTGGTAGACCGGAATTGTTTTGTGCTGGGAAACAGATAAATGACGTGGATTGAAATTATGGTAAATTTAAATTGATGGCCTAATTAGTATTATCTCTTTTTGTATTCATTGTAAGAAAAATTATCCAGGAGGAACTCATTTTGCATTAATGTTGATATAAAGTGTAATTCTCCAGGATTTTCATTGTAATTTGGCATTAATTAATGCATCATTATTTTAAAGTGTTAATTAAATTGTTACAGAAAGGGACATCTGCAGTGGCTCAGAAAGAAAATCACATGAACAATTAGTTTTGTATAGGTCTGTGATGCAGAATCCAAGATCGCATGTGTGGCAGCAACGTGAAGGCCAAGGTAGATGGCAGACAGAAGGAGCTCTGCTCTGCCCTGCTCAGTGTACTGTTGACAGTGCCTGCCCACTGTGTTCACGGGAAGGAGGAGTGGTCTCTAGAACACTGGATAGTTGTTCCATGCTTAGGACACAAGGCACTTCAGAAGGACTGTGGTTTTTTACTTGATTTTTCCTGGGAGCTTGGCAAAAGTCACTGACCATTCCCATGTCAGTAAAAGGAATAACAGCCTTCTTTTTTGTAATATTGTCTAAAGATTTCAGAAATAAGCTGCTGTAGAAGGCTAGGTTAATATTTCTCTTAGTAATAAACTCCATACAGAACTGTAACAAATCAAAGGGGAGATAATCTGTGGTAACTCCTTACGCAGTGGACCATCATTGTTAAGGCATCTGGAAATCATTGAATGCTATATCCCTGCTTAAGATATATCATTCCAAGGAAATTCCACCATGATTTCATATATCAAGGAATCGTGGCAATCAGATAGCAATGCGGTTGGCAATTCAATGGAACTTGGGATTTGGAGGGAATATATAAAGCAGGCCCCAGACACTCTGCGTCATGGTCTCATAGGACACAAAAATTTGGGGAATCTTACTGTCAGCAACATTATCCTATATTTTTGTGGAACTCTAGTGAATGAGCTTTCTTTGTCAAGAGTTGTAAACCAAGATTCCCATAGGAAGAGTATAAAAGAATAGTATAACATCATACCATGTAAAACTATGAAGCCCTTAAGTTGGCTATATATTTTTTTCTGGATACCAACTTAATACTGATTACAACCTATCCTTTAGCAACCGCAGTGAGAGTCTAATTTCTTAGGTTCTGTGAACTTTTCCTAACAGATAATCCTGTTTTATGGACATATGAGACAAAGCCCAAATTCCTACTATCAAGATGAAGTCAAACCTTTCCTCTGTTCATTAAATGATAAATTAGACCAAAACAAGATGAGAATCAGTCCATAATGTTTTGACAGTTCTCCTTAGAGGAATTCATTTCCCTCCTCATGAAGATGCAAACTCACTGTAGATGGAGGTCTTTCTCAAGTCTTTTGTCTAGCTTGTAGCCTGGTTCCAGGATCACTCAATGAATGGTTAATCAATAGATTCATTCATGTAGCTCATGGATAATTGCTTTCCTAAAAAGAGGTGACCACAAAGTTTCTGTAAGTTCAATAGGTTCCACTTGAGAGTGATAGGTTTTACACAATTATTTCCAACCCATGGTCCCAAAGATCTCTATTGCCTATACTGCTAATCTTTAGAAAAGGCTATGAAATGAAGCAGCCTGAAAATCAAATTCAATAGCAACTGAAGAGGAAGATTTGGTTAGTGGAAAAAAATCTCTCTTGGCAGAGAAATTAATGTTTTTTTTTGGTTTTTGTTTTGTTTTTTAATAATAGTGGGGGTAAAAAAAGGAGTAGAAGCAGACTGCCACTGCAGAACTGGAAGAACCCATTCATTGCCTGGGGAAATGTTGCATGATCCTTAGGTCAGGGTTCACTCTGTCACCTGAGATTAAATTATTTTAAAAGGAGCTTTCACCTCTCGGTGAGGATTCCTCCCAGTCTCCCTAGAGATTCTGGAAGTTAGGGTGAATCTTGATGAAACTAGTTACCCCTGGTTTTGCATTTCTGCCTCAACCAAAGACCAAATTATTTCAGTCTATCGATTATCATGATGTGCTCTTATGAAACAATTTACTTCAGTTTGGACTCCCCACTTCCCAAAACATTGACTTGGGAACAGGCACAGGCATACACTACAACAGAGCAAAATTTTCCAACCTGAACATGACACATCTGCACTCAGAGGTCATTTCCCAGCCTCAGGAGAACACAGAATTTCTCAGTGATTGTTGTTTTCCTGTTGTTCACCCTCCTAGATTCCAAACTTCTTCCCTCTCCTTTCTGCAGTGAACTTCAGCCCCCAAAGCCTGCTAAGTTCCTTTGCAGAACGGTTGAGCTACCTCTTTGTTTTACTGCCTACTTTCATACTATGCCCCAAGGCCCTACTCTCCAAACCAAAGTGGGTCTGTCAAGACAATTTTGCCAAATCAAGGACTTTTTAGTCTTTCTTAGGAAACAGAAGAAGTTGCATTCAATTGTGGTTTTAAATAACTTTTTTTGTATTGTTTTGTTGAGTTTATCATCTCATAGTTTCAATAGTTACCTTGGGCTCTTTAGAAAATTCTGGTTTCTTTGTTAGCTGTGCTTCAGCCCCTCACATCAGATGCCAATTCCTTTCAGGCAACTAACGTGTGTCTAGTTTCTTTCATACGTATTTGTAAATGCCAAGTAGATTCTCCTGCCCACTTTGGGCACTGGATAAATGCTGCCGAGGAGCAAGAGATGACAGAAATTCAAAGAGATGACAAGGAAAGTGGTTCCAGGCCCAAGGTTTTGGATGTGGGAAAGGAAATGTACAGAGGATCTTACTACCATCCCAGTAATAAGAAAAATTCAGAAAGGACATAAAACTAGCTTTCATTTTTAAGCATAAGATGCTCTACATTTCTTGCTCTAAATTTAGTGCTGTGGCATTCAGCTAAAACCACCTTGTGTCCAATAATATACTTCCTGGTCTGCCCTGAGGTCTTCAGGAAGCATTTTATCTTTCATATAATTGCCAGGGTGAATCCCTAGTTATAACATACTCTACAGCATATAAAATAATTGTTGCAACTGAACCTATCACATAAATATTAGTGATTGAAGAGATTGGTTGGGATAAATCAATGTGGGTGACATATTTAATAAACTTTGTATAAACATTGTTTGCAACAGCTATAAATAAAATTGTCTTTAGGAATTTTACATATTGCACATCCCTCTATTCAAGGAGAGGCACAGGAATGATTTCTAGCTGCATGAAATGACAAGCAATGCCTTTTCAAACCTGCCCAGATCAGAGCAGGCAAGCAGAGTCAGGGAGCGTGCCCACACCCACACCCGGTTCGGCGTGTGCTGAGGCTTGCTCCGTTGTCTGAGCTCTCCACATCACTCACTTGCCAGTGGGAAGGAGATTCAATCAGAGGAGAACGTCAAGCCAACATGCTCCTTCTTTTCTTTTTTTTCCCCCCAAAGAAAAAGCCACACCATAAATAAAGCATGATTGAGATGGCATTTTACATTCACACAGATTTTGGCATAAATAAATAAAAGGGATTTTGTTCAAATTCTGTCATCCTTACATGCCATTTTAAAATTTCTTTCCCTACCAGTTCAGCATATTCAACTACACTGTGAGAGTCATATTGGCTCCCTCCAGTGGCTGACTTAGCTCTAATGAAACCACAGGGGTATTTCTCAAGGCTGTACAGCCTAGTGGTTCAGTGTGGAATCACTTACTTCTGAGATAAGCTCAAATCCCTTTGGGAATTCTGCCTCACACTTAACATGCGTTACTCTCCCTGGAAGGGTTTGAGGTGTTGATTTTAATTAATCTACCTTATAATCTCCCATCCAAATTTGTATATTTCACTGTTCCCATTTTATGGATGAAAAACAACCCATTGGAAGACAGTGGAAAGGACTGGGAATTCTAGGAGGGCATGACGATGCCTCACATCTGAACTCAGGACCACAGCAGTTCCATGAGGGCTTTCTCTCAACTTAGAACAGATCCTGTCACATTCTCTGCCTTATTATTGTTAGACTCCAAAGGATGACAAATTGTGGAAATATTTAGGTTCCTTTTTTAAAGAGGTCAAACATAATACAGTGTGTCTTCAGCTTTAAGCTTAATGACATGTCACATACACATTGGGAAATTCAGGTATGAACTATGGGTCTTACATTGTTTGAAATTTACAACTTTCACATTTATTCTTATTAGTAATATTTCAGTCGCTCAATATATTTCCCTGGCATTAATGGAAAAAACATGGTGTCTTCAAGCAGGCAAAATAATTTCTCTAAATTCCCACTGAGTTTAAGCAAAGGCCATGTAATTTAATGGCTAAAGTTACTGCCATAGATTTCCAGTGTGCTGGGTTCAAATCCCATTAAATTAGACTCTAATTAAAATTCATCTGAGCTATTTTTTCATTTTGTAATTATTTTTTTAATTCTTAATGACTCACTTTAACTGCCTTTTACTCAAGGAAAACAAAGGGGAAATTAAACAAAATGCAAGGCAGTAAAAAGAGCAGATGAATTAGAAGACGATATGATGCCTTTTTAAAATGTAGCCTGAGAATTGGGTGTGCAGTGCAGATGATCAAGAGGAGACTTAATTAGGGCTTAAACACTCCTTTCGTAGTTCTTGAGTCTTCATAAAAGCTCCAAGCAGGGGACTTCCCTGGTGGCGCAGTGGTTGCGGGTCCGCTTGCCGATGCAGTGCATGGGTTCGTGCCCCGGTCCGGGAAGATCCCACATGCCACGGAGCAGCTGGGCCCGGGAGCCATGACCGCTGAGTCTGCGCGTCCGGAACCTGTGCTTCGCAACGGGAGAGGCCACAACAGTGAGAGGCCCGCGTACCGCCAAAAAAATACTAAGAGCAAAGCAAAATCCTGTGTAATTTGTCATTATTTTCCCAGCTAGCTCTTTCTGAAATGTTATTTTTCACTTGCCTTTCTTTTTTTTTTCATCTCGAGAGCATGGTATCAGACCTTGTATATACAGTGTGCCACTTGCCTGCTGTCAGAGAGAGAAGTGACAACACTTGTCACTACCAATCTCTTCATGTCTGGTCTCATCTGAGCAATACAAACAGCCTGGTTTCCAGGTGTTTGTTGAAATTCGGAGTTATGTAACGTCTTTGCTGTGCTCAGAACTGAAAAGGAAACACCACAGGGGGAATAAATTCTTACCTTTCTAAGAACTCTGAGTGTGCATAATACTGATTTTAGAGGAAACTGATAGATTCAGGGGTGGTCAAGTAACAATGATGGGAAATTTTTACAAACTTTTAAAAAATTGAAACAATATGAGTATACAGTTGAAGAATTTAACCATTACTAAAAGCACTATATATATATATATATATATAAGATTATTCACTCTGCTTGCTACCCAGTTCACATACCATCAAGGGCAACAACTTTTTCAATGTTTCTAATTATGTCTACATCTACACAGCTATATTGTAATTTATCAATTTTAAACATTATCCATTGATGTATTATAATGGTAAATGAAGATTTTAGCTCTTTTAAACACACACGCACACATACACACAGAGACATAACTTCTTTCTCTCTTTCCCTGATCCTTGCCATCGAGTTTTGTCAACTTGGAGTTAAACTCATATCCACAGTCTTTATTGCTGTTACTATGCACATATATTTCCTTGGTGAGCCAAGTAGTTGACTCTGCTTACATATATTTATTGTATAACTTCTCATTTTTTAAAAGTAATAATTGCATAATTTCTTCTTTTGCTTGGTTTTTTTCTTCTCTATTGAATTACTGACTCACACCCCAAAGTGTGCCTCTTCATACAATATCCCACCAGTCAGATCTAACAAGATCTAATTATGTTTTCTCATCTAGCTCTCTGGAGTTCTATTTTTCTGGTTTCAATATGGACTGGCAATTTCTGGTCCTGCTACATAGTAATTGTCTCCTGTATTTACTTTTGAGTCATCCTAAGAAATACCTTATCCTTTCTGCAATGTTGGATATGGTTTTTATGACCATGTTTTGTTGGAGCACCATCCTCTAGTAGCTTCCAGAGAAAAGGTGAATTTAGAAATCTTTCTTCCCTCCAAACCTTAAAGCTATTCTTCTGTTCTTCTCTCTTTCAATATTGTAGTCTAGAAGTTTAATGCCATCTCTTTATTGGTAGTACTCCAAAATTTCATTACAGTTCACTTTTGTGTGGTCTTTTGTTCAATCATTCTTCTGGGAGCACAGATGGACTTTTCACTTTATATTCTTAGTCTGTTTTTTTTTTTTTTTAATTTCCTGTCTTCTTTTAAAAATAACTTCCTTGCCATTATTTTCTCTGTTCTCTCTTTCTAGAATGCCTATTAAGTATATGTTAGACCTCACTTTTGGTTCATAAGATGTTCCAAAACATTTCATCTGTTCATCTCTTTCTATTTTTGTTCTTTCTAGGATACTTTTTGACTGCATCTTCTAACACTTTTATTAAAATTTGGCTCTCATACATTAATTTTAAAAACACTTTATTTTTCTCGGATTGTTCCATTTTTCATAGCATTCAGTTGTTGATTCATTAGTGAAAGATATTCATTCTTTCCACTGTCCAGATTTCTTATCAATTCTGTTCTTTTGTTTATTTGTTTCTCTTTATTAAAGTATCTGATCATTCTTAGTTCTCTGTTCATAGTTAGGCATTAAAGAGTTGACGGGAAACCATACATTAGTGCAGCTGTGAACTAATGAGTGTCTCTGTAGCACGAGTGACCATCTGGCTTTTTCACTGGGCCAACCAACTATTGTCATTTGTAGGTCTGTAATAGTTTAATTTCACTAGAGAAGCACCATCCAATTCCCCCTGTTGCTGCTAGCATTCTGGACTTGGGCATAGTAGTAGAGCTGATATTGGAGTGGTCTCACTATTCAGTATGAGATTTTCACTTCATCCCCAAATTTGCAGTTCCCATCACATCAGTTTACTTCTATGCCTGGGATCCTGAATCTTCTCAATGGGTATTTTTGGTTTTGAGTATTTTAAAAAGTTCTGTTATTGTTGTAGTTGTTTTAGGTCAGGTATAGGTGCTTGCAGCAGAACTAGTGAAAAGAAGGTTATCATTTATTCATTCTTCACTTAACAAATAGTGCCAGCTCTCTTTCCATGGGCAGCTACAGGTTTATCTGTTTACTCTCTCTTCCTTTCTCAACCAGGAGTAGTCATGTGATAGTAAAGATAGGGAACTTTTAAATTTGGTTTTTATATTCTAAGGCAATATAGTACAATTAAAAGCATGGAATTTGGAACCAGAAAGACCTGTGGTTTACCTATATTTACTACCTGTGTGAAGTTAGACAACCTTTCCAGATTCCAAAGTTCTCATCATTAAAGTAAGATAACTTCTTTGAGACTCTTTGTCAACTGTGACATGGGAATATAATACCTTTCTTAGGTGTCAGAATTACATGAGTTATTACATATAAATTGCTTAGCACATAAAATTGCCCCAATTCCCCTTTTCCATGGAATTTTAATGGATCAGTATATCAGTTAGGATTAAGTTTAGCTATATATGAAGAAAAATCTAACACAACTGTGTTTTACAGGAGATGTAGGTGGCCAGTCCTATTTATGACAGGAATTTAAGCTCTTTCTAGCTTTCTGTTCCAACACTTAAAAAATGAGGGTGATAATAATATTGCCATCATTTGGATCCTAGAAGGAAGAAATATATAGGAAGTATTTAGCACAGTATTTATATACCAAAAAGTACAGTTAAAAAAAAAAGATAGAAAAATTCATTCAGGTTAGTCATAACCAATTACTTGATAAGCAATCTGGAAATATAGGATGTTTATCACAAGGCATGAAGAGTGCACCCACCAGAAGTCTGTTGGTAAATTCTGACTCACCTACAATTGTTTAGAGTGAAAATAAGCAACTTGGCAATCCAAACTGTACTTCTAGTAGCAAATCCCCTGCTATTCCATTTCAGGGCATGCAACACCACTCTGCTAGGCTTATTTCCCCCCTCATGGCACATCATGTCACATGTTCTCAATCTATCAACTGCATAGAGATGGCATCATCATCATCACTCCACAAACTCCATACAAGGTCATCTGTTCAGACAATTTCATTCATCATATCTACATTAACGTCAGTTAACATGGCTTCTGCCTCATTCTTAAAAGACATTTAGTTTCTTTTTGAATTAGTAATAACCCAGTAAATTCCAGATATAACTTTTGTAAGCATTTTATTGTTCTTTCAGTATCTTCTTTCTAGGGCCTGGCAGAAATATTAAAATTCCTTCTAAGACAAAATTACGGTAACTTAATGAATAAAAATGTTTTACCTTTCCCATTAAATCTTCTCTGATAATTATCTGGAATGCTATAATTATTGTCTTCTAAATAGCAACTGAAAGAATTTGTTAAAAAATATCTCAGACTACTTTTTTAGTTTTGCTTATTGTTCTGGAAATTCTTACTTCCCCAAATCTTTCCAGAACCTATGGGAGCTAAATAATTCATTAATGAGCACCATTTCTTCATTGTACTTCATGTAAATTGCAAAAAAAGTAATATATTTTCATCTGACTCATGAATTGTGTCAATTAACAAAATGGAATATCCCCCCACAGTCATGACAGAGGTGGCTTATTCCTTCCCAATCACAACCAAAGACAACAGATTGAAGCAACTTGTGAAGTCTAAGTAGACTTTCACCATAGAGCAGTCTACTTTCTGATAGGTTCTGTACTCGATTCCCCAAATGATGGACAGTTGGTGAAAGTGTTAGGTGTGGAAGATGATGGCTAGTTCAGGATTGGTTGTCTTCTGAAACTATGCCCAAATGAATCATGGGATAAGTCCATTTTGTTGTACTAAAATTTCCTCTTTGCACTAGTGGTCATGAAAATGTTTTATTGCCAAATCTAGATCACTTCACCTCCAATGAAATTGTGATTCCTAAAACACAAAACCTAAGAAAGATGCACATTGGGCAGCACCAGCAAGGTCAGCTAATTCATCAAGAGCCAGATAAAAAAGTCCACATGTTTCACGTTGCCAGCAAGCTTATCTTCTTCATCTGGTGCCAACAACTCAATCCTCTGAACAGATGACATATTGAATAAAGGCATTTTTCAAATTCACGGAGTACTTCAGTTCTCATCTTTCCAATGTATCATTTGCTATAAGGATTCATTCTATCATTTTAGGGTCAGCAAATGGATTATTGTGCCAAGTCAGTGTTCTGAAGATGCTGAGATAAAAACTGCATTCTCCTCCTGAGCATCCTATCAGGACAAAGGTCATATTTTGGAATCAATTTACTATGTATCCTGGGGGTTTCAGAAGTTCTCTTACACAGAAAACTGAATACAACATCCTTCAAAGAGGTTTTTAACTTTACATTCTTTGTCAACAATTGTTATATAATAAAGAGACAGTAGACTTGTAATTGGGGAGGAGGAAAATAACTCAATTTAAACAATTACGTACTTCTGGGAAATTCAATTCTGTAATCACAAAATTTTTGACACAACAGCTCACAATAGAACTCACTCTTCTTGGTTTATTGCTCAACAGGAATCTACAGAACTATAAGAACAGTCACATTCCACATTAGAAATTTGTTTTCTGTACACTTCAACTTGCTGGTGACCAATTCTGGAAGCCAATCAACCTTTACAAAACTTACTGAGTTCATTTTTCTCACCTCTCCACCAGATTGAAGGAATCATCACAAGACCTGCTAAAGGTCCTCACAGAATCTCCATGGTTAAGAGGAAGGGAAGAACTTGTTCTTTTACCCTCTGCACCGAGAAGAACTGAACAGTGGTCACAAAGGGAGCCTGGTGTTGATACAGCTAAGGATGACGCATGAGTAAAACAAGCCTGCCATTTGCACAATGATGAGTCTTGTTCTCTTGCGACGTGCAGATCTTACTCAGAAGATGGTGTGCATCTGTTGCACAGGCCAATAGCAAATTGAAGACGCTGAGCTTACACTGTTGGGAGTGTGACAGCGTGAGCTCTCTGAGTGAGAGGTGTTGAGGGCTGAAGGGATTGTGAAAGGAACTGATATGTTTAAATTATTTTATATGTCATTGTTTAGTGCAAGGCCCTTCCCATGTGTTAAGAGAGTAATGATGTCACTTCCCTTAAAGCTCTTTTCATAGAACAGAACAGATGATCTCCACAGATTCCTCCCTGCACCATAAGTCTAAGTTCTACGTGCTCAGTAAAGGTTTGCAGCTCTAGGCCTTTCATGTAAAATCAGAAGAATTGTGTGGTGAGCTCTCTGCTGTCAGGGAGCATAAGATCTATTGATAAGATAAAAGTTTAGAGCAGAAATATACCTTACGAACAGTATACTTCACTACAAATAAGGAACCAAATATATGGTACAGAGCTGTTTGTCAGAGTGGTTCATTGTTGTATGTCTAGTATCACAAAGTGCCTGGCATGTTGTAGGGGACCTGCAATTATTTATTATTTTTTTTTTTCGGTACGTGGGTCTCTCGCTGTTGTGGCCTCTCCAGTTGCGGAGCACAGGCTCCGGACGCGTAGGCTCAGCGGCCATGGCTCACAGGCCCAGCCGCTCCGCGGCACATGGGATCTTCCCAGACCAGGGCACGAACCCGTGTCCCCTGCATCGGCAGGCGGACTCTCAACCACTGTGCCACCAGGGAAGCCCCCTGCAATTATTTTTGAATAAATAAATGATTCCACACAAAATATACTCCAGTCAAAAGTAGAAATTTCAAAACTGAATAGGTTTACTCTCAAAAGGTTATATACTGTACAATTTCATTTACATAACATTCTTGAAATGACAACAAAGTAGAAGTGGAGAACAGACTAGTGATTGCCAGGAGCTGGTAAGGGTAGGTAGGGAGGTGGCTGTGATTATATGACAGCAGCACAAGGGATGTGCTGTTCCTGTGATGAACAGTTCCTGTGAAGGAACTGTTCTGTATCTTAATTGTGGTGATAATCCCATGAATCTACCCATGTGATAAAATTGCCTAGAACTAAATACATACACTCACACACAAATGAGTGCATGTAAAACTGGTGAAATCTAAATAAGGCTGGTGAAATGTAACAGCGTCAGTATCCCGTTTGTGATACTGTATTATAGTTAAACAACTGACGGAAACTGGGTGAAGAGTATAGAGGATCTCTCTGCATTAGGTCTTACAATCACATGTGAATCTATAATTATTGCAAAATAAAAAGTTTGGAAAAATAGCAAAGGCCTGAATAAGCTCATTGAAGAAGGGTTCGTAGAGACGTAGGACTGAGCTGGGATTTGGATAGGAAGAGAGGGCGTGGATGATGTGGGGAATGGGCTGGAAAGTAGGCTTATGAGAATCCCCAAGGGACAGTGGTGCATGGATGGTAACATGGAAGAGCCTAGTTGCATAGTTTGGCAATTTGGTGGCATGGTTTTGAGTAGAGAAAGTATGAATTTTAGAATCTGACACCCTTCACTCCGTAGGTCAGTTCCCACACTCTCATTTGCATGGCAGCAAACTCCCTACTCTCTGAATGTAGGGCTGCTCATCTGTTGTCACAGAGGGCATGATATGAGCATTAAAGGAGCTATAATGTATATGGAGAGCCTAGCTCAGATTTTGGCACACGGTAGGTATTTAGCAAATATAGATTCCTTTTCCTTGCCCTTGGACACAGTCCTACAGGTAACCAAGAGTTCTTGGGTCAAGTCCAAGGCAATTTACTGCACATTCTTACCACTTCTCAGTATTGGGGAAGCTGAGGAGGAGGGCAGTGCCGGGAGCAGAGACGTGTCACCCATCAGCTGGCCTTAGCTTCAGCATAAGCCCAGTTTGAGGAAGGCAGGTGAACAGGAGTCGGGAAGTGTCCTGAGTCTGCACTGAAAAGCATGCCGATCTAGAGAGAGGAGAGAGACAAAGTCTGCAGGGCAGCGCATCACAGCCATAGCCAGCAGCTGGAGCCACTGTGGCCTCCTGGGTCTGCTGCCTCTTCTTATCTGGACTATTCAAGGAAATAAAGCCAGGATGTCCTCTGGGCAGTGACAGTGTGCTCCAGGCTGAACCCAGCCAGAGCGTCACTGCTCAGGCCCTGTACATGGTCAGCCAGGATCCGAACTACTAGAGAAACCAGCTGGCCGGGTAAGGATACTCTCCTTGGGCAACAACTGCAGCAGCCGCGGGAACAAAACAGAAAACTTTTGAATAAAATGTTTGCTCACATACCAACAATTTTCTTAAATCTACATTGAAAATTAGTACCAATTTGGAGACAGATGAAAGATTTAAAATAATAACTTTCCAAGGAGTGTTTCTCCCTCATTTCCTCTAATTTCAAAATTCAAAATGATTACCATTTTGAAATCCTGGTTTGTGTGTGTGTCTGCTTGTGAGTGTGTTTGAGTATGTGTGTATGTGTGTGTTTTGTCTACAGTGAGTATTAGTACATTTTCTGCTATTTTCCTTCAAGGAAGAAAAAACAGATTGGAGAGACGAAACCCTAGGCTGACAATATACAGTTTTGTAAATACAACATGATACAAGCATTTACAAACAGACATTAGCTGCAACAGTATGAATTCCGTGGCTGAGCAGTACAAAATATATTTGCAGCTATTGCTGTACAGCGCGCTACTGCTGTAGGAGGATCGCATTTATTGAGATGTACGGTGAAACCCGAGGAGCTGATCACACACAGGAAAGGAATCTAAGTTGACCTCTAAATTTCTGCTGCTTTCAGGTAATAAAAACCTAATACTCTGGACTCTAAACAAAATCTCTGTCAAAATGGACAGTTTGAGCTCTAGTCAGAAAAGTCAGGCTGGGGAAATCAGTCAACATTTTTCGTTACGGTGGTAGTGTTTTTGGTTTTGTTTTCATTGTGCTTTTTTGTATAGTTCTGTTTTCCCTGCTATTGATACATCAGGCATCCAATCATGAAAAACAATGTCCATATCACTAAAATGGCCTCCGGGCCTCCAGTATATCTACATTGGGGTTAAACATCTGTGAGAAGATGTGACAGCACACCCTATAAAAGGTATTATTGAGTCATACAGACTTCCTGTAATAACCAAACAGTAAAGAATACAGCCTTTTAAAGGTCTCCCCATGGCTGATCTCATGACTCAAAGATAAGACACTGTGCTGCAAGGTAAGTAATAAAATCTGGTGGGTACTCTGGGCTAGCTTGTGACAAATCATATCAAAGTATTATTAAAGAAAGAACTTGAGACCCAAGACTATTATTGATTCTTGACAGAATTTCTTATAAATAAAGTGCTGCAATCAGGTCCTGGACTTGCCAAGGTCCTGGTAGAATTCTTCCTATTGTAGGGGAGGCTGCAAAATAATAACGCGCCATTAGTGAGAGCCAAACGTCTCTGTGTGCAGTGCCACAAGAATGGGTCATGGTCAAAAGAGAGCTAGTAAGAAGGCAATTGTCAAATGCCTTTTAAGGCACTTTTTGCTGATCTCTTTTTGAAATGGGAAAAGCTGCCTCCGAGCTTCCATGGGAAGTCTGTGCCCTGACTGTGTTAGCAGAATGAATCTGTGACCCTTCCCAGCACTAAGGACACACCTCCATTAGTGTCCATATTCTTACAGGGAAGAGCCTGATACAGTCAACTGAAATGACAGGGTGATAAATATAAAACCACTATCATCAATAAGACTGGAATGTAAAAGCACTTAGTTTCAGCCTAAGTAACTCGCAGAAAGTTTGGTTTCAAGAACCAGTGCGTCATCCATCACTACTCTACTTTCTGTTGACAAAGTAATTGTAAGATATCTAGAATGGAGGTTCAATACGAGCTGACATTTTTGAAAGGAGGAATTGTGTGCCGTACTTACTCATTAAATGTATTTTTCCTCCACTAAAGATGTTTCCTTTTTTAGTTTATGTATGAATAACTTTAACTAAAGTTTCCTTGACACCCTGACTTTGCTCTGAATAGCACCTGTGTTCATTAACATAAAACCTGAAAAAAAATAACTTTAATGTAGTTTTTTTAATACTTCAAAAGCCTCTAACAAATGGATCGAGCACAATTATGCATCCTAAAGGGAATTATAAAGAGATCACAGAAGGTTGAAAAGTTTTAGCTAAAAAAAAACTTCTGGGTGAAAAAGAAAAGAAAACTAGGCAGTTAATGTGAAACTTTGATGCACATTGAATAAAAGTGAACTTAGGCATTTTTTATTTTTCTATAAATGCAGTGTTCACAGAGAAGAATAAACAAGAACCCATAGCAAGATGAGGCTCAGATAATTTGACAGAATGAGGTATATTTTTTATTAATGTGTGGACTTTGGAGTCAAACAGACCTGGGTTTGAATTTCTGCTCTGCCACTTACTATCTGTATGATGATGAGAAAGTTACTTTTTTTCTTTCTAAGACTCAGTTTCCTCATTTGTAACTTATGTGAGGATTAAATAATACAACTTTTAAAGCATTTAGCATTCTGTTTCACACATACAAAGGATTTAATAATTTAGTCCTCCCTATCTTCATTCCAAGTATTGATAAATCGTGAGATGGCCCGTTCTTCTTTTCTTAAATACTACAGAATTTTTTTTGGAAGAACAAATTATCCTGGTTAAAGTTCTAGGACAGAAATAGGAAAAAACTTTCTCTTATAATGGGTGCGTCAACTTAGGCGGAAATTTCTACCCCTGTTTACCTGCAAGGGTGAAAATTCTTGGAATTTCTTTGCTCTCTATATTGTTCTCAATTCTATTGCTTTTTGCAAAGTTCAGTTAAATCCTATTTTCTCCAAGGAGCCATTCCAGATTCTTCCACGTGATTTTCCACCCCCCTAGTGACATATTGTTTAACTTAATTTCCACTATACCGTGAGTTCCTGAAGATCAGTGTCTTATTTGCCTTTGTACACTACAGTACCTAGAGCTGGCCTTTTCTGATGGTGAACACTCAAGAAATGTGCACTGATTGTAGATCAATTATACTTCAATAAAAATAAATACATAAATGCATACATACATAAATAAACGTACATTGAATGTCTATTGGTTTGCTGTCCCGTAAAACCAGACTAAGGGTAAAGTCCCAGAACCTGGAATAAAATCCTTACGCAGCTGAACCATGGAACTAGCCTTTTTACATTTTGCAAATATGATCATTGTGACCACCATGCAGAGCTGCTGAAAATCAAACAAAACCACTTACTGATCCCCAAAGTTTTATGCATAAGGGATATGCAAGAGAAATTAAAGGCTGTACACAAACCTTTGAGAAACTAGCTATCTCACTGAGAAAATATACATGAGGGGCATGTTAAAAATGTACCACCACCATATGTAGTTTATAAATCTTAGACTACCAGGCAATAAACCTCAGCAGATATGTTCCTGGTCACCCCAAGCCATTGTATACAAGTTATAGTGCAGAGAGTATATCAGTAAAGCTATACTGGACCTGTTGCTCTGCATGAGGCTAGATTTATACTTAGCTAGAATGTCCAGGTGAACAGGACAAGTCTGCTCTCTTTGTTTCAAGTGACAGCACTTCCTAGTGGTCAAGTACCTGAGCTCTGGAGACAGTTAACCTTGGTCAACTTGCCAGGTCTCTCTTCTTTATCAGTGTGATTGTGGACAAGTCACTCAATCTCTCTCAAGTTGTACTTTCCTCATCTGCAAAATGAGAGTAAAAATAGGATCTTCCTCATACATTTGGGGAGGGGAGGGGAGGAGATTAAATTATTACATTCAAGAGAAGCACTTAAAAAAGTACCTAGCCCAAAGTGAGAACTCAATAATCACTATCTATCATTAATTGCTTCCCGGAAAGCAGCATATTTTGGCAAGAACACCATTTACTAAGGCTCTTGACTTCTTGGCAAAATTCATTCTCCCAAATTTATGAGCTCACCTTATGCCATATTGCTGGTTGGATTTTCCCTGTACTCTAAATTATATTGGCCTCATGGATTAAAGCTGCAAGGACATAAAGGAGAACAAGGGATCAGGGCCTGGGAGTGGTATCTAAAGAAACTTTTACTTAGCAATTGGTGAGAATTATGAAAAGGGGGTGGTGAAGGGGGTTGATATCACAGAGAATATCAATCATTTAACTGAGAGCATGGGGCAGGGAACTACAGACATTAAGTGTGCTTTGCCCTCGTTACAGTAACAGTTTGCCACGTATATCTATTTACTTTCATATCTATTTACTTCCAAAAGCTCTCCACTACAGGTTTTATTATCCCTATTTTAGAATTGAGAAAACTGAGACTCTGGGATGTTAAGTGACTTAGCCAGGATCAGACAGATAGCACGTGTTGAATTCAGGATCAGAATCCAAGTCTGACTTCAAACTCATTAGTCTTTCAAAGATACTCTTCCCCCAATGAAATAGTTCTCAAAGTAGGAGAAAAATTGCTTTGCCAGGAATCAAATTTAGGACCTACATTTCACTCTGCACACAGAGCCGTCAGTAAATTTTCTTTAGAATCTAGTGAGCAATTGGCTTTAACCAGAATCCAGTCTATGTGTCATTTGCACGAAGGAGAGAACTTCTGATTCTTCACCATGATACTTTCTCTGCCCCAATGCAAAATTTAAAAGACAAAAATCAAATACTCTTTTGCTGTTTAGATGCTCTGTTTCTGCCTTCTGCTGCAGCCCTTGGGTCCCTGGAGCACTTGAACCCATTTACTTTCCATCTGTTTCTTGCCTTCCTAAAGCAGCTTTATTGGACCCCAGAAGGCTTTGCTTCTCTCAATTAGAGAGGGGAGAAGCACTCAAAGGCACACAGGATGCACCAGAGACTTTGCAGGTAGGCAAGGACGATAAACAGTTTCAAGAGTCCAGGAACGTAGATATCTGATCCTGTAGCACTTTCGACACATGTTGGCCTGGCCGACTTGTGGCTGCAGGATTACAATTCAAGACCTGTGCCTAGGAGTCCATTTTAAGGGGCAGGGGAGCTGACTTTGCAATCCAGGGTGTGATGCTTAGGGTGCTGCTAAGAAATAGAAAAGACATACAAATTGGTGGAGGGTGGATTTTCATGCATAAGGTTAAAACGTAAAGAAGAGTTTGAAATGCCACAGGGCCGCAGAGTACTCAGAAGTCTTGGCGAATCAATTTTCTCCCTGAGGATGGCCTCAGGCCTATCCCTCTGAAGCAAGAACATTTTGTACCATTGACTGGTTGCTCCTGGGGAAAAATTCCCCTATGAAACTCTGGAAGGTGTTTCCCTAGAGCCATGCCGGGTTTAATGGCTCCTGTCTGGATCCAATTAGGACTGGTTTGGGAAACTTGGAGAATACAAAATCAGCGGGGGTGGGAAGATGCAGTAGAAAGCAAAGGGGACTCATTCATAGGTTTTCAGGTATCTGGAAACAGCGCTCACTCCTGACTTCTCTTACTCCAAATTGTTATGATAGCCAACTATTCTACCTATTAAGGTTTTAATGTGGCACTGATAAGTCAAAACCGGTTTAACAACTAAGAATTATAGTTGATATAAAATGTTTGAATTTGGGCTAATAACATATACTAAGTTATTAGACAGATGAGATTTAAAATGACTAAGGTAAGAAATTGGGTTTATAATGGACACATTAATAGACCACTAAACTGACTTTAAAGGCTCTGGCAGGCACAGTCAAGACACCATATATATAACAACTCCATCTATCTTGAGCTTTCTCATCATGTCACCTAATAGAATTTCAAACACTATTAGCACACTGATGAATGCTTATTATATATTACCCATGCATGCTGTCTTTTCAATTAAAAGACAAGAACAGGCATCTGCTACTTTATTGGATTGGGTCACTTTCCTTATTTTGATGCTGAAATGCTAAGTTTACTTGTTTGAGGAACTTTCTTCTAATTTCAGAAAAACCTTTTTGTGACCAGAATGACCATGGTTCTGACTAGATAAATATTCAAAACAGCTTGAGAAAGAGACATCCAGGACAGTTTCTGTTAGACTGAACTGACCGATGGCTTAGAGACCAGGCCTGATTTGCTATTGCTACTTCTGCCAGGCCAAGGATGGTCATCATTCATTTACTCACCAAAATATTTTTTTCTGAGCAACTACTTTAAGTGGGGCACCATTCTAGTTACTGAAAATACGGTAACAAACAAAATGTATCTGATCTGTGCCCTCGTGCGGCTTAAGGTTTTGTGGGAGAGATAGCCATTAAACAAATAACAACAAAAATAGCTAACTATAACACACTTACCATGTGGGACCTTTGGAAGTGGGAGAGAGTCCAATAATACTTCTCTGAGGTATGACAGTTAATCGGAAGTCTGACTCATACATTGCATTTAGTCAAGTAATAAAATGGAAGAATAGGATATATACAAAATGCTGAAGCAGAAAAGAGCTCTTTTACTCACCAAAAGAAGAGCAATAGGATTAACAGAGACCATTTCATGGAGAGGATTGTAAAGATTTAGGGTTTTGTTTCAGGAGGTCATTGAAGAGATTTAAACAGAGAAGCCATGTGGTTAAATTCGAGCTTTTAAAGACACTGCCATTATGGCTGCATGGAAAATGGATTGAAGGGATCAAGAGAGACAGCTCGAAGTGTAATTAGGAAGTGATTTCAGTGATCCATGTGTGAGATGATCAAGGTCTAAGTCAGTATTAGAATGCTGACAGTGGAAACAAAGAGCACTGGAAGGAATCAAGATCCATTTTGAAAGTAGGATCAATAAGACCTGTGATGTATAGGATAGAGGGATGGAGAGAGAGGCAGTTGTCAAGAATGACTCCCAGGTTTCTGGCATGAGGAACTGAATGGATAGAGATGCTCTTTAACCAACTGAGCTTATGGTAGAGGCATAAATCCACAAGGAAATTCCATTAAAAGTACATCAATCCCTTGTCTATTGCAATAGCTTAATTTTCTGGAAGTCTCATTGATGGAGAACTTAGTTAAGTTAGAGATAACACTTCTGTGGGAGCCAAAATAGATATCATAAAATTTATGAGATAAAATTGTGAACCTTAATATAGAAAAGCCCCTTAACCTCTCAATCAAAACCACCTTTTACTCTTCCTTTAAACATAATGTATTGAACTTTCTCTTATAGCACATAGGTGGCCATAGAAATAATGACACAAAGCAATATACAGAAACAAGTGAATGACTCCACAAAGTAAGTAGAAACATTCATAAGAATGTGGAAATAAAATGAGAGTGTATAATTTGCAATGTGAAAAGGCATATATGGGGAGTTTTCATTGTTTTGATCATATTTGACCAAGAAAGATACTCATTCTCTCAATTTTCCCTCTATGCCTTGACTCATTAAAATAATTTCTATTATTGCTTTTATTTCTCCATTTTTTTTGTTCTTTTAGTTCCCCCCTCCCTTTCCCTGCTCGTCTTATCTTTGCTGTGCACTTTTTCCTTGGAAATTACAAAATTAGACTTTCATTAATTATAATTAGATCTACGAGAATAGACATAGTGAAGGTTGGGGAGTGTTTCTAAAAGGCAGCAAATACACAGAGAAAGACCGTAGGACCCTTCTGAATTTCCATTGAAGAATCACTAGGCTATAATCTTAAAATCATACAGACTCTCATTTATCTTTGTATCCCCAGATTTTAGCACAATACCTAGGAATATTGATTAAAAATTTCTTTAGTGAATAGGTATAATGATTACCTAAGCAGATAATATTTAATTATCAGAAACGGTGGTAGGGTCAATATGGCAAGGCCAGTTGTAAAGGTCATGAATGGGAAGGCAACTTAAACAAAAACGACAAAGAATGGCTTTAGATTGGATACTAGAAGGCTTTTCTTATTGTCAGGGTAAAATATCTTTTTCATGTTACATCACCCAAGAAGATTGTGGCATCTCTTTCCTGTGGCATTTAATTTAGTTTGATATTTTTATTACAGAATAAATAATATTACAGTAAATTGAAATAAGAAGAAAACATGAACCGAAATCCCTAGAAACTGAACAAATTAAATTAAATTCCCATTTATGTTATGTTTTTCCTAGTGCCTGTCTACACACTCACACACACACACACACACACACACACACACACATATACAAATACACAAACTGAGTAGTACCTTATAAGTGGTAATCATAGTATATAAACAGTTAAGGGTTTTGATTCTTTTATGTTAATATTATATCATAAACTTTGTATATAATGTTCACAGTTATAATTTTAATGACATTAAAAATTCCATCAATTTGAAAATGATGATCTGAGCACCTATCCACATTTCAGAAGATTCATTGAAATAAAAAAATGTATCGAAAGGAATATTTCAAAATCAATTAATATATTTGTTCATTAATTCAACAAACATTTATTGAGTGCCAATCATATACTAGGTGCTTTTATAGACTTTGGGTACATAATGGGAATAAGAGTTGATCTTTGATCTCATGCTGATTACTGTCTAATGAGATGGGAGACATTCTTCCCGAGGAACCTCAGAAAGATTCAGTTCTGGAGCTGGCAGGCATGAAGATCAGAAATGCACTTTGGTGCATAGTTCAGGACAATTAAGTAAAGGAATGTCTATAAAGCAGCTGGGGCTGCTGAAGCCTCCACCAGGGTACAGAGTAGCATTTGCCTCCGTCTTAATTGAGTACTTAGGAACTGATTTCTAAACAAAGTGTTAGATTTACCTCAGAGGGTCTTTACTGGGAGACTGGGATTAAAGAAAGGGACCTGAGCTGGAGATAACTCTCAACCCACAGAACAGTCCAAAGCAGAGGTGGAGCTGCGGGATGGGAGGAAAGAGTGCTCCAGGCTGGCACAAGAATGAAATAGAGAAAGCACTTTACTGTGGCCCCAGAGTAAATTCTCCCGTTCAATTGTATGGTTGGGAGTACTGGACCTGCCTGCCTATCTCTACCCACACTCCACAGGGAAGCCTGATTGTTACAAGCACAGCCCCCTTTCAGCCTTACCAGGAAGAGGAAGAGTCCTTTGGTAAACCAAATAGAGGAGTGACAACAAAAACCTTGCCGTCAATTTATGCTAATTACACGGTCCTCATTTACTCATGTTAATAGGTACCTAACCAATAGCATTAAAGAGGGTTACCCAAAGTAATCAAATAGAACAAATAATCCTAGGGAAATAGAACTAACATAAGCTACAGAAGAGAGCCTAAAAGAAAATCTAATTCATATCTTGGGAGATAGTCAAGAAGATATTACATCCCTGAGTACGTTTAGACCACTCTAAAAGAGAAGTAATAAGGAAGTTGAACAGATTATTCAAAAATTAAATAAAACTTCTAAAACTTAAAAAAATCAGTTGAAGAATCCAATAATGAATGAACATGGTTGAAAATGAATTTGGGTGATTTGGAAAACAAAATTGAGAAAAATCTCCCAGAACTAAGTAATGAGAGAATAGAAACCATGAGACAATACAAAAGACACGAAAGTTCAATCCAGAATAGACCAAAATAACTAATTAGAATTCCAGAAAAAAATATTATGTTCTTTTCCACAGTTGGGAGATATAATCAAATAAATTATAGAAGACTTATCTGGGCTAAAGGCATAATTGATTAGGCAATTTGAAACAAAGACTTAGATGCATTTTCATGAAATTTCAGAACTTAAGAGCAATGAGAAATTCTAAGATGTCCCAGAGGGAAAAGAATCAATTATTTACAAAGGATCAAAAATAAGATTGACATCACACTTTTTCATTATGAATGAAAGCTAGCAGGTAACTATCAATCCTATTGGAAATCTCACCCAAACTTGAGGATGTATTCCAGCAAAACAAAACGGAAATCCTGAAAAGTATAAAAAACAAAAAAAATGGAATTGAAGCACACCAGTACCAATACAGGGCAGCAAAAAGAGAAGATAGCTGTGTAGCAAGCCTAATAAGCAATGAATAAAATTAGTGAGAATGCTATGTGAAGAAGGTCTTTAATAAGCAAGCCAATTCTATTACAAGCCACACTATTCAAATATTGATAAAATTAAATCCTGTGTTTTTTCCCTTTCTCGGTGAGGAAAATATATGCATTTAGCAGTTATAGTATAAAACAGATGCAGTGAAAGCCATAGTCCTAATAACAAACACACTCTGAGGTGCACGGCTAAGAAATAAGAATCCACTTGCTACTGTTGCTTAGAATAGACGTTCTCCATCAAGTGGTAGAAATTAAGTGACATAGATTAACATAATCTTCTCTGTGGATCCAATCACTTCACTTAGATCTGTGGAGAATGATATGTGCATTACAATGATATTATATATGTGTTTATTTATTTTTAACTTATGCAATCAACTTAAAGCACTGCAGACAATTATAATTACCAATTGTGTAAACGTAATAGTATGGTTAATAGGAGTTGAAATGTGGAGGAAGAGGAGGAGGAAAATAGATGGAAAAAGATAGGTTCACTAATTACCTTGCTTATGTAATGTGGAGTCAATAGATACTCTCTAAATTGGTGGATAAAGAATAAATAAAGGCCTAGATATATCATTTAGTTATAAATGTAACTGCTAGAAGTATAAATAACATAACTAATAAAACTGAGAGAAAAAAGTGCATCAAAATACTAACATTTTATAGTTTGACATAAATAGATACAATCTAAAGTTGATAAATCAAGAAATAGATATATAAGTATATTATTTAGAATTTACATAGTAATTCATGGTGGATGAACCTTGACTATCATTACAACCTTGCTATATTTTTCTTTTCAGCAGAGGACTCAGGAAAATAGATCTCAGTAATAAGTAATAAAAGGGCTCATAACTGTGATTCAATTTTGTGTCATATCTCCAGGAGGAGAAGATTGCCCATAGTTTTTGTGCTGTTGCCTGATTTTAATTCCCATGTGAAGCAGAAACTGATAGAATGCCCAGTTCTGATGCAATGAGGACCAAAGGAGACCTGTCTTAAGAATAAGAAACAACTGGTGAGTATAGGAATTTTCAAAGGAAAATCAACTCCTCTGGGAGTACAAAAAGCACTATGAAGACCTTGTATCCAAAGTTTTGATTCTTGGTAATATGTTCCGAATATGACACAGAAGAAAGGATCTTGTTAGGGTTTTTCAAAGTTCAGGCATGCTTCTCATGCTTTGGAACTTGAGTTTTGCTAGTTAGGCCACTTTTTTAATCCAAATACACTTAACTGATTTTGAGAAAAGATTTCATTTGAGACAATGATATTCATCAATCAAATGCAATGGACAATTCAAATGACAATTTAAAGAAAATCCAAGTCTGCTGTTGAGGCCCTCCCTCTTAAGAATATTTGGCAAAGAAAGGCTTCAAAAGAGACTGTGTCCAGACGCTCAGGGCATAGTGTATTAGGCACATATCACCAGCAGTTGCAAACACTTAAGGCTGTGATCTTTGTTGCTACCATATGTGGCATCAATGTGCAGTAGTGTGAAGCCAGACAGACCAGAGGACAGATTATGTGTCCCTCACGAACTGTGTTACCTTTGGCAGTTATAAACTCTCTCCAAATCTCATTTTACTCATCTGTAAATTGGACATATTGAAGATAATCAGACAAAACCTGCCTTCCTCATTGATCTGTTATAGTAATTAAATGAGATCATCTGTTAAAAGTTCTTTGTAAATTTTAATTTGCCCTGCTTATTACTACTCTTATTATCATCTACACCACTGTGGGATAGATTTTAAGAAAACTCTTCTCTTTGGCCTGTTCTTCCCTCTTTTGCTTTTGTCTAGCACTGAGTATATTGATGATATAAGATTTCAGAAGGTTATGCCAGCTCATTTGTTTTCCTGCTTCCAGATCAAAGAGGCTCCTCAAATCGACCACGCCAGTGACATGGAATTTAAGTTTCCTTGTTAAAGCATAACATAAGGGTTCCAATTCGGAATCTTAGCGGTTGGCTACTTAAGCCAACCTCACATTTGGTAGTTCCTTTTTCCACCCTTCATTTCCAAGTCCTTCATCTTGTATTATTTCTGGACATGTCTCTCTCTACAGTCAATGGCTTGAAAATCTCTCTCTTTGATTTACTGGTCCCTTTGGCCTTTTGTCTCTTACCTGTTCTCTTGCATCATCAGTAATCAATCTGTCATTAGATGCTTAATAAATTACCAGAATACCTTTCACACAAAGCAATTACTGATTGGTCTTTACAGGGAAAGTCATATTTTGATTAAATTGGACTTATGGCTACAGATAGAAAATATACCTTTTCTGATAGTCACATTTCCAAGTCAAATGAAGAATGCATCTCCAGTCATTTTCTCATCTCATTAGCCATTCAGAACTATGCATTTTATAATATTTAATTATCTATGTATTTCTCTAGTAGCTAAATGAAGTAAAATGAGAGGTAATAGTCTATTACTTTTATTAGGTGGCAACACCGCACCAAGCACTGTAGAGAGCACCGAAGAACGTGAGTTATTTTAGAAGGTAAGTAAAGGAGAACTGAAGTACCCTAATCCCCCTTATCATTGTTTAATTTTATGCAATGTAACTTTTTAAAATAAGAAGAGAACAAAGAGAGGTTTGTTGTGCATGCGTGTGTGTGCTTTTTGCAAGAAGCATGTGCTAATTTTGAAACACGACAACGTATTAATTGCATAAAATATTACTTTTGGATGCTGTATATCTAATGAACAAATAATTATAAGAGTGCTCTGGGATTCAGTCGGCAATTCTCTTCTTTATCTATACCCACTCCCTAAGTGATCCTATCTAGTCCTGTGGTTGTAAATACCACCTCTATACTCCTAAACCCCTATTTATACTTCTTATCCCAACCAGTCCACCATGCATATGTCCAAATAGCCACCCAACTTTACACGTGGATGCTTAATAGTCATGTCAAACTTAACCTTTACAAACAGACAGACCTCCTAGTTCCCCTCTCTAGCTGCTCTTCTCACAATGGTCCTCATCTCTGTGCAGGGCACCAGCAGTCATGCAAAAGGCTGATAGTAAAACCATGACTCCATGACCCTTATCTTTCTCTTACTCCACACATTCAAGGCATCAACATATCCCGTCAGATATATACTTAAAATATTTCCCAAATTAGACAATTTCTCACTACCTCTATACGTTAATTCCCAGTCCTAAACACCATCGCCTTTTACCTGACACTAGCAATGGTGTCCTAACAAGCTTTCCTGCCTCCATTCAGATCCTATACAGTTTCTTCTCCACGCAGCAGTTCACTGATTTTTTTTTTTTTGCAGTACGCGGGCCTCTCACTGTTGTGGCCTCTCCCGTTGCGGAGCACGGGCTCCGGACACGCAGGCTCAGCGGCCATGGCTCACGGGCACAGCCGCTCTGGGGCATGTGGGATCTTCCCGGACCGGGGCACGAACCCGTGTCCCCTGCATCGGCAGGCGGACTCAACCACTGCGCCACCAGGGAAACCCATTCACTGACTTTTTAAACATTAATCAGACCAACGTCTTTCAAAGCCTTCTTGGGTTATGTAAAATAAAACCTGAAATATTTTCCACGGCCTACATGGCTGTGAACTTGTTCTAACTAGCTTTCTGTTATTCTCTCACTGGCTTTCCTCCTCATGCCTACTGAAACCTACCTAGGCGTTTCCTAAATTTGTACTTGCTGTTCCCTGTGTCTAGGGTGACCAGACATTCTGGTTTGCCTGGGGTTGCAATTAATGTCAGCTGATATGATGTTTCATTTAGTTTGATATAATGAGTCCCTGACTGCAGTTGCTTCAAATTAGCTGGAATAGGTTTGGTAAGCTTCCACTTTGTACTAAATGCCAGTTCTTGGCATGGTCTTGTCTGTAGTGTGTGAGTCATGTGTGCAGTGGACCAAGTTTTCACTTTAACATGTGGTGAAATATGAAAGATGACCAAGAACATTCCGTCACTCTTATTTCCAAATGCGGTATAATTAAGGCTTCCATTTCAAAGGAGCATGCAGGGGTCTTGCAAGCACATAGCTGGGGACAGCTCACTTCTGTTCTCAGGTGATGCTGAAGGAAATATATGACGCCACCTTCTCTGCCAGCCACTGGTGTACAGGAGCCCCAGCCCCAGCCTGTGAGATGCATAAAGGCACCAAGTTGCCTGTCAGGGATCAGTGAGAAATGAGGCAAATATGGTTTAGATATACATGAAATATATGCAGAAAATAAGACTAAGTAAGCAGTTCTTCTATAGAGCATATAATGTATAAGCTGAATATCCATAGTAGAGAGATTTAGTTATTGCTTGGTATTGACATACAACTATTTAATTTTTGATAAAGTTTTTCAGTTTTTGAAATAGAGTATTTCAATAGCAATGAGCTCAAAAATTAATGTTAAATAAAGTGAAAGTGCTGATTTTTTATTTCTCTTGTTGACTTTAATGCTTAATTTTCTCATAATGCTTACCAGTGTTTCCTGCTTACTTTGGAGGTCATAAATTATATCACCAACATGTGAAAACCAGCAGATATAAATCTGCTGATGAAGCATCAGTATCTATTTCAAAAGTTAGTGGTTATTTTAAAACGTGGGCTGAAAAAAGATAATTTATCTGATGCAGTTGCAGAATGTATGTTCTACAAACCACTCTAAGAGCCATGACTTTTCATCTAGATCAAAGGACTGTAGTTTTAAATTAATTTTCTTTATTTTCAATTGATGTTTTATTTTGAATGAATAAAAAGTGAAGCAATAGCTGTTAACATGTTGAGTTCATTAGCAGAAGAAGTAATACCAGTTTCCTAGCAGTGTCATCAGATGCTTCAGAAAGAAAATCAGTTAATTTTAATAAAGGTAAAAAGTTTTCATACAATACCTGAAATCAAAGTAAAGCTTTGGAAGTTCATTCTGGTAAAGATAAAATATTTCCAATTGTTGAATGCTACTGTAAAATCAATTTAAAAGTAAAACTTGAAGTCACAATTGTTTTGTTTGATAACAAAAATATAAATTTTGTAAAACACATTATTGTGGTAAAAACATAGTTCTCACTAAATTAAGAAGCCTATGGAAAAACTGAATTACTATATGATCCAGGTATACCACTCCTGGGCATATACCCAGACAAAACTATAATTCAAAAAGGTACATGCACCCCTATGTTCATAGCAGCACTGTTCACAATAGCCCAAACATGGAGACAACCTAAATGTACATCAACAGGTGAATGGATAAAGAAGATGTGGTATATATATACAATGAAATACTATTCAGTCATAAAAAAGAACAAAATAATGCCATTTGCAGCAACGTGGATGCAACTAGAGATTATCATACTAAGTGAAGTAAGTTAGACAGAGAAATACAAATACCATATGATACCACTTATATGTGGAATCTAAAATATGGCACAAATGAACCTATCTATGAAACAGAAACAGACTTACGGACATAGAGAACAGACTTGTGGTTGCCAAGGGGGAGGGAGGAGGGAGAGGGATGGTCTGGGAATTCGGGGTTGGTAGATGCAAACTATTACATTTAGAATGGATAAACAACAAGGTCTTACTGTATAGCACAGGGAACTATATCCAATCTCCTGGGATAAACCATCTTGGAAAAGAATACTAAAAAAAAAAGAATGTATATATGTGTAAAACTGAGTCACTTTGCTTGTACAGTGGAGGTTAGCATAACATTGTAAATCAACTATACTTCAATTTTAAAAAAGCCTATGGAGCAGATATATACTAGGGATTAATTTTGATATACACATAATTTGTAATCATGTTCAAATAAATTGGGATATCCCACCAAGGAAAATAAAAGCTGTAGTTGTACACACACACACACACACACACACACACACGCGCGCGCGCACATGCACACACACACACACACACACACACACACAGAGTAGCTAAACAACAAAATGCCATGACATTGATGTTGAATACAAAAAAAAACTTCAATATGGCAATATAAGCTTTGTCTCTTTGCTATCTATCATCAAATGTGCTTTAGAAATGTTTGCACTTTTGAAGAGCTGCTTTTTAAATCAAACTTCTTGTCTCATAAAGATATTATACATTTTTATGAATGATCCCAGATTTTGGTTGTATTTTGTGCAAAAGCAGTTGAAAATATTTAATCAAATTACTACACTATTCAAGTGCCAAGAGCCTTCAGCTTTTGAATTTTTAACAAATTACAGCTATGAAAATAAAATGCAAGCAAGATGATAAAACTTTTATAATTGTGAGATAATTGTGAGATTTTATAAGATAAAAATCTTATAATTGTGCTTGGGAATAGCTCAGTTTGTGGGAAGAATCTTACAATAAAATTCCTATTGTTAGTTGGATAAATCTGTGTTATATACTGGAATTGGATGAAATTGAGAAGGTTTATGATTTTACAGCATCTATAGCTGGCAAAACATTTAAAAATCGTAAGTAAAGACAGCTTATTTGAAGTTTTGTCTTACAAAAATATTTGTCAAAGAACGGAGGTAAAAAGATAGTAACTGAAAATATTTGTCCTGAACTATTTATATATTTCAATATGAAAAAGATAAATTTGAGAATATTCTTCATTTTGCAGAATATGCTCTGACGTTACCTGATACCTTAACATTTATAGAGAAAACATTTTTCTTATTTCAAAATATTGTTATATAGACAGAAAAATTATTGAGGATGTCAAAGATTTTACATTTATTAACCTTAAAATGCAACTTGGAAGAATATTGCAGGGAATTTATGATAACAAATAAAAATAAAGAGCTCATATTGAAAAAAAATACATTCTTCTGAAAAAAAATCTTGTATTAGGATTCTCCACAGAAACAGAACCAACACAATGGTGTATATATATATATATATATATGTATGTGTGTGTGTGTATATATATATATATATATATACAGAGAGAGAGAGAGAGAGAGAGAGACTCATGTGATTATGAAGGCTGGGAAGTCCCACCAATGATGTAGTTCCAGTCCAAGTGCAGAAGAAGATCGATGTCCCAGCTTAAAAATAGTCAAGCAGAGAGATGGTATCTCAGGCCTCCAACAAATTGGATGAGGTCCACTCACACTGGGGAGGACAATCTCTTTACACAGTCTACCAATTCAAATGTTAAGCTCATCCAGAACACCCTTATAGACACATCCAGAATGAGGTTTAATCAAGTCAACCTGGGTCCCACTCAAGCAGACACATAAAATTAACCATCCCACAGCTGTAACATGGTGTTAAGATACTTACGGCTAAGAAAATGATTGAAGTATCTAAATATAAATTTAGATAAATGTTCAGATGATTAAAATTCTATTTTTATTTTGCTTATATTACTTTAAATGTTTGAGTAATTGATATCAATACATTTTTTCTCTTGACTTTCTAGACACATGAATAAATATAAAAGAGTATATAAACTCTTTTTTGTTTAACAGTTTGAGTTGGATTCCCCACCGCTTGCAAGCCAATGAATCCTAACACCACACTTAATAGGACTCTTTTGAAGAAATAGGTAGATAATGTTTGTGAAGGATAGCATGCTGTATCATAACTCTCCATCATGGTTGCTATTCCTATCAATCTGGCAATATAGCTTCCAATAGATACGAGTACAAAATGCCAAGGTAACATCAAGTCCCTAACAATATTTTCAATACAGTTTGGATAATGCTAATTATGGCTCTCACACATTCAATGTTTCCCCTATAGTTTGCTACTTTCTCTGAGCACTCTGCCTCAGTTATAGCAGTAATCAATATTCATGTTAAAGAGTTTGAAATAGCTAGCTGGAGGAGTAGGCTGAGAAGTTAATAATCTTTGTAGTGTCATTTAAGACCCCCTTAGAATATGTACTATTCAAATGCATTTTCTGAATCATATATGAATTTAGGTGAATCTAAATAATATGTGATTTACACACTTCTTGGCTGTTGCCTCCTCTAGCCTTTCTTAGATTTTGATGCAAATGCTTGTGAAGAGGAAACCATCATAAGTAATGAGACATCTATTCTTTCATCCAACAAAGATCAAGCACTTACTGTGTACCAGACACTGTTCTGATTACCTGTTAAGCATCAACCTAAAAAATAAAATTCCAACCTTTGTGGAGTTTATAATCTGTGGGTAACAGAAAATAACAACAATATTTTTAAGTAAATTAAATAATACGTTATAAGGAAATAAGTGCTATGGGAAAAAAGACAAAAAAAGCTATAGAGAGATCATGTATGGTGGATCAAAAACAGAGAAGCAGAGGTTGGATTTCAGTGTTAAATAAGGTAGTGAGGAGAGACCTCAGGGAGAAGGTGGGATTTCAGCAAAGACTTGAAGTGGACATCTGGGAGGAGAGTGTCCGAAACAGAGAAAACAGCTAGGATAAAGGCCCTAAAGAGGGGGTGGGCCTATTGTATTTGAGGAATAAGGGGGAGGGCTTGAGCAAGAGGCAGAACAGAGGTGATGACGTCAAAGGCCTTAGCTGTACCTCTGAATGAAATGAATTAATTTGCAAATTTCTCTTCTTCCTGGAAACAAAAGTCCCCTATACTTAGGAGGGAACTGAAAGCCTATCGTCATATGTAAAAAGGGGGGAGCATATATTTGTTGGTAAAAAAATGAAATAAAAAACTCATCATTTTCCATAGGAACACTCGTGCAAGTAGAATACATTTCAACGGAATGGCCTGAAAAACAAAGGGATGCTAGCTGGAGGAAGAGAAGTGGCAGTTCTTCACAGGCAAGTGACAGAACCTCAAAGCCTTGGACTGTTATTTGACTGAATGAGTCTCAGTCCAATTCCATGGTAGCCTGTGCAAAGAATGATTGATTTTCATCACCTTAACCTGGTGTACTTTCCACAATGCCAGAAGGCTAATAGAAAGGAGAATGAGATGTACTGTTTCTTAATATGTGGTCCATAGACCGCCAGCATAGTATCACCTGGGGATACCTATGAAAATGCAGATCACTTGACCCTTCCCAGGTATATTGGATTATGCTCTCCAGGTTACTTTTATGCATCTGAAGTTTGAGAACACTGAATAAAAAGACAATTTCCTAAGGGTCTTTCTGACTCTGGATTTCTATGGACAGAGCTTCCCATGCCAGGTTCCCAAAATGTTTAATCCTAGTGTCTTTTGTCTATGGTTTTCAGGGCCACTGATCTTTGAATCAGATGAAGAGGAAAGAGTTGAGAAAAAGACTGTAAGATGTGTCACAGGGAAAGGAGATGGTTTAAATAAATGTTTAAACCATGGTTCATTTCTGTAACTGTACAATCATTAAAAATGTGCATAGTTGTTGGGTGGAGGTCATCTTTTCATTGTGATGTTTAGATTCGAGTATATATTAATTCCTCTGAGTACAGAGTTGTTGATTCTGATGATCTGAGCCAAAGAGACGTAATGATGGCTAAATACCTGAGATCTATTGCCTTGTTAGCGATGTTAATGGCCAATGACAACACAATCTAAAGAGATTTACTGTTTGGCTTTGGAAGAAGTATCAAGCTAAAAGTATAATTAAAACATTTATTAACCTGACAAGTTGAAAAGTATAGGTTAAGAATTATGGTGTCTGAAGGGTAGCAATGACTTGTTTCCATTCTGTCCTATGCCTACCTTGTCTCATGGAATATCCTCACCTAGTCTATAGGAAGTGAGGAAATGGGCTCACTAACTTTCCTTAATTGCTGGTTTGAGCACCAAAAAGACTTGGAAAAAAAATTCTTTCTTGCGAAGCCAGCAATTATTGAAATTCTCTAATTACCCTGTCTGAGACCTTTCTTCATACTGGGGTGATGCAGACGGTCTCTCAATTTTTTAAAGGTCAAATTACCTTGCTTCAGGATCTTCTGGTGATGGGCCAAATGAGATGAGCTTAATTTAATATGTCTCTGCTGCTTTTCTTTCAATCCAAAGGGGCATCCATCATGGGCTTCTCATTCTGACTGATATTGATCAGGTAATTGCCCTCAGCTTGTCAAACTATCATGATTTTTATAAGAATGAGTCTTTTCTAGAGGAAAGTAGACCAGAGAGAGAGAGAGAGAGAGAGAGAGAGAGAGAGAGAGAGATGCAAAGATTTCGATTAGAAGTTTGCCCAAAAGCCAGTCAAAGTAGAAGGAAGGATGGAGAGAGGAGAGATAAGTGTTGTGTCCTTTTAAAATGCAGTTCTGTGAATTACAATGATTTACTCGGTACAATTCAGAAAAAGAGTTCCAGCCCAGCATATAACACAAGTCAGTGAAGGCCAGTTTTGACATAGCCAACTGTGTGCTTGCTCAGAGCAAGCATTAGAAAAAAATACCAGCCTTACTTAATCTTCTGCGGCAGGATCAAGGTGAAGACTATTCTTGTGGCTCAGGACAACTGTTTTCTTTTTCTTTGTTAGTCTGATGTAAATAAACATTAGCCAACACTTTCATTTATCCTAGTTTATTAGGGTGAAGATAGAACCCCAAATAAAAGGAAAAAACTCCTGCCAGGAGAGGAGTTCTTCTGGGAAACTGCCTGATGTTGATCTGGGGAATGTCTTCTTAATGCGGCAGACATGCCAAGCCCAGGGACATCCTGAGAGAAAAACATTTCCTTCAAGACACGCTGAGCCGTGTACGAGACAAATTCGGCTGTACGGCTTTATGGGAAATAGAGCAAGGTTACAAGAGCTCATGTGAAGAGCCTAGAAAGTCAAAGAGAGCCTACATCTAGGGTATCATTATAGTTAACAACCTGTTCCAGGCAGTGCTGGGTGTCCACGAGCTGTATCAGTCCAGCAGGGAGAGCCGTCCTGCTGCAAAGGGCTTCATATAATCATCTGCCATCCCCGCAGATAGTCAAGACGAGCTTGATGCCCTTCAATTGACAGTGCTTAAGAATAAAGGATGCAGCTTCGTCACCTTCAGACAGATCTAGAAATAATCCCTTAAAACACCAGTGCCTTCTATAAAGTCGCTTTAAAACAGTTGCCTCTAACCAGGTTCTTTTTCAGACTTCACTGGCCTTAAGCCCTCTTACATTTGGAGGTCTTGCCCCACTCCCCATATATCAACACTCACTAAAAATATACCCAGGACCCCCATTAAACCTAATATTGGTACAATTTTTTCAAAAAATATTTATAAATTTGCTTTTGAAATTATTTGGCTACGAGTAACTGACTTGATTCACAACTTGTTCTGAGCTCTCAGCAATCGCCATGCGCAGTTGAAAATTTCACAGAGTGAGAAAATCTAAACCTACAAATTGTTTTCAAATGCAGTGGAGTGTTAATGAATACTAACTTTAACAATTAATTAAGTTGGCATAATATCACATAATGTTGGTATTTAATACAATATTTATTAAAATCCATTTGGCAATTTTTTTGTGGTATTTTGGAGCCAATTTTTTTGAGCAAAATGCTCAATTTTGTCTCACATCTAGGATGAATATGTGCTCTGACCTTGGTTCTTTCAGTGATAGTAACGTGAGTATAATTAAAAATATAGTTTGTTGTATCTTTATGGGCGTTTTGCAGTAGAAATTGTTAAAGTTTGTCCTTTGCAAAGTGAATCTCATATTACAGCTCACCTCCTATTGTGGACCAGAAATGCCTGAACAAATGGACAACTGTTGGACTAGTTACCTGGTACTGGATGTTCTATTACCCAGGAAAGTATAAACCAAGGATAAGTATGAGCCTCAGCTCCACCTGAAACTGCCTGAAACTACTTATCTGTTCCGCAGAGAAAGATCATAATAAGTTGAAGTGACTGAGGAAGAAAAAGATGTAGGGAAAATAGCTAAAGAAATGGAAAGTGGGTTTTTTTCAGTTTTCATTTCTGGATTTCAAGATTTTCCTTTCTATTTTAATTTCTTTCTCACACAATCTCCTTTTTCTTATCTACATCTCAAAAGAATTGCCAATGGCATATTGGGCTAATACAGCAAACACACATAGATGCAGCAGATGAGAGCTCTCTACTGTTGTCTTCCTTCACTCTTTCAGTTCGCCTTCCCCCAGGAAAACTCCTATTACTGACTTAGTTGACTTGTGTGCCTGTGCATGTCTGTACGTGCACTGAGCGGGTACATACGCACATTCACAAGTGGGCACTTCCAGTGTTTTCCTGTTGGAATTCACCCTTCCTAGATGGCAGGTGAGGCTGTAAACCCTGCAAGAAGCTCACCCCCTGACCTTCCCATCCCAACCCTCTCCTTTCCTGGCTCCTGACTCCAGCGTTCTGGGGTTACTAAAGCAAATGTCCAGCACATTGTAGTTGTGCCATCTTAGCTGCTGAACACTTTCTGTGAATCTAGACAAAATTACTACTCAGAGTGAATGTTATTTATTTTATTTTGCTCATACTTCTTGTACTTCTATGACAACAGAATCTTTCTCTCATGTTCAGTGGTAAAGTATGTGTATATGTGTATGTGTGTGTATATATAGTTTGTGTGTGTGTGTTAAATTGCCTAGCCAATTTTACATTTCTATCCTTTCATGTTTTCAGAATTAACCACATTTGTGAAAAGGATAAATCCTTCAATGAGCTCTTTTCCTTTCTTAAATTGTATGTGGAATGTGCCTTTTGGCTCTTCCCTATGTACATAATGTGTAAAATAATCAAAGCACCATCACAACCTGACAGCTCAGGCCTTTGATAAATAGGGCTTTATATGGGATTATCATATGACATTTCCAAACTACATTATATTTATGAGTCATATAGAGTACTATTGCATGATCGTCCCTCAGTGTGGAATTTGTACATTTTACAAAGAGTGGAAGAAAGTAAAAGACCTGGAATTGGATACCCTTATTTTTGAACTTAAAATTTTAAAAGAAGGAAGAAAGGAAGGAAAGCCGTCATTTAATATTCCCCCAACTGCTCAGGTAAGGTTCCTGAAATTTTGAAGGGAATCTTATGTCCTACATTGTCTCTTAGGTCCTATTACTTCATATACTCAAAATCAGTGTGTTCAAACATCCTTAGAAATTAGCTAATCTAACACTCCCTCTTTACAGATGAGGGAACTGAGCAGAGCCAGAAACACAATTCAAAGCTCCCAACACCTTGAACATTTCTCCACCAAACCTCACAGCTTCCCTAGACAACCAAATACACAGACAAGACTTCATCAAAACATCAAGATGACAACACATCAATGAAGCAAAGCAAAAGTATTCTACATATGAAATACTAGTTTTCCCCAAAAGTTATTTATACAGTTTGTCAGCCATTTAGGAAAACATTGTACCATTCAAGTGAGAAAATATTTTTTTCTTGGTTAAATTCAAAATATTTTCTTGCTTTAAATATGATATTACTTTATAATTTCTTAGGAACCTTAACAGAGAAGACAGATATTGTTCCTCTCCCTTTTTAAAATCAGAGCCCTCAGAAAAGAGTGACATGGGTTCTTCATATTTCCTTCCAGCGGCCTGCTGCATATACAGCCATGTCTGCCAGCTGTAACCCTGCCTGGTCTACTTGATACTGGGATTGGCATTGGAGAATTTACATCATCTCTAGGAATGAACAGATCAATGGTAAATCGCGTGCGTTGAATTTTGGATATCACACCACGTTTTAAATGTTCTTCCAAGGCTACATTTTAGTTGGAGGCTCCTTGTGGACCATTCTTTTGTAAATAGAATGCTATCCAATCAATTCTGCATTTGATAGTTTTGATATTCCAACAGGTAAGACCACTATATAATGTAGCAATAAAACCTAGATACTATTGCTGCTTTCTAAAAAGGAAAACTTTCAAAAATCACTTACAAATTCATGAGTCACAAGAAAAAATGTAATACAGATATGGAACTGTAATACAGATATGCAGAATAAAATGGTATCTTCTGCCCAAACCCACTCCATATAAAAATATAGTTCATCTGATCCCATAGCTGACCCACATGGAATTGCCTGTATCATTAAAACAAGATAACTTGACCTAAAATAAAATAAAATATACTATAGGGAGATAGCCTTTATCAGGTCTAATAGGAATAAATGTCTAAAACAGGATAATTAGAATCTTTCAAGAAAGTATTTTAAAAAGTCCTTTCAGTTATCAAACTGAAATTTTCGGCAAACTGCTGGGATATTTCCTTAGTCCCTTCAGTGTGGGTGAATATTTCAAGGAGCAAGAGGGTCATAAGACGAAATACTGATAAAAGTGATTGATATTTCATAAATACCAGTATTGACATTTCCAAAGCTCTCCTTCTTACCCTGATTCAGAAGTCGCACCTCTTCACTGAAAACTGCATAATCACTAAACCAGAAATCGACTGTAAATACACACAAACTTGTGTGACCCAAAGGAATAAAACGGAAACCACGATAACTGGAAGAAATAAAAAACACAAAGCACCTGGTCACAATTTCTTTTCCCTTTTCTATACTCCTTCTAAGTATACAAACCAGACAGTCATGGTAGGTATTTCTCCAGTTCACTGGTATTGAAGTAGGCAAATTTGGTTAAATTATGGGTCTCTACTCTTATCAGACTTAATGTTAATATCTCATATTACTTTGTTAAACAGTCAAACAAAATAACCTACATTATATCCACACCATTTACATAGCAATAACCGCAACTTGCCAAATGCTGTATTTCACCTGAACCAGTTCAGAGAGTGGATGTTTCTTCAGAGAAACTCTCTCCTTGTAATCAATTATTTTCAGAGAATTAAAAAGATTTAGCAGACAGAACCAGGACTCTCTTCACAGCGATCTTTAAAACTAACAAAATTGAATGGCTCCACCATGGGATTATGGCAAAGCAGAAAACCTCTCATGTTCACAATTATGTGCAGATGCAAATGTCTCTCTTAATCTAATGAAATAACGATGCCTTATTCCTGCAGTTTCATTGACAAATAATAAGAAAGATGTTTAAATGGGTGTGGCAGGGTGAGGGTTAAATCTGATTGTAATTAGATTGCAGTATGCATGGTCATGTGGTTAATAGTAAATTTTCCTTGATTAACTGGTCCTGTTTGTTAAGAGCCCCTATTAACATTAGCGCTCTCTGCGTTGGCTGTGGAGACACACCATGGACCAGTGCAAAATTAATGAAGGCAGGTACGCATGCTGATTAGAATGTGGCAGTTTAATAAACTCTTCCAACATTAAATTATTTAATGCATTCATGCTCATGCAGGCTATTCGATGGTCAGCTTGACCACCTATGTGTTAATATTGGGAATTGAAATGCAGAGAGTGGAAGAGATGTAGTGGTGTATGAGGTAATTAGCTCTCATGTCTGATAAATGGGGCAATACCTATGTGTGCACATGTTTTAAGACACCACAAATGGTGCTTTCATTAGCTGGAATCTTCTGTGGAAATTTTTATAAATGTTTAGTTTGATTTTTGCACCATAAACAGTGGGCCTGATAGCTGTAGTCACTGTCAATTGAATATTTGAGGCAAATTTCAAGTCACCTGTAAAATAAACTGTCTTGTTAAAATAAATGGGTCACAAAAATTAGATAGGAAGCTTATCAATAAACATCTCCAATCTGGATATAATCTCTATCTATCATATAGAAAATATTTTAGATAAATATAAATGCTTTCAATATATAAATGCAAATACCTATTAGATTTTGAGCAAAATAATAAGGTCTTACATTTGCACAATGCTCTACAGTTTATACAATGCGTGTACATATGTTATTCTATTTAATCCTAATCATAGCCATTTTAGGGGCACAGTATTTGCTAATAAGTGGCCTATCAGAAATCTCAGTTCTTGTAACTCAAAATCCAGAGCTTGGTAGCACAATTCCACAGCTGCCCACAAAACTAGTATTTGTAAGAATAAACTATTCCTTATAAAAGAAGTTCAGTTTTAACAGTAAGTGAGCATTCTGGCAACTTAACCTCTCTGAGAAAAAAATGCTACTGAGATTTGGTAGAAACACAAAAGAGGAAAATTCTATATTTCAGCACCATCTAAATATAAACAAGTATTTTAAATGACTGACATTTTCCTAGATCCCAGGATACTTTCTGGTTGTAATTTAGGCACTCATAGGAACTTTTTTAGTGTTTGCACGGAATTAAGTATGCTAACGCCGAACAATCCAGTCTCTGGACTTTGGAAACAGTGTAGAAAATATGAACTAGACTTTTGTGAAGGCACCAAGTCTAGGTTTACTGAATCACAAGACCACCCAGTATAAAAATAAGTCCTGGGAGAATGACTGGATAAATTTTTCAGTCTGGGGATTTCTATGATTTTGCCATTCCTGTTTTCAGTTCTTCTCCCATTCTTAGGATGCCAGCTAAATAAAAAGAAGGAGAAAATGATTCTTGCTCTGACAAAATCAGAGGAGAGTAGCCAGGAAGCCTGGAAAGACTAATGTACAGAATCCAGTATAGCAAATCTGTCTTCTGGTCTTGGAAGTTCCCAGGAACTGGCAGTGTGACTTTGAGCAATTAGTTAACTTCTCTGGGTCTCATTCTTTTCAGATGTAGTGAGGGGTTTGGGGATAGGGAACTCTCAAGTTCCTCAGATCTCTAGCAGGATCTTCTAATTGTCTCTTACCAGGAGAAAGATGCCAATGGTCTTTTTTCTTCACACCTGCTGTGGGTGAAAAAGAGCCATGAAACTCTGTGGCAGACAATAAGCACCACCTCCGAACAGCATCCTCTGCAGCTACCCTTCTCCTAAGGACATGAATGGGTAATTTGGGGCTTTGGCTGGCCTCTAATTTCTCTATGGGCCTTAGCCAGCCTGGATAGTCTGATTGAATTCTTTCTATTGTTGTGGGGTGTTTTGTTTTGTTTATGTTTTTTCATCTCTGGCCAGCTTCAAAGGATGCTGTGGTCATGAATTAATATTGTCCTCTTGGTTAGCTATTACAATGTTGGTTGCAGTATCATTGGTGCTTCTCTTTACTGCTTTCCTTTGACATTGTGGACAGTTATTGATGTCTGGCACTTGTTATAGGTGGTTGGCAGCTATGTGAATATTGTAACTTATGATGGGCTTTCCACAACATTGCCGTGGTGTCCATGAATTCTGACAGGTATCTGAAGGATATAAGAGTTGCCAGTCCACTTTTTGCAGTCATGGTGTGTGCTGACAAAATGTGTTTTTATCTTCCACTGGGGCTAGCAGAAAATTTGTACAATTAGGAGAAGAAACAATTTCCACTTGTTTGTATATTTTCAGTCAGTGAGCATTGTGGAAAATCACTGTATTCTATCCATCTAAGTTATTTATTACAAAGTAAAAGTAGCACAAACCAGGCTAAGTCTTTACTTCTTACTTTCAAACTATTGGCTTCTTGGAAAATCAAGTGTTGGAAAGCTTTTTATCTGAATACCTGAAGTGAGAGAAGGCTGCTGCAAAAGATGGCACGGTCACACCGGACACACAGAATGAGCTCAAAACAGCAATAATAATTGAGCATTGGTATCTCATGATTGGATGGCTAGGATAATGATAATGTGACGAACATGGAAATACAACTTTGATATCATTCATATTTTCAAAATGCCCTTATAAGCTCAAGTAACTTTTCCAGCAATATCATTCCCTTTGCATTGTCTAGTGCAGTATATTTCCAGGTATTTTGAATTCATTTATCCCTCGTGACAACTCAGTGAGATGCACAATTTTTATCTCTGTTTCACATATTAGAAAACTGAGTCTCAGAAAGTTGAATTAACTTGCCTAGGTTCATGGAGGGACCGAGATGGAGGCAAGATTCAAACTCAGAGAGTCTTAGTCTTCTTAACCTCTGTGAATGGTACATCTAAACCTGCACAGTTCAATAAGGCAACCACTAGTCACATGTAGCTATTGAGCAGTTGAAATGTGTCTAGTGTGAATTCAAATGTGCTACCAGAGTACAATATACCAGATTTGAAGACTCAATATGGAAAAAAAATCATATAAAATATCTTATTAGCAGTTTTGTTATATTGAGTACATGTTTTAAATATTTGCAGTTAAATAAAATATATTATTAAAACTCATTTCACCTGTTCCTTTTTGCTTTTGAATGTACCTACTAGAATTTTTTTTTTTTTTTTTTTTTTTTTTGCGGTACACGGGCCTCTCACTGTTGTGGCCTCTCTCACCGCGGAGCACAGGCTCCGGACGTGCAGGCTCAGCAGCCATGGCTCCCGGGCCCAGCCACTCCACAGCATGTGGGATCTTCCCGGACCGGGGCACGAACCCGTGTCCCCTGCATCGGCAGGCGGACTCTCAATCACTGCGCCACCAGGGAAGCCCTAGAATATTTTTGTATATATTATACATATATATTTTTATTGATTAATTCAGATTCTTCACCCAAATGGCTTCAACTTTATTTGTTTTCCATATTTTCTACTATAAGAATATTTCATTTGTACGAAGACTCACCACAAGGTGGGGGGAAAAGGTGGGGAGCCTTTCCTTCAATTGAAAAAATAACCACAGTGCTCCCAGTGGTGGCAATCTCCTGGCGTGCTTCATGGGCACAACCTGGTGTGGAATTTAGAACACTTGTCCATCAACAGTGACTATAAACCAAAGTGATCTGCTTCACTGTTTGTCATGGAACTCTTCTGATTTGTACCAACAACCCATACTGGAATCTTTCAAATGTTGGGAATTCCTGGCTAGGTGTTAGTCAAACATCAGCATCTATCATGTGCAATTGCCTCGCTATGTTGAAGTCTTTAAGAGTAGGCCTCGTATATTATTCATTATTTTGTCAAAGAGCCTAGCACAAGGGTCTTAGGAAAATAGGAGAGGGGTAGACAGAGACTCCAGTCCAACAGCACCAGTGAAGTTATATCTGTTCAGGGAGGGAGAAAAAGAAATCCCTCACAGTATCTGAGAAAATAGCTCATTTCTTTCACAGTTGTACAAATATCTGATAACCAACATTATTAACCAAAACACATTTAGGTCACTTTTCACACAGAATTTTCCCTATGAGAAAAAAAAATGTCAAAATTAAGTTTTTTGGAAGTATTTGTTGCTGACTGACCAAATTTGTCTTCCAAATGAAATTAATGTCAGCAAGGGTCATGAGGCACATGCACTGGAAAGAAAACTTTTAAAAAATCCTGTGAGAAGCTCCATCGTAAGCAGAGTCCAGGAATTATACACTTGAGTTTTTACACCCCCTTGATGAGGAAACAACGCATATGAAAAGCCATGGAATAAAGGGTTGTATGCTTTAATGAACATGTGTGAGAATTAATGGAATACATTGGACTTAAGTGCAGCACATGCGTTAGGTCATGAAAAAGACTGAGTTAGGTAGATATAGGGGGAGATGTGTCAAACCTCCACTTATAAGATTCAATTTGACCTGAGAGGCAATTACATGCTATTTCTGAAATAATTGATCAAATTAAAAAAATCCAAGTTTAACTTTTTTTGAAACAGTAAAAACAACAGCAAAACCTTTAGTGTTTTTTTTCCTCACCTCTAGCTAAAAACCAGCTGAATTTTAAAACCGAATTTGGCAGGCACTTGATGGCATGCTTTCAGCATGATGTTTTAAAGATTAAACTGTGGAGCAATCTTTAAACATTAATGGAGGTCACGTGGTAAACTCCACTCGCACAATAGAATCATCATGTCCATCTCTTCAAATGTGAGCCAACTCCAAGCTGGAGGAATACAAAGAGATAGTCTTAACCTTCCTCCTCTTCCTCTTCTTTGGGTTCTCAGAACAACATCTTTTAAACGTTTCTGTAGCACATCTAATTCCTCTCTAATACATTTTGCTGGTTTTGGTGTTCAATTTAATTTATATCAGCAGAATAATCCAAGTGAACCTAGGTTGCTGTAATGTTACATTAGGAAGATCTGATCCATTTGCAGCTAGGTAGACTCAAATTCATTAACATTTACTCTATAGGCTTCCAGCAGGTGACTTTTAGAGAGGAAACAGATGCATCTGAATGTCACCTTACCACACATATGCCTATTAATAGATTTTTGTTCTGTTCATATACTATTGCTGAATCCCATTCTAAGGGAATATGGATAATGGCATTAGTTTATTTTAAATACACAGAATTATACAGAAATGTTCTCTAAGAGGCTTTGACAATTAAACAGGTCCAAATTTTACACAGGCACAGTGGGGATCGACCTCAATGGCTTTCTAAGTGCTAATTACTAAACTTAAATGCTGCATGGTTCAAAGGTCTAAACCACAGAGAGGCTGGTGAGAGGTTGTGGGTTCTAATCCCCACGTCAATAGTCTGACCTAAGGGTGACTTCCTAGAACAGAAAAGTAAAAACAAGCGCTCCAAATCTCTGCCTTCTGCATCAGGGCAAGGAAACTGGTTGGAGACCTGTAGCCTCAGATATAGGTTCATGCATCCTGAAGAAACTCAGCCCCTTGCCAAAAGGAGCTTTTATAATTGAACTATAAAGATTAAATAAACCTAATCAATTAATACACAAGAAAAGGAAAACTATGAATGCTGACAAAAATGTAGAGGGAATTCTAGAAGCCTAGAGAATGAGGAAATCACATAAGCCCATTAGGCGTACGGAAACGTTCAAGAATATTGTGATGGAGTAGAGTGAACACATAGCAAGGGTCACAGGACATCATTAGTTCTAGGACCAGCACATCTTTTGAGCCATGGTTTTCCTCCTGTGTAATATAGGAATGACAGTTCCTGACCTATAAATGTACAAAATTATTGTGATGGAAACAAGTGAGATCACGAGTATGAAAGTATTTTAAACACTACAAAGAATTGAAGTGCTACGGAAACTGTTACGTATGATTGGGTTCCTGAATTGAAGTGAAATTAAGCCTTCCCAAGATATGTTCATTAAAAAGACAGTTTTCAAACAGCATACTAATATTGTTTGGGGGTATGTGGCATATGCCTCTATGGAGAGCACCCCAAGACACTGAGGGAATAACTTTGGTGGTATCTGAGTCTGTTGAGTGTTCCTAATCAGGAGGAAAAATGGTCCCGCATATAACCCTTCCTTGTAAGTAGATAAATCCCACGTTAAAGTAAAAGGGGAAGAGGAAAAGAAAAAATGGGTTAAAGAGAGGGAAGATGGGAGGGAGGAAGGGAGGAAGGGATGAAAGGAGGGAGAGAAAGAAGTTAAACCTCTACCAAGTCTCTAGACTGATGTGAGCAGCAGTGACCTATCGGGTCACACGTGCTAAACCTCCTCTCCAGGTTGGTGCATCCTCTCCTCCCCTCCCCTCCCTTCCCCTCCGCTCCTTTTCACCACCCCATCCTCCCACATAGATTCTCTACCTAAGTCTGGCCTCCTGATTCCTCTTCTCACTACTTCTTCCCATTTTCTAAACAAATTCTGTTCTCTGTGTGTCCCTTCTAATCCAGATCAGTTTGGTCTTACTTAGTTCTCTCCCATTTTTCACTTTCCCATTAACTTGAACAGAAAAATAAGGGCCTAAGGACCGGGGAGACAAACCAAGATCTGTCTTATAAGGTGAGGGCATAAAAAAGACTATAAATATCACATGTAAATATAAGAGGATGACATGCAAAAATATGCGGGATTATAATAGTTAATATTTATTGGTGCCTATCATATGCTAGACATTGCCTCAAGAACTTTACATTTCTTTACTCCTTTCATTCTCTCAACCACCTTGTGAGATAGGTACTGTTCTTATCCCCACTTTACAGAAGAGGGCAATGAAGCCCAGAGAGGATAACTAATTTGCCTGGAGTCACAAAGCTTCAAGTCTGACTTAGGAGTCTGTACTCAGCCAACAGAGGAGATGGGTGTCTGGTTAGGGAAATGAATCAACGTTCAATGTATTGAAGTGGGCTTTGTAGGGCTGGGAAGCGAGGACTGGAACATCATGAGTAAAGAGGGTAATGCTGAAGGGGTCATAGCCAATCCCAAGAGCACAAGCTCATTGCAAGCTCCTGACAAGGTACAATATTGTCCAAAGTCAACCCCTCACTAGGCAATGTTTTCTCCAAGGCTGATTTGTAGGGTGAATCATTTTTGAGAAATTAAATTTGTATTGGCTACCAATCTCATTAAACTCAGGGAATAGGAGAGTCAAATGAAGCAGAATGAGAGCCAGACTAAACTCAATGAAGGCCTATATATTAAATTTAGTCCAGACCCCCAAACTTATTACAGATCTGGGAAAAGCCCACTAATCAGGGGCAGCAAAGCATCACGTTCCCAGTGAATGCATGTGGGACTGGTGTGGCTGTTTTGCAAGTGCTGCATGAAGGTTGATGTGTCATCTATTTTGGCTCATGCAGTATTCTCCCACCAACCCTGTCTCTGTTTGATAAGATGAAAAAGCAATAGGTATTTGTTCCACAAGCTCAAGTAATCTTTTTTTAAAAAATGTGATTCTTTCTTCTTTTTTTTTTAAATATTCATACCTTTTCTCCTTTTGGTTCCATGAAGGTTTATACTCTGTGTAATACTGAGGTTGACAAAGATAAATTGTTTTCATGTATTTAGGCTTTAGGAGAAATTATTCAGATACATTCCAGAGTCTAGTAATTGACTGTTATTAGTATTAATAGGAATTACACAGCCAAATCCCACTGCCATGCACTGAAAATTTACCCCTTAGGATCAAGCCTCAGTAATAATTTGAACGTGTTGAAATGTAATTTCCAGTTCACAGACCTTTCAAAAAGGCAAAACAGATATGGGAGTTTAGTTTTGAGATAATAGAAAGAAAACTCCCTAGTTTGTGCTGCTTGGAATTAGAAATATGTAATAAGTAATCATATTTCTTCAAAATTCAAGAATTCATTTGCTATAATTCATAGGATTGGATTGATACACAGGACAAGCAATCATTTCTATGAAGAATTCTTAATAGTGGATAATTTCTATGCATTTCTTCAAATGAAGGGTACCTCTGGATGTATTTCTTTCTGTTAGAACCATCTCCCTTGCCTTCAAATTTCTATAACATATTATTTGAATATCTTAAAAATATATTATTGCTTTGTAAGTAGGTTGTAAAAATTACCAGCCCACACAAATTTTATCAGCATGTCTCATGCTAGGTTTTACTGGTGTTGCAAAAGAAAGAAATTGGCCTTCTTTCCTTTTCACCTGATAATTGTTATGTAACTTGGAGGACATTTTTTAAAGTCTGCTGATAAACAACTGCTGATACGTATTTTAAAACATGAGTAAAGTCTAAGGAAAGGTAATCTAGGCTTTGATTTTGCCTGTTTAGGCAGGAAACTGGCAGCCCCTTCTGTGTGTATATCCTCTGTATATAGTCTGGCACCTTCTGTAATGATGCCACAAAGGAACCTGCCCCAACTATTCCACTGCTCTACATTAGCATCTTCTGTGTTTTTAAACTTGATTCAACATTCATTCCACACCAGAGGATATATCGTGACTTGTGAAATGCTCAGTACCTTTCAATAAAAGAAGATGAAATAATTTTACATAAGCAAGTTTAAAATGTCAGGAGAACAGAAATGGATCTACACGAAATCGTTTCTGAAACAGAATTTGATTTTTGTCAATAGTGCATAGAAAACAATGAAATAGCCAAGAAAATATTTTGATAGTATACAGTCCTTTTGGCAGTTCAGTCCTAGACTCTTAAAAGTTGATATCCTAAAATAATATCAATATGTTCAGTTAGAAGATAGAATATTCTCTGAAAGTTTGTTTCCAATAAAACCCGAAGTAGGTGAATTGCAGCAAAATACATAAATTATAACATGCTGCTCTACTGATATGATGGGGAGTTATGTTTATTATTTTATAACTGCCATAATTTAAAAAAAATTCCTGTGTAAGATGTCTAGGCAACAGTTCCATTGTGAAACACACAACCATCCAAACCCCAATCCCCAAACCTTTAAGCAAGGTTCATCTACTGTGAACACACGTATGTCTTCTATTCAAAAACTAAAAGTGATTTTATTCATGCAACCTTGTAACCAGAAGCCAGGTCAAAATCTCTTGAAAATTGCACATTTCACATGTTTCCTGAGAAATTCAAAAGTGATACCTATCACCAAGAGGTATGTGGAAAGGAACATAGTTTATAAAAATCCAATTTGGGGTGAAGCATAGTTTCTTCTTTAATGTGCTTGTCCTTGTTTGGAAAAATTGTTCTATTCTCATATCAACATTATGTTTTGGAGTGTTTTTTTCCTGAACGTGCAAGTGAATTCATGAAGGTCTTTTTTCTTCTAAGAGCTCTGAGAAACAATCACTTTCATTCTGTAAAAGAAGTGTCCATTTATAATTGTGGTGACTTGCATTTACAGAGTAATATTACCTAAAAAGACCAGGATGCTCTACTTCTTGTAGACTAACTCTTGTTTCAAGACTCTCCAGAGAACTTATCCCTGAACCGTCACACTGAATGGGTTTTAATATGTCAACATGTCCAAGGATAACATGATCTGTAAAGAGCCCAGGAGGGAAGCGGAAGCACTCCTATCAATTATACTTTTGAGAATGGAATCAGTTTCCCGGGTTCCTTGAAACAGAAATCAGGAGTGGGGAAAATTGCTCCATTTGTTTTTCATGAATGAGGGACCCCAAAACACAGTGCTAAACACAATCTTCTCTTGAGATAGGAATAGAAAGGAAACCCCATTGAACAATTCTAAATTGTTACATTTTTTCAAAAGGCAACAGGCCCATTTAGCTTGATCAGCTACTTCTTCCTTCCTGAGATTTACTAGTATTCCCATATTTTTTTTTCCATTTTCAACATTTCTATCTGTGTGCTGTGTGTAGCAAGCACGGACTAAGCACAGACCGCAGAGTGCCCCCCACCCCGGCCTACTTGGTCACCCCTGGCCACACCTTGAACTTTGGTACCTTGATACTTTTGCAAAAGGAGTGCCTGGACTAGAATTGTCGCTTTCCCTATCACAGTCCTACCTTCTTCCAGGCCCCAATTCAAAGACCTCGTCCGTTGGTGTTCACGTTTTGTCTCCTGACATATTATTCACTGGGCATGTGCTTGCTTTGTGATGGATGTATTTCTGAATGAAGGTTCTGAATGCATATCACTGGTTATTTTACCACTCACATGCCACTTATAGATGTCACTATGTTTAAAATTCAGGTTTAGTGTAAGTTCCCAGAAGAATGAAGATATCTTTCACTCTGGTGCATCTTCAGTGTGTATGGCAGAGATCTTTTCATATAACAAGAAGACAATGATTGTTTTTTGAGTGCAAACAAGCAAGAGATTAATATTAGCAGAAAGTATGAAGACTCTTAACCATAAAAAGTTACTCACATTTTAAAGTATATTCACACTTGAAGAAACGAAATTGAGTTATTTGTAGTGAGGTGGATGGACCTAGAGTCTTTCATACAGAGTGAAATAAGTCAGAAAGAGAAAAACAAATACCGAATGCTAACGCATATATATGGAAACTTAAAAAAATGGTACTGATGAACTAGTGGCAGGACAGGAAAAAAGATGCAGACAGAGAGAATGGACTTGAAGACATGGTGCAGGGAAAGGCGAAGCTGGGGCTAAGTGAGAGAAGCATGGACATATATATACTACCAAATGTAAAATACATAGCTAGTGGGAAGCAGCTGCATAGCACAGGGAGATCAGCTCGGGGCTTTGTGACCACCTAGAGGGGTGGGATAGGGAGGGTGGGAGGGAGTCTCAAGGGGGAGGGGATATGGGGACATATGTATGTATACGGCTGATTCACTTTGTTGTACAACAGAAACTACCACAGCATTGTGAAGCAATTATACTCCAATAAAGATGTATAAAAATAAATAAATAAATATATTCACACTTGGAAAACAGCACTGTAAGACTAAAGAAAGCTCAACTAAGGAGTGATCTCAAAGATTTCACTAAAGTAGACTTTGAAAATGGAATCAGATTAAACTACTACATTCAATAAGCAGCACTCTAAATCTTTCAAAAAGGAAATCTTTGAAGTATACTAACAAATGACACACATAAATGAGAAAAAGGCAACTAATATCTAAAAGGTTAACAATGTATGAGTTTTGATTCAAATTGCCCTCTACCCTGTGGGGTGTTGGAATGAAGAAAAAATTAAGTTATGGATTTTAAAAAGAATTTCCTTTAATTCCGAAGAGTCCTTCACCTAGGAAGCTTAAAACCTGTTAAAAGTCTTATCTGATAGTTAGATCGTCTGCTATAGTCATGTTGAATCCAGGGACAGCGAAGCCAGAAGGTATAGAAAGTCTGAAATCACACAGAGTGTCAGTAATCTGGCCAAGAGAAACTTCTGATTTTTTACTTTTTTTGCGGTACGCGGGCCTCTCACTGTTGTGGCCTCTCCCGTTGCGGAGCACAGGCTCCGGACGCGCAGGCTCAGCGGCCATGGCTCACGGGCCCAGCCGCTCCGCGGCATGTGGGATCTTCCCGGACCGGGGCACGAAGCCGTGTCCCGTGCATCGGCAGGCAGACTCTTAACCACTGCGCCACCAGGGAAACCCGAGAAACATATTTTTTAAGAGCTACTAGTAACCACCAAATTTAAAATTTTCTACAAACCACCTTTCCTGTCCTTTCTCATTGTCACTGCATTACCCTAAATTCTTTTAAATTTACCATTAGATTATTGCCATAGCCTCCAGCAGGACTCTCCAACGCCAGTCTCTTCCCTCCCCAAATGTCCCTCTTACTACCGTCATGTAAGTCTCCCTAAAACATGCAGTTCAAGGATAGTACTGCTGCTAGCCTACTTTCTCTAGGTACTAAGGTCTTGTAAAGTCTAATCACACCTAACTAGCCAACCATTGTTTTCCTACCATTGAACAGTTGAGTATGTAAAATACTTTTCTAATTGAATCAAAGTAAAACAGTCTTGACTTTTCAGATGTATCTTAAACGTCTGAAGGCTCACCACAATGCCAGGCACAAAATAGATGTTTAATATAGACATAGGTTAATTGATTAAATAATTGAAAAGTTTTTTTTTTAAGTGCTTGTGAGGTACTGGTAAATTGATGCATGTTCTATGAGCTGCTTTGTAATGTCACCATTTAACCCTCTGTATGTAAATATTTATAGGTTCAACAGCTCTAGGAAGAAAGTCAACAGAGGCCCCTTTCCTCATCAAAAGAACTGTGCTCTAAAACATTCCCCTAACAAGATTCGTCTGGTTTCATCGTCTTTCTCAGACAGAATTCTAAAGGCACTTCCATATTTAGAAGTGTTGAATGTATTTGAATACCAAAAGCCTATACCAGAGTTTATTTGCCTTCTTATAAAACACTTCAATAAGAGAGATCCAACAGCTATCAATTTAAGAGCAACATCTGTATGTCTCATAGTTGCCCAACAGATGCAGAGTGTTCCACTCAAGGATTCTAAGAAAATACACAAGAAAAAGGATACAAAGCTAGCAAACCTTATGTACCACAGAATAAAAAGTATAGCTCATTTTTCCACAATGGAGAGGAATTGCAAATATTCTCATAGTAGCTTCCACTGCAATTACTTGGAAGATGTAATCTCTCAGAGGAGAGTTTGCAACTGTCTTGAGTATTTGTCTGTAGGACAGGTATTCATAAATTTCCACTTCCCTGGTTTAATTTCAATCTTAGGTGGGCAAACAAGCATATGTTTCACAATGCATCTCTTCTTGTCAACTCTTCAGAAGATCCTCCTTTGCAGTTTGGTGATCAAACCCAATGAATGCTACAGTTGGGTCACTCATTGGTCGCTTCCTTAAGATTCCCCATCCTGCTCTACTTGCATCCAGCAAGGAGACAACATTTTTGGTCACGTATTATCAGACTATTTCTTAGATAAAGAGCAAGAGAAAATGTGCAGTTCTTAATAAGCTCATTATTAGTAATGCAGACTCCCAGTCAGCTATTGCCAGTTAATGACCAAAAATCACAGTGTAGACAACTGACATTTTGCCTGAACACGCCTCTCTGGCCAGTGATAATTAACCTGAAGGTAAAGAACCAGTCATTTTCTTAATACAACAAGGCACCTCTTTCAAAGTTGGGGCTCTTCCTGTTTTAATAATCAAAAGGAAAAGACCTTTGGTACTTAATATTTAAACAAAATGTTTAATATTTACACAGTAAAGTTCTTCTTCTGATATTAAACCCACATTAAAGCTGGGATGGAAATTGGTTTATAATCTCTGACACTAGGCCTGGAGCCTTGTAGTGTAGTAAACAATGTCACTCTTCAGATGGGCACCACCTGCAATGGGTTCAGAAATGTCAACTGTAATTAAACATTTTATTTCAAGGATAATTCATAGGTTATGTACATGAAGGACTGCTTTCCGCCATGAGAAATTTCAAAGTACCAGGCTGTGTAAATAAGAAGCAGGTCTTCTTTTTTTTTCTTTATTGCATGTTTTTTAAAAAGCACATGCAAACTGACTGAGACCTAATTAATATTATTCTTAAACATACCCTTTATATTTTGCAAAGACTTTTAAAGTCAATTTCATGAAGTTGACTGGTAACGATATGTCTCTACCTTACCAATTATTTCCTCTAGCTTCAAGTGAGAATACTGTTGGGAAAAAAAGGACATGATTTGCCACAAGCTAACATAAAGTAATGGCAACATTGGGACTGGCTAAATTTGCTAAATTTTTCCTTTGGGGCTTTAGTTTTAACTATGGTTTCAATGAAAACCTGAAGAACAGTTATTATTTTAAAAAGGATGACAAATTATTTAAAGGTGTGGGGGGGTCACCTAGCACCTCCAATAACGCTTCTAATTGTAATAAGAATTTAGAATGAAATCATTCAATTAAGAATTGAATGCACGCATGCACACGCGCATGCGTGCATATATGTAAGAGGGAGGAAGCAGTTCTCCATTCTTAAATACCAGAGAAAATTCATCCACTGCTCCTTAATAGCAATTTGTTAAAAGCTAACATAATGACTCAGAGACTTAAAATACACCTTCCTGCCCCTGCAGCCTAACAGTCTACATCATTTTCCCAAAAAACAAGGCTCAAGGGGAAAGACCTTAAGTAAAAATGTTTAAATATTTCATTAAAGTAATAAAAAAAAAACTGGGCAGAAGTGGCACTTTTTTATGCTTTTAACATAGTCCATTATAAAGGGTACTCTTTTCTCTAATTATTTAAGGCAAGAAGAAAAAAGCATTATCTGTTTGTCTCTCACTTTCTCTTCCTGTTTTTTCTGAACTATGTCATAGACAAATACTTTATGACATATATCATCTACCAAAGAGAAGTCCTTATGTACCTAAACAAGCTTAAACAGAAGGGGAAGATGTGTTTGGTAGGGAAAGCAGAGCTCCACCTCTACCAGGTGGGAACCTGCCGAGGCCCAGCACTTAACTAATGGAGACATGCCCCTTGTGGCACTTTTTCTCAGATGAAATGCTAGTCCTTTGTCTTTGGGGAAAATTCATTTATAATAACAAAAAGCAATAGACATAAACTCTTCTAAATCACTATTACAAGGTGAGTGGAATACGGATATTTGTTAAAGAGTTTTGATTGTGCTTCCTTTAATTAATGATCTTTTCTTTTGAAAATTTGATAATTATAAAACCTATGTGTAAATATGGGAAAAGGAAATGATACATTAAGAGAAAAACACTATGAATGATATGTATACTGATTAAAATTACATTAGAATTTAAAAACTGATATATAGGAAAAAATACTTGAAGGAAATATGGCAACAGTGCATTAGAATGGTGGGGTTATAAGTAATGATTTTCCCATTTCCCAATTTCTATAATGTGATTGTATGACTTTAATTATTAAATATCTATGTCAAATAAGGAGATAATCACCTTAGGGAATTAAAAAGTCTGCAATGCACTTGTTCATTGAAACACAGTAGCAAAGACGTGGAGAAGAAACTGGGTGAAAGCTTAGACGGAAAACAATTGGTTTTTGGTTCCACATCTCCCACTCAACGTAGAATAATCCAAGAAGAGTGTTGGCAAAATAGAATGAAGAGAGGAAGGTAGGAGAACACAGTATCAGAGTGGTAGTTGGTTTGAACCTGGAGCTTCTGTTAAACTAACTTTAGATCCAAAGTACTAAAGATTTCCTTTCTCTTCCTGTTAAAATGGTGCTGCGCCTGCTGCAAGACAGAAGAAAGACAAAAGCTTTCCCAGTTCAGCTATACCCAATTCTGGTTAGGAGAGTAGTAAAGACTGTGGTTTTGGTTACACCGATAGCTATCACAAAATAGGATTATAGCACAGACAGCATATTCCAACTGCATAAATCCCTGCTGAATCAGACCAGCCATAGATGTTAAATTTACAATGCATTTTCAAACTCAGAAAGGAGAAAGGACATGTCTAAAGCCACAACGCTAGTAAACAACAGAACGGGGAATATGGCACAAATGATTGACCTGACTGTTGCACGAACTTCTTTATTCAAGCCATATACGTACACATACACATTGTTTGACTCAAACAATCAATTAACATTTGGTGAATATTTGTCATGTGACTTCGCAGTATCTCTCATTTTCCCTTTCAACCTAACAAGATTCCCCACTGCATCTTCCAACCACACTTTCCTCTCTGAAAAAAATTCCATGATTGGAACAGATCTGCTCAGTGACAATGCCAAAAGCCTTCCACACAATAAACCCCATTAGCCACCTTTGCAGTCTTTCAGGGTGCAGGGTTTGAGCTCGAGACTTTTTACATAAAGAACAAGGTGAAGTGCATGGCAACCATGGAAGAGTAATTAGAAAAAATATTCTTCCCCTAGAGCCTTCTCCTTTGCCTACTGAGTTGGAAAAGGCTTAGGAAGAAGAATCCTAAAGCACCACACCTGATCAAATAAGAAAAATTCATTTAAAACAAATACAATATTAAAAGCTAATTTTTTTCACCACAAAATTAATTGATTAACTTTTCCCTCTACAAATATATTACTAAAACTTTCTCACTGCACAAACTCTGCAAACAAAATTAATGGTTTTGTTTTGAAAATTAATTTAGATATTAAAAAATTATATTTTCCACCAAGATCTCAGTTACTCAGATTAAATATTAACCAAAAGCTGTCTTCTGCTTAAATAGAATTTAGCCTTTGAAGTGTTTTTATTAATCTCTTCTGATGTAGGTGCTTGAAATTCTATGAAAGCACTGCTGCTACCCGTTCTGTGCATCACTTACTGTAATTTATTTTCAGAACATAATTCTATTTATAAATGAAAATCCTATTAAAAGAAGACAAGAAAAATTAGTCCTAGACTTTGCATTGGTAGAGTAGAAACAAAATGAGCGCCCTAACCTGAAGTGACATTTACAAATTACCTGTTAATTTAAACCAGGTTGAGGGATGACAGAATTTAGTCGGACTGACAGGAAGTACCGAAGGAATGACAGTTGGGTCTGGAGTGGTCATAAAGCTCTTACTGCTGGCACATTTATCTGTGTTCATCTACTATCCCACCACCTCCCCAAAAGCTTCCTACCTAGTAAATAATATATTTGTGAAAATATTTACATTTTGACAGATTAGTGAATAAAGGTTTGACACAGCTGGAAGCTCTCCTCTTTTGTTTAAGGGAAGGGAATCATTTATTGAAAAAGGCTTCAGCGTTTAGTCATGTGGATGACCCTCCTACACACACACCCTCCCTCTTATTTAGGTCCAAATATCAGCAGTTTTCTTTATGAGTGTTTTTGAGTAAGCATGAGGGCCCAAACAGGCTACGAACAGCTGAATATCTATACATGGGCATAGAGATACACACATCCCTCTCATTCTCTGCCTCAGTGTTTCTGAGAACAAGCTATCAGAAAGAGCTGGTGCTCCTTTTACTCCTTCTACTCAATTTTTGAAGTGTAACATCCAAAAATATCTTATAAATAAAATTGTAAAATAATAATCTTTGAAGAAGAAGCCAAAGAATGGAAAATTGCTGTAGACTTGGATATTTTTAGGTCAATTTAAATTACTACCCTCCAGACTAAATATCTGTAGATATTGTACATATCTAAGTAGATTTTAGTATTTAACAGTTAAATAAAATTAATTAAATTAATTAAATCAAATAAGGGATTGAATTAATAATTCAATCCCTTAGTTTCATAAAACATCTATTTCACATTCAACCTACAAAGAGGTACATTTTTCTGTTTGGTGGGCATATCCACAGTAGCGCTGGCAAGAACTACGCATATGCATAGAGTGGAAATACACAAAGCCACACACCCACACACATGACACGCACATAACATATGACACAAATGTTATATACAGTCATCTGGTTTTTCATGAACAAGACCTCTTTGTACCTTAAAAAACAAAACTGGTGTTTATTTTTAAGTAGGAGGCCATCTTTACATTCATCAATTAATGACAAAAAATACATTTAGATAAAGTAAAAATAAAAAATAAATATACATTTAAATGAAATAAGAATGATAAAATAAAAATAGGAGACCATCTTTGCATTCTTAAATTAATGACTATAAAACATCCTGGTGTTTCATCTGCCTGCATCCTGGTTAAGGCTTCTGCTCTCTTTGGCCACTTTTAAATGGATTTCACCTTTTGAGAATTCAGCAAATTTCAAGAAATTGTTGCATTTTTTCTTCTTGTTTACCCGTTTTGGAATTCTATGGACTGTGCAGAGATAATTCTGTAACAGAAAAGTAATTGCTATGGATTATTCACACCCTGATTCTCAGAATTATTGGGTGTAGGCTTACTTTTGTAAACGAATGTCTCTATATTTGTGACGATGGTGTTTACCAGACACTCTGAACCATGACTATTGTTTCAAAAGAGCAATGTTACCAATGTAAGAAAAAATTTTATCTTGAAATTTTGATCCATTATTTCTGATTTTGTATCATTTGTTATCTAGCAATAAGGAATAATTCAATCCCTTAATACTAGGATAATCAGAATGATCACAATAATATTGTTTTTTCCCCATTAAGAGACTAGTTATAAAGAGACTAAATATTAAATTTGAGTGAAAAGTTTTGAAATCTGTGATTCTGACAAAGAGAGTCTGTTGGAAAAACAAATCCATTTTCATGCAGTTCCTCAACCTGACTGGAAGAGAGCCAGTTCCATTGTAAAATTGTTGCCGTATAATTCCATGATTTAAAATTAACACCAGGGGGCTTCCCTGGTGGCGCAGTGGTTGAGAGTCCACCTGCCGATTCAGGGGACACGGGTTCGTGCCCCGGTCCGGGAAGATCCCACATGCCGCGGAGCAGCTGGGCCCGTGAGCCATGGCCGCTGAGCCTGAGCGTCCGGGGCCTGTGCTCCGCAACGGGAGAGGCCACAACAATGAGAGGCCCGCGTACCGCAAAAAAAAAAAAAAAAAAAATTAACACCAAATTTAAGCTAAAGTTCAGAAAGGATAACAAAGAGAAATTATTCAGTTCTTCCTCCAACCCTCCACACCCAGAATGCCACAGGAGTCCTCCTCCCACTGCCATCTTCTATAAAAAAGAAAATCAAAAGCCTCCCTTGTCTCCTTTGGCACCTATAGAAACAATTGTTATACTAAATGCTACTTTTGAGTCTTTCTTCAATCTGAGTTTAGAGATAAATTATCAATTATCTGTGTCTTAGACTCCTCTGTTACATTTCTCTCAAGAAGCATATGCCTGTTTGGACAATGCTGGTTATTTCTACAAGATTTATGAAATGTTACTTTGCTCCAAGATTGATATCTACGTCCTTATTCAGTATATCAAGGGCGTATGATAATGATAGCGATCAATGTTGTTTTAACACTGCACAAATACCAGGGTGTCAAGGCCATCACTTCATTAGACAACAGGACTATTGATTATTAACTAGAGACTGGCTAAAATTGAAGTACCTGTACAATCTCCCCGTGCCAAAATATTATCGGTGAGCGAACAGATTACATAATCTGTCAACAACTGAAACTTTCTCAAAACTAAACAGAAGGTATGAGGAGCATTTCAAAGGCCATTTCACAATGAGCAATCTCCTTTATGTCCCCTAAGCTGCTGTTTTCCTATCTCCTAAAGCTGAAATAATTTTAGATTCACAACATTGCTTGAGTCCTGACCTTATGGTGTAAAAGCTCATTAAAAAGTGAGGGAGGGCTTCCCTGGTGGCGCAGTGGTTGAGAGTCCGCCTGCTGATGCAGAGGACACGGGTTCGTGCCCCGGTCCAGGAAGATCCCACATGCCGTGGAACGGCTGGGCCCGTGAGCCATGGCCACTGAGCCTGCGCGTCCGGAGCCTGTGCGCCACACGGGAGAGGCCACAACAGTGAGAGGCCTGCGTACCGCAAAAAAAAAAAAAAAAAAAAAAAGTGAGGGAAAAGGGGATGAGAAAACTGCTAAGGTTTGAGTGGGAGCAGAGGGGAAAGAAAGGAAGAAAGAGGTTACAGGTGTGAAGGGAAACAATTAACAATTACATTTGTCTGATCTTCCTATTTCTGCCTTTTAAAAAATAGTAAATGAAAAAAAAAATAGTAAATGTTTTCTAAATGTCACAGGGCTAAAGGAAACCACATAGTTTTCCTTTCCTGTCCAGAGATGTATTATTATTTAGCTGACTCTGATTGTTTTTTACATGCAAATTTATCAGATGCCAATTCTCTTTGCCCTGAACTATGAGCTATGAAATTTGTACACTCTTATTGCAGGTATTAAAGGGGCCTCTCTATCCTACAGTTACATATTTGGACTTTAAGGCAATTTCCCCATCATGTCTGCTTTAATTGGACCATGCTTCCTAATCAGCTTTAATTGGACCATGCTTCCTAATCAGCATAATTTCCCCCTTGACCAGACCTTTCTGTGTGCACATTTAGAAAAAAGGAAGTGGGTTAAAAGGAGGGCATTGGGAAAGGAAAAAAAAAAAAAAAAAAAAGCCTGTTCAAAACAGTGGTTTGAACACCTCCTAATGGAGCTCTAAGAACTCATCCTAAGTAAAGCAAATGGCATGAGGCATGTGGAAAACTGATTAGCGAGGACCAAAGCGGACGTTTATTGCCCAGAGGTAGAAAGTCCACTAATCTTCCTGTTAAACCTCTGTTTTCATTTCCTTCTCAACTAAGCTCACTCTGGACCAAATTCATCACCTCTCTTAAGCTTCCAATTGCTACTGAAATCAAAGACACCAAGGGAATAGTTAATGGAATCTCATGTGACTTTATCTCCCCCATTCCTCTCCAAATTCCCAAAGATCATTTTGAAGTGCTGAAATGTCAGGATCTTGGCCCTTTACAACTTTTGCTTTCCAGAAGTAGCCTTAGGAACCCCACATCATGGTTTGAGACCAGTAGCAGTGGTCTTGAAGAAGGGAGATGTGACTGACTTCAGTGAATTGTTGACCACACAGAGAAGAAATCTATAACCAATTGCAACATGAGGATATAATAGGAGCCTTCAAGGTCATGAGATTAAGACCTGGGCCGAGCAATTTTTTGGTGTTGGACTGGTATGGAGGAGCCTTTTTCATAAGTGAGAGACCCTAAAAATGCAAATCTTAAAAAAGGCCATCAAAGCTGGAACAATTTGAGCAACAAAATAAGTAGCCATATTAGATTATAACTCAAAGTATAAAATAAATATATATGAGCCAGTATTGCTATAAATAAATGAAGGAATAAATAAATGAGAAGAGAGAAACCTTCCTCACAGAAGAATTTTTATAATTTACATAGATCCTTTTCCCTCCAGAAGGTGGTTCTTAATGCCCTCTCCCCACTATCCCCCACCTTCCCTGCCCTTGAATTGGACTGGATTTAGTGACTTTCTTCACAAGAATAGAGTGTACAGGGGAGGAGTGGGGAGTAAGTTTACAGTGGGCAAATTTGCCAAACATTACCTGGGCCAGATGATCAAGATCAATGTCACCAGTGATCAGTTATGTTGATAACATGTGTCCCTGATAGGATGTGACAAGAAGAGCACTTCACCTTTGTGGTATTCTTCCCTAAAAGTTATAACCCCAGTCTACTCAGAAGAAAAACATCAGACAAACCCAAATTAAGGGACATTCTACAAAATAACTGACCAGTAATCTCCAAAAGTATCAAGGTCGTGAAAACAAAGAAAGACTGAGAAACTGTCACAGACCAGAGGAGACTAAGATGTGACATGTAAATGCAATGTAGTATCCTGAATTTGATCTTGGAATGGAAAAAGGACATTTGTAGAAAAACTAGTGAAATCTACATAAAGTCTGAAGTTTAATTGATGGTAATATATCAACGTTACTTTCTTAACTTTAACAAATGAACCCTGGTATGTAGAATGTGAACATTAGGGGAAGCTGGGTGAGGGGTGTATGGGAACTCTCTTCATTCTCTTTGCAACTTTTCTGTATGTCTAAAATTATTCCAAAGTAAAAAGTTTATTTAAAAAAATCTAAAAATATCCTCTAATGATGACCAGCTAGAATTTTCTCCATTGTGTAAAGAAAAGAAATAGAATAGAAAAGCAATAAAAATGTAAAGAATACCATGAAAGGATGACAATCCATTTGTACAAAACAAAACAAATATATATATACTCACATGTATATACATACATAAATGTATATATACAAGATATAGACACACACATATATAGATAGGTGATAAATACATAGATACATAGATCAATACCATCATGCCATTCTACTATCATTCATTCATTTATCATACTATTCATTCACTCACTATTTTTCACTCATTGCTATTTTGAAATAGTAACTGCCGCATGTGAGGCACTTTGCTATGAGCTGGGAATTCAACTATGGACAAGATGAATAGGGACCCCCAGGGAGCTCTTATATAAGGTCATTCATTTGTGTTCCAAAACCTTAAAATCTTCAAGGATTTCATGTATCTCTCAAAAGTATTAGGGTTTTTTTTTTTAAGTAAAATTCTTGGGTTCCAAATACAGATATACCACTTATTCAGTCTATGTTTCTGAGCAAGATTTTTAACATCTACCTGTATCTCTGTTTTCTAGTATATAAAAATGTGGATTATAATAATTACTATCTCCCAAAGCTGTCTTAAGGGTAAAATAAATCCTCACATATATTATAAATTGTTATGCAAGTGTTACGTATAACTCAAAGAACAATTACTGTGCTATCTAGCAGGATCCATTAGGAAGAGGAACCATGGTAGAATGAGGAATCAGAGGGGAGGATGAAGTTCTGACTTTGGCCATGGGAAGCTACCAAGAAAAAACCTTCTCTACTTCAGAATCTTTCCTGGAGTCAGCTCTGGAACTGAACATGTAGATGTCCAGAAGAAAAGAACAAAACAATCTTGTGAAGTAAGTAAAAGTAACACATTGTTATCCCCATAAATGGATGAGGTACCTGAGGTCAAAAGGTATTGAATAGCTTGCTCAAAATTCCACACCGAGCCAGAGACTCACGAAAATTAAGAATTTAGTCCCCTTGGTGTTAGTATTAGCACAAAGATTTTGTCATTTAGCCCACCCTTTGTGTTTATGCCGACCTCATCAGGACTCAAGATCTAAAACTGCTACTTGGATTTATCAATGGCTGTGATTGGGAGGTTTGTGTATGATTGTTTTGCCAGATGACATGCCAAAGCCCTCACATTGCTATTCCTCAGTGTATTCCTAGTTTGCTATAAAGTTCCTCACTGCTTGCTCATGCTCTGTTTTATCATCTCTAACCCCATATCCCTGGCTACCCATGAGAAGCTTCTACTGCAAGCTGTATGCCAGTCCTCGCTCTTCCCTTCCCTGTGTTGTATGATACAATTAATTTATGATGTACACTTGTATTTTAATGTTATATTTGTAACTGTACATATGCCCAAAGGCTTTAGCAGGAGTTACATTTTTATATCTTGAAAAAAATACATGTTCAAAACATCAGTGTTTGAAAAGCAAGAAAATTCCTTTAGTAGTTTTCTTCTTTTTGCAGGACAAGACTAAAGTCAAAGTTTTCCCTAGGTTATTTTATAAAGCATTAGATCAATTCGAAAAGTTTTTGTCTTTAATGAAAAATATTCTAGAGGTTCTGCTAACTATTCTTTTGCACCCATGGCACATAGGTGATAGTCGCTTTCAAGTCAACATTTCAAGTCCATGATTATTTATTGAGTTCTAAGTTCTTGAGGTTAAAAGAAAAAGAATGAGTTTTATTCCTCAAAAAGCTTACTATCTAGTGAAGATAGAAAACAAAACAAACAGGAAACAATAGAATAATTTTGTATTAGGTGTACATATAAGTTGCTATTGAGGTTTATTTCAGCTGGGGTGTTGGGGAGAAAGTCATGAGGGAAAAAAAAAGTGGAGAAGGAGAAGATATCTTTGAGCTGGATCTTGGAAGATATGTATGGGTTTAATAGGAGAACAAGATGAAGTATATATCTAAGCAGAGACAATCGTATGAGCACAGACCCAGAAAAATTTAGGATATCAGGAAACGCATAGATTTAAGGAAACTGACACCGATGATCTCAGCTGTCTCCAGCACCTAAGCGGTGCTGAGGAATTGCAAGAGAATACCCAGAAACCTCTGGCAAAACTTTAGCTTTGCCATCTGCCCTACTCTGACACCTACCCAGTGCTACCCAGAAGCAGCGATGGTTTCTGATTCTCTTTTGCCTTCCATCTCCTGTGCAAGTGTCTTTCACTGTTGGAACGAAAGCAGATTTCTGCTGGCAGAGATTCTAAGAAATTTAGTTCTTATGCTTCAAAGCCCCTGCAACGCTGATAGTGCATAGAAGATGGGAAATGGTATTGAGCTGCCAGCAGACAGTCTGGTGCATTGTGTAAGGAAAGTCCAGATCTAGGGCAAATATTATTTAAATGTCATCCATTGTAATATTTGCAGTTCTCAGACATACTGGAAAAACAAAACAACAAATAAAGAAAGAGGACTCGTTTCCAAGAACTCTGGAACTCTGCTCTACCCTTTTCTAATTCCCCAAAGTTTCCCCCAGTTCAGGTGTACCAAGAATCAGTAAGCCAAACCCTGTCCACTCATTGGGTCTTCTGAATCCAGTTCCCACTAACTCAATCTCTAAAATTACTCATGATGATTCATGAGACTTTTGAAGATTTGAAAGACACAGAAAATGTTTAGTTTTGCCATACTGAAATGGGATTAGGTATTTAAGGATAAAGCTTCTCATGAGAATGACTGTGCATTACAATGGAATTTTTTGCGAACTTCTTAAACACATAGGACAGTGCCATCAAATACTGCACTCTAACCATTTACACAAATACACGTACACAGATACTACCTTCTTATGTCCTTCTGTTGCTTCCCCTTGCTCTTAGGATGGAGTCCAGAATTGTAAATAATGTCTACTAGGCACCGCATGTTATGGCCCTGGACTACCTCTCCAGGTTCATCTCATATCCCTCTGCTCCCCACGAGGAGCTCTGAGTCCACTCTGCCTTCATTCAGTCCTTCCTTGCAGAGGTCTTTCTTCATCTTCCAGGGATGTCTTTGCCCGCACCTCCTCTCTTGCTTTCTCCTATTCATCTCTCCAGTGCCAGTTTACATGGCACTCTCCCTGTGAGTCTCCCTTGCTCATCAGCCTAAAGCTCCCATCATTCCCCCATCATGTTCTATGCTTTTTCTATACAGAATTTACCTAGTGTAATCACATAATTATGTGCATAATTTATTGTTAATTATGTGTTGTATTTCTGTCTCTTCCAGTAAATTTTATAAAGGCTATGAATTCCATTTGTCTTGTTTATAATTGTGTCTTCAGGGTCTACCACAGAGTCTGTTATAGCAGGCATTCAATAACTATTTGTTAGAACAAAGACATAAAGAAGAAGGAAGGAAGGAAGGGAGGGAGGGAGGGAGGAAGGAAAGAAGGAAATAAAGGGAAGAAGAAAGAAAGAAAGATCAGCACTTCTGTCACCTATCACCATTCTGCACAATGGCTACCCTTCTGTAAAAAAAAAAAAAAAAACTGGGTGGGGGGGCATTATTTCCGTTTCATTTTCCCTTAATCTACAAGAACACTAGAAACTAGTGAGTTCTTTTATTTCAATCTGTTTAAAAAAGAACGACAAGTTTCAACAAAAGAAAAACGACAAGAAGCCACATCTATGGGCTCTGGATCAGACTCTGCCATTGGATGAGCTCTGGGAGGTCTGGCATCTGGTCCAGGAATAAGAAGCCTTTTTGAACAGCCACAACACCCTCTTTGCTTGCAACTTCTGATCTGTGGCAGCTGCATCTTCAGAGTGGCAGTAAACCAAAAATGGGTGAAATTAGCAGGAAAACACAGTTATTTTCATGTTATAATCTAAAATAGGCCACGGGATGGTGGGAAGGAAGGAACAGTGTGATCCAAAATTACTGTAGACTGTAGCCAGAAGTTGAGCTGCTTCGTTTCAAACGTGTTGTCAATAGGTGATTGTCAGACAGCTTGTGCTTTTATATGTAAGCTAAATCAGAGGTCCAAATGCAAAACCCAGCACTCAGGGACATCATTTGGCTTTTTAATGCTCCCTGGGGAACCCAGAGCCCTTAAAGCAATGAATGGATTACAATGAAGCATAAATACGGTATTTTCATTTCTGACAGATATAACCTTATTCTAAAATGGCCTGTTATTTAAAAGAAAGTTATATCCATTTTTAGCAGCCCAACATTGAAATTTCAAGAGTTAAGAACCCCCTCAGCTTGAACAAACTCATAAACATATGAAAATTAATTTTGTATTATCCCTTGAAGCTTTACACTTAGCAAGACAAGCAGCAAAATTGGCACTGTCGTTCAGTTATTCCATCGACTGAAAAGGAAAGAGGACAATTAGGGATGTGGCAACTTTTCCACTCCTTTTTCTGTCCCTCAGCAGCTGAATGGCATCATTGTGCAGCAGCAACTTAAATAACAAACAGAGATGATCCATGCATTGGGCAATCTCACAAGATCAGGTTCAATAGCCAAGTTTAGGAATCTGTTGCTGGGAGAAGCAACACACACACACACACACACACACACACACACACACACACACACACACACACACACAGCATCTAGCAAAGAAACCATTAAAAAGTTGCCTGAATAGATGTAAAACACAGAGGTGAAAAGTATGGTCTCTGAAGCCAAACTGCCTATGTTTGCATCCCTGGCTCTGCTACTTCACAAGAGTGCAACTCTAAGCAAGTCATTTATACCTCTGTACCTCAATTTTCTCATCTGTAAAATAAGATTAACACTATTATCTTTCCTAATGATTGTTGTGAGGCTTAAATGAGCTAGTGAATATGAAGCGGTTATGACAGTCACCTGAAGCATAGGAAAGCATAGATAAATGGTACTATTATGTTGACAGAACTTTCCTAAGAAACTGTTCTAACACTTGGACTTCTCCTCCAAAACAAACATATTCATGAGTACCTTTGGGTATCTTCATTCACTGCTAAGTACTATATACTTTTGTAATTATGCCCTGAACGATAATAATTCTGTGTTTATGATGCTGAGTCACACATAAGTGTTCATCTAAGGCACTTTCTGTAAAGGGCTAGAGAATAAGTATTTTAGGCTTTGCAACTACGTAAGTCTGTTGTTGTGTAAAAACAGCTATAGGGCTTCCCTGGTGGTGCAGTGGTTGAGAAACCGCCTGCCGATGCAGGGGACACGGGTTCGTGCCCCAGTCCGGGAAGATCCCACATGCCGTGGAGCGGCTGGGCCCGTGAGCCATGGCCGCTGAGCCTGCGCGTCCGGAGCCTGTGCTCCGCAACGGGAGAGGCCACAGCAGTGAGAGGTCCGCGTACCACAAAAAAACAAAAATCAAACAAAAAAACAGCTATAGACAATACTTAACAAATGAGCCTGGTGTGTTCCAATAAAACTTTACTTACAAATACTGGAGGTCGGCTAGACTTGGCCCCCAGGCTGTAGTTTGCCTACTCCTGATCTAATGGATCGATCATTCAACTAAGAAACCTTTGCATAAGTAGTTTCCTAAATGAAAGGATTTAGAAAAGTAGAATTCAAATTTCTTTAGTTAATTAACCCAGGGCTTCACAAGGCTTTCTGTACATGTGAGTGAAGTCCTTCCTGACATCATATTTAAATCCTCCTGAGACATTTAAGAAGCCTCAGTTTCCTCACAAATTTGCAAAGGAAATTTCAGACTGATACCAGTTTACCTGTTAATAAATGTTTACTCTGCAGCAGTCAATGTTTCAAAGGCATTATGGATTATCTTACTTAATAATGTTAATGGCAAATTCCAACATCAACACTTTCAGAATGTATCTACATTCTGCTCACATCTCCTCACCTCCTCCAGTACCACTGTGATCCCAGACACCTTCATCCCTGATCTGATTTCATAGGTGTAGCCCTTAACTGTCCTCCGTGTTTTTACCTTTGCTTCCTATGGTCCCTCGAAACTTAGCAGTCAGGGTGTTCCTTATAGAATGTGTCAGATGATGTCGTTCTTCAGCTTGAAACCCTTCCACAACTCTCCTTTTCACTCACAGTAAAAGCCAAACTCCTGATGGTAGCCTGTGAGACTGTCAAGCTGGCTCTTATCTTCTCTCTGGCCTCATCTCACACTATCGTCACCCTCTGCTTACTCTGAGTCTCCTGCCCAAGGGTTTTGAGCCACATGTGGCCTTTCCTAGACCACACGACGTGAGCCTCCCATCTTCACGTGTTTGCTCAAATAACATCTTCCAAGTAAGCCTACCTTGACTATTCTATTTCAAAATGCACCCCTACCTGTCACCCTCCTTATCCTTTTTCTCTACTTCTTTTTTCTCTATACCTCTTGTTATCTATTTATTTGTTTTTTGTATGGTGTGTCTGTTTCTACCCACTAGAATGAAAGCTAAAGGGGGTAGGGACTTCTGTTCACTTCTGTGTCTCCAGCACCTAAAATAATTTGTGCCACGTGGTAGGTACCTCACAAATACTTGTTGAATGAATGACTCTATGAGAACCCTTCCCATATTCCAGGGGTGGTTATTAGTGCTTTAAAGGTATAAAAGTGCTTTAATCCTCACAACCTTGTGAGTGGCTCCTATTACAATCAACATTCTCAAATGAAACTGAACTATTGAAAGATTAAATGATTTGCCCCAAATCACATGACAAGTAGTGGAGGAATGCACTTGAATGTAGGCCATTTAGCCCCAGTGTCTGTGCCCACAACCACCATGTTCTCCTCCCCTTATTTATCCTCTGTTCTCCTGAATGAGGAACTATAATTATCTGGTTTTACAGGTAAGGAAAGTGAAGCTTACAGACATTAAGTAACTTGCTCAAGGTCACAAAGCCTGGATATTAGGAGGCTCAGATTCAAAACTGTTAGCCTATCTCAAAAATTGAAAATATTAATCATATTTTTGAATGCTATGAGATGTGATGGGCTTTGACAAAGGAAGGCTGATAAAATTTTACAATCATGCAACCGTTCACACAGTGATGGGTAAGGCAAACATCTAGAAATCACTTTTCTAACATCTCACTGAATGTGGCCAGTTCTCTGGAGGTTCTTTCAGAATTCAGGGAGTTGTCAGACAACCCCCAATAAGCCTGGGTACAGATATTGTTATCATCTTGACTCCATTAAGGAAAAAGAAGGACACAATGGTACCATCTTTGTACAAGGTGATACAGCTGTCTATAAGAAAGGAGAAAATAAGTCTAAGGACTTAACATTTCAAATTTGGCCAAGTAGCTCATTCTGATGCTCCCAAATTAAATTCCAACCACCTAAGTTCAGATATACACTAGCTGGGACTCAAGAAGGACTCAAAGATGGTGACAACGTGCAGGGAAAAATGAATAACTCCACTTGGAACACAAATGAAAGCAGTTCCTACCACTGAGCACATGTTGAGTCAGGGACCTCTTTTACTTGAAGGGAAATGACTGAACAAATATCAGAAGCAGGAGCAATGGTTGAACTAGACTCTGCTCATCAGAAGCAACGACGGGCTGAGCAAATCCAAAGGCGACAAACACACAGGAACAGTTGTTTTGATTCGGAAAAGCATAAAAAAGAAGGGACCATCAGGAAATTCTAATTTCTAAAAGGACGTGGATAAGCACAAATGCTTTATTTTATATTTTATAAAAAAATTTAGGTACAAATGGAGGCTATACATACTCAGGATGTGTTCTTGCTTGCATTTTAAAGCAGTTAAAATTGCAACAATGCATCACAAAAGACCTGGAATTTTAATAATTTGGAGAGGGCTTCTGATGCACGAAGGCAAGGGGAGGGATTAGATTCTTGATATCCAGTTTTCATCACACCAGGAATCTCATATTAATGTTTGTTAGGAAAAGGAATCCACCATAATTCCTGCAGCCTTAATGTTGAACAGAAATGTCAATATGTTTTATTCAACCTTTTATTTTTCTTCATAAGGTAAAATCTGGCCCCTATATCTCAGCGTATAATAACCCTCAAAAAGTCTAAAGAAAGACAAAAATTTATACTTTGATAATTACTAAGCTCCTATCATTATTCAGAATGCACGACTACAACTACAAAAATATTTTATGTACCTATGTGTGACTGTACGTGTGTGTGTATATAGTGTGTGTGTATAAACACACAAATCTTTTAAAACGTTTCTCAAAAGGTTAAGGAAATAAAATACTATAAGAAAAATCTAATATTATTTTAAATGTTATATGTAGAAGAACATTTTAAGCTGGTTCCACTGTGTATAGATATATATACGTCTGTACACAGTTAGGATACGTATAATAAAAAGCAATCACAAAATCTCAGACACTCGACAATGATGAAGGGAAATAATTTGATTAGAGAAGGTAACATTTGAGGCTAAAGAAAGTTACATAAAATCCTCAAAGCTGAACTCAACACCTGTGGGTTGGAGGGGAGGAAAAGAAATGAGATTTTTAAAATATTTTACTAAAGATTCATAATTCAGAATGTTGCTCTGGAACCGTTCAAAAAATATGGGCCATATCTTTACTATTATCTACAGCCACAGCCATGCGTGCATGTGTACACACAGATACACACACACACACACACACACTCACACATACAACCCTAAATGGAATTTGTCACTATAGGATATTTAAAAGCCAGACTTGCTGCATTTAAAATGTATGGAATTTATTTTTAAATGAGCCATATCTGAATTCAATGCCTTATATTTTGAGTTTTAATTCCAATCATGCTAATTTTAAGTCACAAACATATATCTGCCGGTAATGAAGGTTGTTTAATTAGGTCCAGATAAAATAGCTCCAATTCTGTTTTTGATCCACCTGTCAAAGCAAATCAGTCTTTTACATGGCTAAAAAAAAACAAATTAGACTAGCTGATGACTTTTTGAATATTCAAGTAGACACACCGAGGATAAATCCAAATAGAACTTGTGACTGAACAAAAGCCTGAAATGTGACCTCAGAGATGAAGATACCGTATTTGGCCAAAAGCAAATTTGCAGGCAGGTTCTCCCAGTATTATGAAGTCAAGGACGGGGTGCTAAAAAGTAATGGAAGGATAACAAAAATGAAGCAAGCACCACAAGAAATCAAACTGAGCAATGCACCAGGTCAAACCAGTGCAAAATAAACACAAACTGATGAAGTTGTTACAGAGGGGGTCGGTTTAACATTCTTTCTGCCAAGGACATTTCAAAACAAGTGACATCCTAGCTCATGGAGTATGCATTACCCAGAGTTACATACAAACTATTTTCAAGGCTACTAAAGATAGAAACACTGTCTTCCTTACAAGTCTAGTATGAATAGTTTTAGAGTATTCTAGTCTTACGGATCTGGTTTACTTGTGTATAAAGCACTATACATTTGGGGACAGATCCATGGAAGCAGAGGGGTAAAGTGTTTTGAAACTGGCACAGTGGCCATGTGAACAGGGTAGATGGGAGGATGCAGAGGGGAGGAGAGAAAGAATAACCAGAAATCTAAACCTGTGGAGTCTGACTAGTAGTTGCTTCTACATAAGACCCTCAGAGCATTCTATCCTGAGCATAGATGTGAGATGGTATCAGTAGTCAAGGCTCCAGACATATAGCTCTCCTCCTAATTCCTCACTACTGCATCCAGAAAAGAGACTCATGCTCAGCTCTCTCATTCCCAATGTGCTTCAAACAAGAGACACAAAGTTAAAAATAATAATCTATGGTGTAAACATTTCACAGAAGCTATATAGATTATATATATACACTCTTCTTATTTTATTATATTATATATATATAATTACTTGTTACATACAGTAATTTTATATATATATATATATGCTGCATATAATTTAATGAGGAAAAGATAAAAAAACAATAGAATAGTTGAACATTCATTTGAAATAAAATCAGTCTCCATCCTTACCTTACACCATACACAAAAGTAACTCAAAATGGATAATAGACCTAAATGTAAAAAATGAGACTAAAATTTTATTAAATAAAATTTTCAGATTAGTGTAGGACAAAAAATCTTCCCTGGGGTAGGTAAAGATTTCTCAGATCAAGACACCAAACCTTTGAGTCATAGAAGAAAATATTGATAAATTGGTCTTCAAAGTAAAAGTCTTTGCTCTTCTAAACATATTAAGAAAATAAAATACAAGGTACAGCCAAAAATTTTTTCCTTTATCTATAGCTGACAAATAAGAAAAACAACTTAGTTATAAAAATGGGCAAAAGATTTGAATAAGCACGTCACAAAAGTTGATTGTACAAATGGCTAATAAGCACATGAAAAGAAGTTTATCATCATTAAGTCATCAGGGAAATATGCAAATTAAAACCACAATGAAATACCACTATACACACACTAGAATGGTTAAAATTAAAGAGACTGACAAAACCAAGTCTTGGCAAGGGTGTGAAGTAGCTGGCATTTTCATATATTGCTGCTATAAAGTGATACAAACAGAACAGTTTGACAGCTTTTTTTTTAAATATAAAGTTATTTATTTATTTATTTATTTAGGCTGCGTTGGGTCTCCGTTGCTGTGCGCAGGCTTTCTCTAGCTGCAGTGAGCAGGGGCTACTCTTCATTGTGGTGTGCCGGCTTCTCATTGCGGTGGCTTGTTGCGGAGCACGGGCTCTAGGCATATGGGCTTTAGTAGTTGTGGCTCACGGGCTCTAGAGCACAGGCTCAGTAGTTGTGGTGCATGGGCTTAGTTGCTCCGTGGCCTGTGGGATCTTCCCGGACCAGGGCTTGAACTTGTGTCCCCTGCATTGGAAGGCGGATTCTTAACCACTGTGCCACCAGGGAAGTCCTTGACAGCTTCTTACATTAAAAACACACTTACCATATGACCCAGTAAATCTATCCAAATCCATTTCACCCCTGACTTCAGCCATGCTTAAGTTATTTGACCCAGAAACTAGAAAAAAACCTAAGTATCTATCAACAGAATATTGCCTGGGAAGGAGCGCAGAGTAATGTTCTCAAAGATGGAAATTTTCTGTATCTTGAGTGTGTTAAATTTGTCAAAAACTATTGAAATATACATTTAAATCGGTAATTTTATTATATATAAATTATACCTCAATAAAGTTGATTTTAAATTGGAATTGAAAAACTCTTTAGAAAACACCTGTTGTAACCCTTTAATATAATAGGTGAAGAGTGAAGACCAAGGAACTTTGTCCAGCTGAGTCAGACAACTGATAGAGCTAGTAGAAGTCAACCAAAAATCCCACCTCCTAAATCCCAGCCAAGCACCCTCTCTGTGCAACTGCTACTTTTTCACTGAACAAAAGAATTAATTTAAATGGAATATAGCTTAAAATGGCCTGGAGGTTTGGAATTTTAATTCCTTGAAAGTTAGATTTTGTGAGGGTGACGATGATGATCATGACGGTAAAGATGATTTTGCTTCTTCAGGGTCCATTCTCTCTTTTCTAAGAAATAAACCCCAGTTTCCATTCATTGGTCCCTGCTGCTCTCCATCCATGTATTCTGGGCACTGAACCCCAGCTCCTGTTCGAAGGGACAGCATATGACCCAGGTCTTAGGCTGTCATTTCAATACAGTTGCCACTAGCCACATGTGGTTACTTGAAACATGGCTGATTTAAATTGAGCTGTTCTATAAGTATAAAATACAATCTTTTACATTCTCTTTTTGGTAAAAAGAAAAAAAGAATGTAAAATAGATATTAATAAATTTTATATTGACTATATGTTAAAATAATAATATTTAGGATATATGATTGAATAAAATGTACTATCAAATTAAGTTCACCTGTTTTTTTAACATCTCTATAGAAAAATTTAAATTACATATGCAGTTCACATTTGTGGTTAGCATTATATTTCTGTTTGGAAGTGCTGGATTAGACAGCTATTGTATCCATAACTTTTACTGTATGGGTTTTAGAAAGTCATATGTCATGTTATAGCAGAACTGACTGTACTTAATCCAGTAAGTTATCATACCTTAGTCAGTTGTGTTGGATTATTTGTGACTTGCACTTTAAAGTGTCCTACATATTACTGTTCCCAAACTAAGTGTAAATCAAAATATCGAACTACATTGTATAAACCATAGTAGAGTTCTCAGGCACTTTCACGTTCATTATCTCTTATTTTATCAGGTAGTTATTATTATTATAAGGAAGCTGGGGTTCAAAGACGTTAAGTGAGCTGACCAAGGTCAAGCTAAGAAACTGACAGAGCTGAGTTGCTAAACTTAGGTTTTGTCTGAATTTCAGACCCCAATTCTTTCCCCTTTGGTACCACACTGCACTGATCCACCTAGAATGTTACCTTTTGAAGTTGAAGGTAACAGAATCAATGCAAATGGAAGTGACTTGCCATCTGTGGCTCCCTGTCCAGGAATTACTCCACCTAAAAGGTGATTTGCAATGTGTCTCTGATGTTAATATGCATTCCAAATGTTATTAGGCCATATGAAGCGACTGGCGACTACTTAAAATACGGTCAGAGAAACACTATTCTATAACATAAGAAACAGAAATTAAGAGATGGTTTGTTGGTGAAATGACCAAGGTTTCTTTGGAAGTTTCTGATAACAATATAAAAAAGTGGAAGGTTAAATAATAAAGAGTTTAATACCTCTTCAGGGCTGTCCAGTGGAGAATTAGAGTCTGTATATCGGGCCCAAGAAGTCAAGCCACCAGGCAGATATTTTCTATAGATTAAAGGACCAGGAATAATTCTGTGGGTCAACAATAGCCTTGGAGACCTCATTCTATGGTCTCCAAGCTTCTCAGATTGTTTATTTGGTTTCCTAGATGCCATGACTCAGATATAAATAACATTTCATAGAGGTATAACTTAAAAGGCATATTTTTGAATGAAAATAAGTAATTCTACATTCTGTATTGTGTATTAATTGAAACTAATTCCCTGGAGCATGAATATCCCATAAAGAGTGATGATACTGACATTTTGAATATGTAACACAGAGTACTAGGCCCCAATTCTCTACCCAAAATGCACACACCCTATAAATTTAGCCTAAAAATGACAGAGCAGATTACTCTCCTCTTGGCCCTTCCAATAAAAGAAAGTGCAATACTGTAGTCCCCCCTTATCCATGAAGGATGTATTCCATGACCCACAGTGGATACCTGAAATTGTAAGTAGTACTAAACACTATATACACTGTGTTTTTTCCTGTACATACATGCTGACGATAAATTCTAATTTATAAATTAGGCACAGTATGAGAATATCCAAATTGCCAGCATCACTACTCTTGCACTTTGGGGTCATTATTAAGTGAAATAAGGGTTACTTGAACACAAGCACTCTGATATCCAGTCAATCTAATAACCAAGGGCTACTAAGAGACTAATGGGAAGGATACCCTGGACAAAGGGATGATTCACATCCCAAGTGGAACAGAGCTGGCTGCAGGACATTTCATTACGCTATTCAGAACGGCCACACAATTTATAATGTATGAATTGTGTATTTCTGGAGCTTTCCATTTAATATTTTCAGACCACAGTTGACCACAGGTAACTGAAACAGCAAGAAGTGAATTCATGGGTAAGGGAGACAACGGTAATTATGGTGACATATGTCCCCAGTATACCAGAATGGTCCTGATTTCAAAATCATTTATCATTGTTCCTATGAGAAAACACCTTATGCCCTGATTAAAATATATGTCCTCGTTTTTAGTTATAAAAACCTAAGTTTTATAAACCCAAGCTCAAATCCTCATCCTCACGGAGATTACAGTCTAGTGGGGAACTGAGGAAAGTACATGTACCAAAGGAATAGAAGGCAAGGGAATTTGCATTAACTGCCACATGTAGAGGATTCTCTTATGAGCATGTGCCAACAGTTGCCCAGCTTATTCTATTCTCTTCAGGCTGGAACCCAGAGGGGTCACAGGTGGGAACATTTCCTAGCAGGCATCTGGGCAAGCAGGGATAGTTGCTTAACCTCTCTGTGCCTCAGTCACCCATCTAAAGAATAAGTATAATCACACCAGTTTCACAAGGATGTTGTCGAAATTATATGTGTGCATGTAAGCACTTAAGACAGAGCTAGGCACACAGTAAGTGCTCTGCCACTGGCAGCCAACAACAGCAACTCTCGTTACTACTTTCTCTCAAGTGGGACTTAACTTCACACAATAAGGAAAGGAAGACTTATTTCTTGCTCTTTAAAAAACAGACAAGGGAACAAAAACTTTACTTTTGTTCTATGTAGGTCCAGGAATCTTTGGACTGAAATTCTCTAAGGTGAGTGACATTAGCTTTGACTCAGCCCCCGGCCCCCAGCATGGGAGAGAAGCAGTAGCAAGACTAAAAAGTTGTGAGCCAGTAATTTTACCTCAACTATGGCTTTAAAGCTTCCTTTCCAACTCAGTTTTCTCTAATAAAAGTTGCTGTATAAGCAAAAATATTATTAGTATTAATAAAAATATTTCAGCCGTGCTGCTTCTTGCATCATATGTCATTCATTAGCAGCAGCTCATAGGCGAGGCAAAATTTTCATGTCAAATAATGTTTTATGGGTCTTTAGAATATTTTTACTCACTGGGGGTCCCCAAATCATGATGAGAACGCGCTAGGAGGGAAGACAGACAGAGGAGGCTTTTTGAAGCCCTTTCTTTTACTGATTTGCTTGGGGAAAAGGTTAGTTTCTACTTCTTGTTCAGCAGCCACCGTGCCAGGAAGTTTAGGTGCTCCTCGAAAGGGCGCCTGTTGTATTGTTCATGGAAATAGGATTTATATTGATGTTAACTCAAAACAAGAAATTAAATATAAAAAGGTTAGTGGAAGGTTTCAGTCATGGTTACAGTCACCATGATCAATCAAAGGTCATAGAAATGGCCGTTTTACAATTAAAATATCCCAACGCATTGTTATTTATCGCCATTGCCTTATTGCAGCAGCAGGCCACAATTAGTCATGTTAAATCAGCGGTCCCCAACCTTTTTGGCACCAAGGACTGGCTTCGTGGAAGACAATTTTTCCATGGGGGGGTGGGGGCAGCAGTGAGAGGGATGGTTCAGGCAGTAATGGGAGCGATGGGAAGCGCAGACGAAGCTCGCTCGTTCACGCACGGCTCCCCTCTGGCTGTGCGGCCTGGTTCCTAACAGGCCACAGACCAGTCCCAGTCCAAGGCCCGGAGGGACCCCTATAAATCACCCTGATGAGCTAAATTATGAGATTCCCTTTTGTCCTATAAGATGGCTGTAGTATTGTTAAAGCTGACAAAAAGACATTTTTCCTGACATTGATTCAAAATACTCTTGTTTAAATGATCTCTTGGGCAGAGATTATAGAGAAAACCTAAGCAGGGAACTTCAGGAATTTTTTAAAAGCTCATTAGGTTTTAAGAGTAGATAGATACCTCCCATTCAAACGCATAACAGTGTTTTCATAAAGGTCTATCAAAAGATGCATTAACTGGGCCTTATGCCTGGTAGCCATTCCTTCCTTCATTCATTTATTCATTCATTCATCAACCAGCTTGAGGGACTACTACATACCAGACCCTCAGCTGGGCCCCAGAGCTGTAGCATCCATGGCCCTAACCTCATGCAACTTAGAGTCTAGCAAGCAAGAACGCCATTGCAATAGTAATTGCAAAAGTGGAGAATGATATGAAAGACAGTATTAAAGACCCCTAAAACTTACAGGAGTTTGGGTTGGGAGGGTGAAGAAAGGGCATTTCAATTGAGACCTGACAGAAAAGGAAGAGGAGTTGGACAGGTCATGAGGAAATATTCAGGCAGAGAAAATAGCTTGAATTGATCACTGCTGTGTTGCTGGGACCTGGCACATTGTAGATACCTGATTAATATTTATGGAATAGATTAATGTCAACCATTAAATTTCCAGAGATACTTGGCTTCATATACTCAGAGCCATGCCCTAGAGATTGATGGGCCCCCCAGGACAAAACCCACTCAGCTACCTCCTTTCCCTGCCCATAATCCTGCACAGATAAAACCTGACTAAGATGAAAATGCCAGATCGAGGGTAAAGAAAAAGAGAGATGTCATAAAAGAGCAACAGAGAATCCGTGTGAGGTAGGAGACAGGTGGAGAGGAAAGAACTTGGTGTTGAGAGTAGCCACTCTATAGGCCCACTTGACACTGGCGTTTGGCAGCCTGGTACAGCAAGTCCCCTACACACAAACCCTCAAATCGCGAACTTTCAAAGATGCTAACTTGCGTTCGAACGTCCAATCACGTAAGTTAGTTCACATGTCTGGTGTACACTGTCACATGCGTGCATCCTCTACAAGTGGTTGTGCTTTTGTGTACTTTACTGTACAGTCCTGTATAGAGTACAGTAGTACATATCTTTATTTCAAGCCCAGGATGTCCAGAAGCAAGTGCAAAAGCAGCGATGATGTAGCTGGTACGTGAAGGTTGCAGCAGCGTTCAGAATGCAATCCAGTGCTACTGTGTTATCTATGATGAGATAAAAAGAGCTACTACCCAAACATCACTGGATCATTTTTTCAATAGGGTAGATAGAATTGAATCCAGCAAGGAACCAGAACCTGTGCCATCAGCGTCAGGCACAACGTCAGGCGAGTGAAATTGCAGCTTGCCCTCCGTCCCCTATTGCTGACGATCCTTCAGCTCTACCGTCTCCCACCTCCTCTCCCTCCTCCAGTCAGTAACTCTTCTTGACTGTTCACTCGATGCCAGCCCCTATATGCCAGCTATTGTACTGTACTACTGTGCTTTTCAAGGTACTGTACTATAAGATTAAAAATGTTGTCTTTATTTTTGGTGTTTGTTTGTATGTATTATTTGTGTGAAAAGTATCATAAACCTATTACAGTATAGTACTAAATAGCTAGTTGTGTTAGTTGGGTACCTAGGCTAACTTTCTTGGACTTACGAGCAAATTGGACTTATGAACGTGCTCTCAGGATGGAACTCATTCGTATGTAGGGGACTTACTGTATATGTTTATCGGAGCTTGGGGGTTTTGTCTTCCCACTAAGAGAAATGCCACCTTCCTCTCTCAGTGATGTCTGATTTTTCAGCAATAAAGGACGTCACCTGTTTTACTTCTCCCCTTCTCCAAAAGCCAGGACCCAGAGTCATCACTCTACTGGTCCACGTGGTGGGATGAGGTCTGTGTATGCTCCATTCAATGGCAAATGAGCTCCTAGCCCCTTAGGTACAGGTTTACAATGAATGTGTCACTATGCAGTTTGCACCCTGCACAAAGGCAGCGAGTGGCAGCTGAAACAAGCCCAGACTCTTTCCAAGTTGAAGGCCCTGGTATCGTCTGTTCCCTCACAGAAATAGCACCTTTCCCTAATTTGTTCACCTGCAGATGATGCTGTTTTTAAACTCTCACAAGTCATCTTATAATCCAGCTGCATCCCTGTTCCTTTGTATTCCTCTTCCTCTTGGATGGTTGGATACATGGATATTAGTTTCATATTTGGCACTAATGTCTTCACTAAAAATAAAAAAACAAAAAAACTGATCGAAACCAAATGACTACATCAGCAAAATGGAAAAGTGGAGCAGGGCTATTCTGGGGATGCGGGTGATATTATCAAAATGGAGGCCTTTGTAGTCCTAGGTGCATGGTTCTAATTTGTTCTTCTCCAATGTCCCTGTGTAGACTCAAAGGTATTATTGTAACACCATTGCCTCCATGACAAAGTACCACACGGCACTGGAAAGCTCTAATTTCCCAAGCCTAATACATAAAGACCATAGAAAGTGCAGAGTTAAAGCCAACAATGTACATTCCTCAAACCAAACAACCGCCAAGCCACCGAACGGAGGCACTTGAAGCTACAACACTTCCCAGGTGCAGGTTTCAAAGAGGAAAGAAAGAAGAATGAAATTTTGTGCCTTTAGATAGTTTACATATAGTAAAAAATGTGAAAATAACTGTTTTTTCTACTATGAACATACAGATAAAAATTGTTCAATAGCACAAATATAACATAGAAAGTAAAACTGTTTCTTAGTGTGTATGAATATAACATCAGGAAAATAAGTATCAAGACTAAGAGTAATCGCGTGTCCCATTTTGCCCCTGCTTTACCTGTTTCCGAGTGCATTCAAATATGATTCCCACTGAACCTCACGATAATCTTGTGAAGTTAGGCAAGCCAAACACTTTCATATTCATTTCATACCTAAATGAAGTAGTTCCTGGGAAACATTAGTGACTTGCCCAGAGTCACGTGGAGCTCAGACCAGAAATCAGGCAGCCTGACCCCAAGCTTTCATTGACAAAAATGCAGACTAGAAAATAAAGCTACGTGTCTTGTATGTGTGATTTTATGAGGCCGTGGGGTTGCCGTGACAATTCCTGGCAGGACTATTTTTGTTATAAATTATTATAAGTATCCAACAGAAGAAAACCTGGTGGATGAGAGGTACTGACAACATGTGGCAGTTAACTGAACATATAATCAGAGGCTGCACCACTGTAGTGGCTCTGGATTATATCAACAGGCATGATGATGTTGCTAAAATTATGCATCCACAATTACCCCTCAAAGGTAGGTGATAAATGAATTAACTAAGTACTGGAAGCACAAACCTTCAAATATTTAGAAATTGACTGCTGCAAAGTGTACAAGGACAACAACATATCAAGGAGTGGGCATTCCAGGCGTTTAGTATGCTCTTTATTCATAACAATAATTTAGTAATATATTGACATGGGTGTTCCATGTAGTTGAAACGTAAAAAGGAAAAACTGAAGCATTTATATGTTTGCTCTGGCAAAAGGGGGCAAAATCAAGTAGAGAATTTAAAAAGCATCCAATTAAAGCAGAGAAGGTTTCCCAGACTGTAGAGTATAGGTGATCACTGTTTGTAAAAAGGGGTCATCTCACGCACCAAAAGCATTTCATGATATTTCAGTACCAGAAACCTGTACACGAGAGGTAACCAACCTCTAAAAGTTGTTGAATCAAGGATGGGTGCTTGCCAAGAGGATGGTAAACAAGCAGGTGCCCTGGGCATCGTGGTGGATTCTTGGGAGCCTCACATGAGGCGAGGCATGGTGGGAGTGCCAATTCTGGAAGCAGAGGAGAGCTCAGAGGTCAGACATACCTTACTTGCCGTCCCCACATGGTCCTCACTAGCACTGCATGCAAGGTGAGTATTTAATTCCTGTTAAGCTTCAGTTTCCTCATTTAAAACAGAGGGATGGGCTTCCCTGGTGGTGCAGTGGTTAAGAGTCCGCCTGCTAATGCAGCGGACACGGGTTCGAGCCCTGGTCCGGGAAGATCCCACATGTCGTGGAGCAACTGGGCCTGTGCGCCACAACTACTGAGCCTCCACTCTAGAGCCCACGAGCCACAACTACTGAGCTCACGTGCCTAGAGCCCGAGCTCCTCAACAAGAGAAGCCACCGCAATGAGAAGCCCGCACACCGCAACAAAGAGTAGCCCCTGCTCGCCGCAACTAGAGAAAGCCCACACGCAGCAACGAAGACCCAACGCAACCAAAAATAAATAAATAAAACATAGGGGTAACAATAACTTCATTGATTTGTTGTGAAGATTAAGCAAATAAATGTGAATGTTTAGTCCAGGCCTTGGCATGGAGTTAAGTGCTCAATGAATAGACACTGTCACCATCACTATCGTTATTATTGTTCTGTCTCAGGCCACCAGGACATATGTATGTTATAGATGACTAGGAAAGCCTTACTCTTCTCATGGCACTGTGTCATTTATCAAGTGAGTTCCTACATCTGTCTCCATCAGTATCTCTACACTCCTTCGTGTTTCAAAGGATACACATGGTCATCGGTGGGCTGTTTTTTTTCTGTTGTTGTTTATAGCATTTTGATGGGAGGGTTATCAGTCAAAATAAATAGGAAAGTGACCAAGATCAGCCATTGCAGCAGTTATACTCAATATTTGATAGGGATGAAGTATTAAAAATAATCACATAAATGAGGATAGAGAACTGCCTCTGTCTTATGCTCATCCATGCTGGCCAGGTCCCCATTACCATAGATAATTGAGAACTGACTGCATTTATTCCCAAAGACTTCCTTAAAATGGAAAGATCTCTGTGGCACCTATAAGATTCAATTAGAGGACCTTTATAAACACACATCTAGTTCAACCAAATGAGAGATAAATTAACCTATAAACAGCATGCTCTTTCTTGTGGAATCCTCTAATGGCCTGATTTAGGATATCAGCAGATGGCAGGTCAGTGCCCAGTGCTTTCAGAGTTCAACCCATTCATTACAATCAGGTTCACAATGCCATGAGAGGTTCTAATGAAATACACTCCAGTAAACCTCAGAGGGGGACAGTTCATGCGTGCAAGAGGCATGAGTTTAAGGCAGCAGACAATGATTTTGTATTTGTAGACAGGTAGGGGGTCCAAGCAGAGCCACTGCACATTTATTAAGTTGTATTCTTTCAGGGGAGAAACCCTTGCCAAGACATCTTACCTGTAAGCTCCTTTAAACTTTTAGCTGAAATGCTCTAGTTCACATACAAAGAAAATTGCACTGTTTGTCACTAGTCAACGTCCTCTAACATCAGGCCTTTAGTGGGAAAAAAAAAAAAAAAAACACATTAAAAAGGTACCTGATCTTCCCTGTATCTCTCCATATACCAGCTGAGAGTGTTTTCTCTAAGAACTTTTTCTCAAGTCTAGGGGGATACAAACTTATATACCTTGCATCCTGCCGAACTATAGCTCCAAATAATACAAAATATGTGTCTGCATTTTTTTAAAACCAATTGACTCCAGAGGCCTGAAAAAATTTGCTTTTGTGGCCATGTCCACTAACAAAAAGCTTTATAAATTGTCTGTAAACCAAATTAAAAACATCACAGCAAGAAAACATCCACTTTTAGCATACATGTATAAGATCACAGGGCATCTTGTTGGTTTAGAAATGCCCCGTTTTATGTGGTGCTAGCAGATGAAGGATAAAATGCCTTTTACATGTGCTATACAGATGATCCTGGGGTACAATGAGATGGGCATGGAAATGAATTGTAGATAACAAATTGGAATCTTGATCTAACGCTTCCCCTGAGGACTCATGCTGAGAGGTACTCTTAGAGATGAGATGGCTTCTTCTTAGTTTGCATTAGTACTTCAGTAAATGAATCCCTTCAGATAGAAGCTTCTAGTTGCTCCATTTTATACTAAATTCCAATGTATAATGAATAGTTTTATGGCATAGTTTAAAAAATATTTTCTTCCTATTTTGTTATTAATAGTTTGTGTTTTTACCCATATGAGTATATTTATAAACCTACACTTTTTACCTCTCTTCTCAACTAATCAAAATCTTTATTGAGTTCTGGACATTCCTTTGCTATTCCTGCAGTTTACAGAGGTAGGTCAGCTGATTAGCCTTTATAATATCCAAGTTAAAAAATTAAAATCTGAAATTTTGGCACTTCATAATATGTATTTTAGAGTAACTAAATGGCCTGTTTTGCCTAAAAATATTTGGTGGTGTATAGAAATTTTTCCCCCCTAAAAACAAATCAGTAACTCTAGTGCCAAGCTTTCTTCCGGGCAACAATGGTTATAAACAACCAGGATAAGAAATTTCCTCTTCATAGTAATTAATATCTACCCCTTTGCCATGTATTCACTACTGTCCCCTTGACTACTGTTGACCTCACCCCAGGAAAAAAAAATCCCAATTGTATATAGATAGTATACTTAGTATAGCCCCTTCACTGTGAGGTTGTAACATGCTTAAGGGTTCCTTCAAAAGCATTATAGGGATCCTCTTCTATGTTGCACAAAATTCTTCAGAAATTTGAAATATTTGCTCATGCTATTCACTTAACTGTGTAGGTCCTCCTCTTCTTTCATCCCGAACTTACTCATTTGTTATGATGCATGCATTCTTTCAATGAATATGTCTTTGACAAGCATTATATACCCAGCACCATGCGAGGTAACAGGGAAATAGGAGAAAATAAAATACACCAAGACCATGGTCCTTGCAAAGCTTCGTGTGTCAGGGAAGACAGGCAATTATTACATGTGGGACAGAGTAGAGGAACCACATAGGAGGGACACCTAATCCAGACTTGGGGAAGACAGCAAAGGCTTCTAGGAGAATGAGATATCTCAGTTTGACCTAATGGAACATAGGTACCAGCCAGGGAAAAGAGAGAAGAGTAGAAATTGATTGAAATAATCAAGGCAGAAGAATAGCATGTGTGAAGACTAAGGAACACGAGAGTGAGCACAGCATGTGAAAGCGCCTGAAAGAGAAGCTAAAGTTTACAAAGGCAGTGCCAAAAAGAATGCCTGTACTGATCACCCAAGCTAACACTGCCCCATAACCCACACCCCATGTTGCCCTCCACAATATTAGCTTGTCTTATTTTTTTCATAGCTTTTGTCAGTACAGTAGAAGCTCATTATCCATTAAGATTTGGAATCTTTGTGATAAACTAAAATGGAAAAAATATGAAAAAATATATATATAACTGAATCACTTTCTGTACACCAGAAACTAACACAACATTGTAAATTATACTTCAATTAAAAAGAAAGATTTGTAATCTGTATTTGATCAGTTGATTAAAAATGGTATTTAAGTGAAGAAACATAAAATGTAATATCAAAAACCCTCAACAATTTTTTAACTTACACCATAAACACATGTTCATCTATCAATCATTTGAGATAGAGATAAGGCCTTTTCTTTAAGAATGAACCCTCTCACTGGCATCTTATTTTCTTTCTGTTGCATAAACCATATCTGTAATACATCATCTACAATTTCCTGTTTAGATATTTTTCAGGGTAGAGAAAGAACTTAAAGACATTTTGAAGTAATTTGAATGCAGATTTTTATAGAATTCTCCCAAAACTTTATAGCTGTCTTATCTACACCTGATTTGACAACTAATTTTTAGCAGTTTCTGTTGAATCTTTTCAAAGTTTTCAAATTATTTTTCACAGAAACAACTTTTTCTGAAATTATTCTAATCCTTTGCTTAATTATTTATTTTTTCAACTCCTCCTGAAAGTGGAGGCTTCAAATTTAGAGACCCATTGTATATGTAGCATTTAGAATATTGCCTGACACATAGTAGATATCAGTAAATATTTATTGAATGAAAAAATGAAAACATAATGCTAGGGAAGCAAATTTTGAAAGAACTAGCAAGCCAGGGTAAAGAGTTTGAATATTATTCTAAGAGAAATGGGTAGTCACAGAAAGATTTTGAAAGAGAATAATGGCACAGTAGAGGTGATACAATTTTATTTTCTAAAAATCCTTCTCATTGGGGGAGGAGAGAATGTGAGAGACTGAGGTTGAGAGACAAGTTAAGAACAAACAGTGAGCCATGACCTAGGCAATAATGATGGATGTGAATTGTGAATGGATATTAAGTGAATGGTTATTAAGAAGTGTTTGGGAGACAGAATTCACAGTGGCATGGTTGTTTTCCTATGTCTTCCCAATAAAATTAATATCTACGCCCTGACAACTCTAGAAGGACAGGAGCTAGAAACCGCCTTTCATGTATCTCGGGATTCTCCCATAAAAACCAGCAGAGTTCTTATGTATAATATATGTTCACTAAATGTTCCAGGGTCCAATAACTGTTTAAACTTCTAGTTTGTTTTGACTCATACAGGAAACTTGAGCTGAATGTCAGAGAATCATAAGTAGCTTTTACCCATGTTCTTAGGACCTAAAATAAACAAAAGTAAGTCCAAAGAAATCAAGCAGAAAAGACATTCAGAAATCAAGTTGTTTATAGTGTCTTTTCCTTCTTTTCCCCCAGGAGATTCTGTAAAAGTAATAAGTTGGAAGATCTGTCTTAGAAGATGGGAAGAGAGATGCTTGGTGGTTTTACCCAGTATTTTGGGGAGGACAGTGTAATGAGTTAGAGAGCAAAAGTGAATGCAACCAGCAGCAGCATTTCCTGAAGCCAGCAGTGAATTAGGCTCTCACAACTTCCATCCTTTCAAAGACGCTTCTAGAAAGAAAAACTTTCAGGAAGACTTGAAGGAAAGCAAGGACTAGGATCAATGGAGAGGAAGGGAGGGTCCTTTAAGCACAGAAATAAGAACATAAGTGATATCAAGAGGAAGCCTTTTTTTTAATCTCCTCACTAAACTATAAGCTTCCTGAGGGCAGAGACTTTGTCTAATTATTCTTAAATCATTGTATCCACACTGCCTGTTATGGAATCTGGCATAAAATAAATATTTGATGAATGAATGTAAGGTAGTGATGAGAAGTGAAATTAAAGTCTTAAGTGTCAGATAAAGTGTCTCTGTACTTCAGTAGGCAATGTTTTCTGAAGGGGGTGTGGGAGTGAGAGTGATAAGTGAAAAGCAGCACTTTGGAAAGATTGAGGTAGTACCTGTGTACAAGAGAAGTAGGAAGAGGGAGGGAGCACACCTGTGGAATAGTGTGAAACTGTAATGGAATGGTAACAATGAGATCAGAAAGGAAGTGACAGATGTAAAAGATGTAATAAAGAATTGTCTGAACTTGAAGATGAATTGATGTGGGAAGAGAGAGAAGGCAAGGAGTGCAAGATGAATATGGGATTTGGAGTTGCTACAACTGGAAGAGAGTAGGTCCAATGAGTCCAAAAAAGAGAAGACAGTTCTGAGCTCCTACGAAACTGAATTCATCCAAATAATGGGTCAGTGGGCTCATGGTCAAAAGGCAAAGCAAAAGGGACAATAGGACAGCAATGTAAACTACCAAGTCAGAATTAAAAGGCAAAAATGAGATGAAACAGATTCAGCCAACAGAAAGCAAATCCTTTTCTAGGTTCTCAAATTCAGGAAGTAACCCAAGGTAAAGTCAGAGTAAAGAAGGAGGTGGAATTCCAGGTCATAATGATAACAATAGCTACCACTTATGGAGAGTTACTATGTACCAGGCACAATGTTATTTTGTCGTCATATAGATGGTGTCTTTTAACCCTAATGGTCTGATTTCTATTTTACAGATAAGAAAACCAAGGTAAAGAAAGGTCAGATTTCTTGCCTAAGGTCACACAGTCAGGGCAATGCCAGAAGTCATTTTCATTATCACCTGTCCTTGCTGCTGTGTAAGTCTATTAATCAGAGCAGTTCATACCTGAAAAACCAGGTCACCAACAGAAAGAGAAAAACTTAAGTGACCCCTTCTCTATGTTAGCCTGGCTAACCCTGGCTACCCCTGTAAGGTCAACCAACACCATTCCAGACCTACCCTAACAGTAACAGAGACAAAAATCTTTCAAGCCAGGATAGATATTTTAAGTCCCTATTAATTTTGAAAAATATGAAGGTTACTGATAAAGAACACAGAATGCATAGGATATACTAATAGAGACTCTCAAATACTTACTGCATAAGTTAATCGGAGCTATAATTTACATGTTTCTTAAATTGCATATCAATTTCCTAAGTTTTTACATCTCACAATTGAACTGCTTTCTAGTATTCCACTATCTTCCCATGCAAACCTGTGTATGATTCCATCTATTTTTACTGTTTAAAATGTATATATATGTAAATTATTATTCATTGGATCCTTTTGCATCTGAGATATAAATGCTGAATCAATGTGGGAAACATCAAGTGTCTGTTTTAACCTGACTTGATTATATCTAAATATAAAATATAAATTAGCATTTTATTTTTGGTTGTATTTATTGTTGTATTATATCATGCATTAATTAAAAACATATGTGTTTTAAAAACACCTAATTTACAATTCACCTGTATACACCACCATAATGTCATAATTTGTAAAGGCTGAAAGATTTACGCTAAATTTTTAACAGAATGTAATATATCTTTATTGATTATTTTTTAGATTTATTATCAATTTTAGCTCAGTATTAAAGGTTTAAAAAATAGAAAGTAACAGGTTCCAAGATGTCTGTGTTTTGTAACGTTGCCAAACAGCATTTTTGTAGTCTATTGATGTGATTGACATGTAGATATGATTCAGAGGGGAAACCATTATTAATAAGAAGAAAAGTTATGACTATTGAATCATGACACTTTGCTGTTTTAAGTAATTTGCTGGCTCTGTGTTCTTGAGGAGAACATCGTTGAAATGGAGAACAGGTTAAGGAGTCTGCACCTTTTTACAAAAGCAAAACACTAATGGAATGAGACACTGAGATTTAAAATAAACTAAGTACCCAGAGGTGGGAAGTGTCAAGATGGCTACACCACCAAATCAAACTCTGTTCCCAGCTTTCCACTCCCACTCTTTCCTCCTCCATCCCCACTGCTCGTTACGGGAATGTGAACCTTCCACTGTTGTCACACAAGTGAAAATTGCATCCACACGATTGACCGTGAATTATCAAAGACATTTCACTGGATAAAACACGACCTACCTACAAATTTGAGACATAGAACTCTCTGAAATGCAACGAGAGACCCTAGTGGGAGATATCCCATAATTTATTTTGGTGGTTCTTTTTGTTCAACTGTAGAATTGATTAAAATATAGAGCTAAAGAGAAAAGGTTTCAGCTTTATCCTTATTTTGGTCCACTGAATTGTGTTCTTTTTCTCTATCCTGTAGCGCCTCCCTCAAACTTAGAAATAAGGAGGTACTCTTGGACATAAGAGAAGCTGAGGATGGTGGGTGAATACAACCCTGCAAATCATTACGATGAGGGCAAAGAATAACTGACAATATAATACAATATTTGACAATATATATACAACAGTAATTGACAATATACATTGTCAATTGATGTATCATCTTTGGAATCTAAGTAGTCTATCACTGAAATGTGTTGGGAATCCATCTTACCATCATATCCCTAATTTAAGTGCCCAACATTTATTGCTCAAGTTTAAAATTGACCTCATGCTGGGTTCCCTGCTCCTAGGCTCCTGCATATGAAACCATTTGCCACATTACAAACAGAATTTCTTTCAAAAGCATGGTTCTAGCTACGCTATTTGCAGTTCCCAAACCTCTGATGGCTTCCCTTTGTCTCTCAGGTAAACTTCAGAGCCTTTACAGGACATTCAAGACCCTATATAAACTGGCTCCAGTCTCATCTCCTCTACTCGCCCTCAAGCTCAGGCCATTCTGTGCTACTTGCTAAATGTGTACACCCCATCACATCCCTGAGCCTTTGCTTATGATGTTTCTTCTGTCTGGAATGCTTTTCCTTCTATTCCTCACCTCATGAAATAGTATTCCTTTTCAATGCCCAAGTCAAAAGTTTCCTTCTTTGTAAAGACCTCTGACTACTACCATCCCAGAGAGAAATAATATCTTTCTTCTTTGTCTTCCCAGAGCACTATCATGCCATGAGAATTTTTCTCATCCTTATAGTCAATTGAATGTCTTTATTTCCCCCTAAGAGATATTTAGGTTTTGTGAAATCATGTCTTACTTATCTTTATGTTCCCAGGGCTTAACATACAATAAGTGCTCAATAATTCCTTGTTAAATTTAATTAGAGGGAAGTAAGTTGTGCTTGTATTCCACATAAAATAGAGTAATTACAAGACAAGTAGAATAAAATACCTAGGTATTCAGGGGTCCTAGATTAAGTCATAATCAAAGATAGTGTTTATAGGTTTGCATAAGATGTGATCCCTAACTTTTATAACATTACAGACTCACTAGGAAAACTTATAAATAAAATAATACATGCATTCATTTGACAAGGATTTGTTAGGAACTATGTATAAGGCATTTTAGTAAACAAATATCAAATAAATATTGTAGATAAGTATTTCAAGAAATTCAGAAGAAGCTGAGATTATTATCAAATGGAGCAATTGGGAACAGTTTCACAGAGGAGCTAAGATACGACTTGGACTTAGAATAAGATTAATAATTTAAAAAAAACAGCAAATGGATCATGAGTGTAAAAGACAGCAATGGTAAAGCAGATTGCATAATAGGGGAAGCAGTTAAGTGCACTTGGCCAGAAGGTAGCATATATTTATGGCTGTATTTAGAGCTGGACAGACATTTAGCTGAAGATGGGATTGGAGAGGACCCTAAAATAAAGTTTAGCAGATGGATCTTATTTCAGAGACATTGTTGAGTCATGGAAAGTTAGAGTAGACAATAGTATTTTGAGGCCATTGTAAAAAGCAAGGAAAGAAAGAAATAAAGAGAAACTTTTTGAGAAATCTATAATAGTGCAGGCTCAAGGGGATGAGGAAATGGATTGGATGGTAGCAATGGAAAGAAAAACTTCCAGGTAGTAAATAAAAATGAAAAGCAGTTCTGAGTCTAAGCTCTGAATTCTGATATACATACTTGGTCTTAAATTCCAGCTCCACCACTTTGTAGTCATATGAATTTGATGAAACAATTTATCTACGCCTCAAAGGGGAATCCTAATATACATACATATATATATATATATATATATATATATATACAGCATAACCCATAGGTATGCTATGGGAACTAACATGAGATAAAGCATACGAGAAATAATGAGATAATGTACTAAAATAAATAGAAATTCATAGAAGGAAAATGTATATAAGGCAAATAGAAAGGAGTCAAGAGTGAGTCAATAATTTAGAATCTCCGTAACTGGGGAAATAATAGGGTCACTGACAGTCTTAGAAGCTGGATTCAGATATGGTTTGGGAAATAATGACCATTTGGTTTTAGACATGTTGCGTTTCAGGTGACAGGGGACACTAAAGTATAGGCATCCAGTGGGCAGCTGAAGACCTAAGACAAGTGCACAGGAGAAATGACAAGATGGAGACATAGAAACTTCTCATTTATTCATTAATTCACTTATTCTTTCAACAAATAGTTATCAAGTGCTTTCTCCATTCCAAACACTGTGCAAAATGCTAGTTGGGAACTGATGAGAAAAGTAAACACAAATGCTGTATTCACATGGCAAACAATCTACTGAGAAATCAATAATCACACAAAAAACTACAAACTATGACAAGTAATGTAAAGGAAAAGACATTTTCCTAAAAATCACACAGGACACTGCCAGTGTGGCTAGCAAAACCAATGCAAATTGCAAAGAATTATATGTAGAAACTAAACTTAGAGGTATGGTTTATATTCAAGTAATTGGAAAAGACGATGCAGTCCATGAACAAGATCAAGGAGAGTAAGTCAGAGAGCTAGAAGGCAAACCAGGGCATGAGAAGATTGTGGAACCCATGGGGGAAGGATTTTTCAAGAAAAGAGGAAATTTTCAACAATGTCAAATGATGCAGGGAGGTCAAGGAGAGCTCAGAGTAAGTAAAAACACTGGATTCAACAGTTAGGAAGATAATATCTTTGAAAGTACATTTTCAGAAGAACTGCAGAGAAATCATCAACATTCAGTGGGTTAGGAAAACATTGGGGAAAATAACATGGAAGTATAATTATGCTCAGATCAGTTACTGGATAAGTCCAATACAAGAAATCACTAAAATTAATAAAGTAAATGAATGTGAGTCTTAAGGGCCTCTGAGCAGTAGATTAAGAACAGGATGAAATATAAAAGTGGAGCGTATATTATTGTTGGGATTATCAATGAACAATTCCAATGTTTCGTTTAATTTAAAAGCATCTGTTAGCCTAATGATCCCTCCCACATTTAAAATTGTATGACTTCCGATGCTTTAATTTTCAGTTAAGCAAATAGCTAAGACTTCTAAATATGTTAAGTAAGAAAACTTTATCATCTGTTGTTCTGGGTTTGGGTAACTTGGAAATAAAGTGAATGGTGTAGTTTCAGGGTTTTTCAGTCCCAGTCCACAAAACATTTAATATGAAATGATGCAACTGTAATATCAGAGAACGGCTAGATCTTCATTGCCATTGCTAAATGAAATTCAGCTACAACAGAACAAAACACCACCAAGAAATCCCTTAGACAGCCTCAGTTATCCCCAGCTCCTTTGGTTAACCCTGCTGAATGAATGTTCATCATGTTAAACATGAGGCCACACAGACAAAAAGCATGAAAACTTGTGCGGTCAACTACGTCAATACATCTGACCTGTGGTCACATGCATCTACAGAGAAAAAGCCAAGAACGGATGGTCGTAAAAGGAATAATTTGAAAATAAAAGTTTGTTGAGTGCTGCTGTATTATTTGGTTTCCCTCTCACATCTGGTAGAATTTAAAAGAAAAAAAAATCAGAAGGGGAATGAAGAAACAACCTCCGTTACACACACACAAAAGGGAGGGAGAGGGCAAGGAAAGACTTTCTTGCAAATCTTGTTTAGAACAGTTATATGGAGATGTTTAGTATTCCCCTCCAGGCTTCCTTTGTGGTCTTAGAGTAGATCAAGTCCTACAGCCATTCTTCCTTCTCAAAAAAATTTCTGGAGGCTAGTGTGACAATGAGGGATCATCTTTACACATCACATCAGTATTTTATTGTAAATTCAAATTTCTCAAAACACAAAAGAACCTTTAAAATTTTTGCAGCCTTTCTCTTACATGGGGTATACAACCTGAGGTTAGACCTTTTTTAGGGCAAGAAGAAACTTGAATACCATTGGGTCTCTCCCAGAGATGTTGGACCTGATAGTAGTTACCATGTCCACTGGGCCACTTCATAGGGGGCTGATGACAACACTAACATAAATTTCCACTCATATATAAATTCCCATTCAAACACTAGAGCAACAATTATTTTCCCTAAATTGAAACATAATTGAAATTTCCCCCTTGTATCTCATGTCTCCAAAATTTTTTTTTTTTTTTTTTTGAGGTACACAGGCCTCTCACTGCTGTGGCCTCTCCCGTTGCGGAGCACAGGCTCTGGACACGCAGGCTCAGCGGCCATGGCTCACGGGCCTAGCCGGTCCACGGCATGTGGGATCTTCCCGGACCGGGACACGAACCCATGTCCCCTGCATCGGCAGGCGGACTCTCAACCACTGCGCCACCAGGGAAGCCCCAAAATTATTTGATTGACATGCAACAAACATTTTAGATTCTCAAATAATCCAAGTCTATCTATACTCACAAGTTGAAATGCAGAAAAGGGGGACCTAGACAGAGCAATCATCCTTGCCCCTGTCATCTTTCAGCACGGTGATTCAGAACACAGGCTGTGGAGTCAGACCATTTGAGTTCAAATACAGCTCTGTCACTTAGTTTCTTCTTAAATTCTCTTCCCCAAATTTGGCATTTGTAAAATGTGGATAATGATTGTATTGAGTTGGCCAAAAAGTTAGTTTGGGTTTTTCCATAAGATGTTACCTTGTAGAGTTGCTTGGAACGTTAAGTGGAATCATTATTGTACTGTACTTAGAACAGTGCCTGGCACATAACAAACACTAAAAAAAAAAATAGCTGCTGTCATAATAGGTCATTTTATTCTGTTTATTCAACAGTCAACACATTTTGAGCACATTTTAAAATTCTTTTATTAATCTCTATCTCCATCTAAATAACTGGGGTTACTCTCTTTGGGAAGCTTATGGTTTAAGGACTGAATTTTGGTTCCAGCAGGTAAACGCTGGGGTATTCAGTGGGAGCAGGCAGTGACTCATGGTGTTATCTGTATAATCCAGCACACGTGTGAACCCTTTCCAAGGGTTGGGCAACCGTTCCTCTGCCCACAAGCACTTCTGCATACAGGAATCATATTTTCTTATTGCCATTTGCCTGGGTATTAATCTTACAACTTGAGCTCATTGAGTTGAGCTTCACTGGTGCAACTCTTGTACAGTTGCACAGGGCCCCACTCTCAACAGGCCCTGCACTTGACTTAATGCTCTGTCATGAAATCCGTGATGATTTTTGCACGAGACTCCACATTTTCATTTTGCATCAGCCCTGCAAATTATATAGTTGGTTCTGCCTGGAACCATGTCTTTTTCATCTCTATAACCCCAGGAACAGTACTAAAAGCTTGACAAATTTTATTGGAGGAATGACATTTATGAACAAATGAACGAGTTAAATGCATGGATGAATGAATGGCTCTGAAAACAGTCAACAAGTGAGACATTTAAACCTAAATTACATTGTTCTTTCCCTAAAAGGGACAATGAGTGGTCAAGCCAGGATCCCATAAAGCATTGCCAGGGATGCTAACCCTCCAATGGCACAAAGTGCCTGGCATCGCTTTGCTGGGTTTCAACCCTGGAGCTCCCACCAGTGTTAATGGGCACTAGGAAAGGGAATTGATAGTGGGCCCAAGCAAGACCTGCAGTATTCATTTTGATAACTGAATTCAGTCACATTTACTCCTTAAAGGTTATTAGTTATTTTAAATAATTTTGTTAAATGCTCGAGAGGGAAAATAAAGACATATTAATAAACACACAATTATACAGGTTAGAGCAACAGTGCAGTGCTGGTCATTCAGGAACCTTGTGCTAATTTTAATTAGCTGCTTTCCCTTGCTTTCAAATGTAATTAAAGGAGCTTAGTTGTGCTCAGTGATGCAAGCCACCTTATTTAATCACTAACATTATTTCCCTGAACTATTAATGATTTTCAAAACGCTTGTTTATGCAGAATTAGAACAGTAATTACCTTACCAGTTAATTTTGTACCTTCACATTTCACACCTAGCTCAAACGTCATTCATTTACCATGGCTTCTCTGTCAAAACAAAGAAATCCTTGTTCTAAATGTGCTTCTGAGTGCCAAATTGAAAGCCAAGTTTTGTAACACTAATAAAGTAGCTCCCAAGTGAAACAGGTGTAGTAATTTAGACCCTTCCTGTCTCAAGCTTGCACGTACATGCTATGTCTTTTCTTTATTAGCTTTAAAATGAGAGCTTGGTGTGCAAAATAAGCAATTTAATTCAGACTTGTGGAGCAGAATATAATCTTTAATTTAAACTAGTGCAGTAAAAAGAGGCCTTTAATTTTAACTGGCATGTGCGTGTGAATTTGAATTAATAATCCAGAAAATTGAAACTGTTTTGCCGCTGTTGGTAGATATTGACTGTTCTTCACATGCCCTTAGTTTCACTCACTCGATTTCTCTCCCTAACCATAGCTAGTGCTTTCTTTCCCATCTTTTTTTTTTCCCCTTATGATGTAGCTGCTTTATGCAAAGCAGAGCTTTCTAGAAAAAAAAAAGTCTCAGTTGACTGAACTCCGTTTAAAAAAAAAAAAAAAGCACTTTAATAAAGAAATGTTGAACGTGTACTAATTTAGTTTACAAAAAGAAAATAATTGGTGTATTCATTATACCTACTTAAGACCTAATTCAAGTGCACTCTGAATTCATGCCTGTTTGAATCCTTAGATGGGAAGACTATCTACCCACATTCCTAATGACAAAACATCTCTGAATCCAAAGTCACCAATTTCTACTCTGAATCTTGTTCTACTCTGAAGCTATGATTCTGTATTGATTATGATTTAAATAGCACTCAATCTTATTTATTCTTCATGGCCTTTGCATGAGGATTACCTACCCGGGAAGCCTCCAGGTGTGCTGTTAACCCTGACTGAACGTTCCTTCCCTGCATCCCAGAAACACTGAGCATGTGTGCCACACAATTAGGTCCTATCACTATGTATGGATTCCTCCATTAATAGGGGGCCTTTGTAACTGATAACACACCTCTTTGCTAAAAACATTTCCCAGATTCTCAGCACCTCGGGGCTGGGGCCATGTCTTTTCAGTTAATATCTGCATGTGATGTAATAACTTTCTGAGGTGGGAATTCATAGTAGAAGCATAAATGTGCACTCCAAAATGTCAAATAGGTGGGCTATTGTGCAAAAATGCACTGAACTGAAAGAATGTCGAGAATATTGGGGAACATAAAATATGCATTCTAGGGCAAAGAAAGGGAGGAAATAATTTGATTAGGATTAGGAGAGTTTACTGCCTTTATCTGATATGCATTTAGACTAGAAAGAGGAAAAGCAAAAAAAGAAAGCTTCCTCAGGCTAGTACATCTGGGATCAAACAACATTGAGTGCAAGCCCCTGACAGAGTTGACAAGGAATACACACAGCTCCCTCTTCCCCAGGAAGCATCTAATCAGGCCTTCAGCACTAGGAGCCAAGATCCCTATGAGAGAGGAGAGCGCCCTTCTGAGGGAGAGACCATGGATGGAATCCCAAAGGCCCCACTGTCTGCCAAGCCAAATATAGCTAGATGATAGATAAATAGACAGCCAGAAATAGATATGCACTCATGTAAATTTCTATACCTTTTCGCTAGTTCATAAAGCTCTTTTAATAGAAGGCAAAACTTTTCATTAATTAAAGCTCAAAATTTTAAATTGCTACAAGGCAATCATTTACAAAGGTAAGACTCCTTGACACCAAAATGCAATAGTCGACATGAATGTCAACATGGGTACATAACAGTCCTATGTGATTTCAGCTGGATGGTTACACAGAGAAGACCTGTACAGAGGCAATTTGACGTTGTCCATAAGACCAATTCTTCTATTTCTGCTTCATGTGTACTTTGTTGTAATGAAACTCCATTTCCAGCAGAGACCTCGATCAAGGTATAACTACAGTTTTGTACGGTATAGCTTTTATTTCTTGTAATTTGGTTGTATCTCCCCACTCTAAGGTTAACTGCAAAGAACAAGCTCCTGGAAGGCAGGATCCATGTTGTATGCACCCATCTCCTCTTTAGTACTGTGCTCAGCAAATAAAATAGTAAATAAAACCCCCAAATTAATAGTATACTGATTGATATATTGCTTAAATCAATGGCTAAACAAAAGCTAGATTTTACCAAACCTTCCAACCTGCTTTATTCCCTGTGAATACAGCTCAGCACTGGCAATACCCTTAGCCTGTGTCATGGCTGTGTATTCTACAGATAATTTCATTTACTGAAGACTGATTATGTGTTTACCAGGTGCCAGGCATTGTGCTGAACTCCGAGAAAACAAAGATTAGTAAGACCCAACCTCTGCCCCTAGTGAGGGAGAGAGACACATAAAGTAAGTTGAACATGATGTGGCATGAATCACAAGGGGAGGAAAGAATCTCTCAGAATAGATTATCAATTCTTTCAAAAATTTCTAGGAATATTTGGGATATTTGTACTTTGTTCCATGTTGTGGCTTTATTCCTTACTATAGTTTTGTTCTAGAAGATGATTGAGAATCCTTTTCAGTTCTGAAATGTTGACTAGATTTTCCTTAAGTCACACTGGAATATATTCTAATATAAATCCACTTCCTATTGTTAAAATCTCCTTACTACTCTGACGAGTCTTTCTTCATAAAGGTTATTTCCCATTCTTTAATAAGTATAACGCTTTAATAAGTATAAAGTATACTTTACAAATATAATTGAAAGTAACCTTCAAGTTACTTTTCTCTTTTCTGTATAATTCTTCTCTTCTATTTTCTCTTGTATTTCTTTTTTTCCCCTTTCCTTTCTTTCTCCATCCCTCACTTCCTATAAATATATGGTCTCATAAGATATTCTACATGGAATACGAGGGCTGATGAATCCACTCTTGCCCTTAAGGATCTTATAGCTTTGTCAGGAAGATGTGTACATATGTTACTAAAGTAATCACAAATAAAGTACTTGGGAATTCAGAGTGAGTAAAAATGAATAATCAGAAAAAGAGTGATGGAGGAAGTAGATATGTGTAATTCCCACAGGAAGGAGAGTTGAGGAAATGAATTCTAGGAAAAGAAAGCAGGTAACAAGCAGTAGAGAGCGATGAAGAAAGAAAGAAAAAGAAAGAAAGAAAGAAAGAAAGAAAGAAAGAAAGAAAGAAAGAAAGAAAGAAAGAAAGAAAGAAAGAAAGGAAGGAAGGAAGGAAGGAAGAAAGGAAGGAAGGAAAAGAGAAAAGGAAAGAAAAGAAGGAAGGAAGGAAGGAAGAAATTTGGTGTGCTTATGGAATTCCAAATAATAATCATCATTATTGGGTGGATGTAGTAAGACATTGTAATGGAAGGTGAGGCTGCAAAAGCAAGTCGAAGTCAGAGGTTGGGTGCCCTTGCATGTCCTGTAACAGGATATTCTCCAGGGCGATGTAGAGCCACTGAGGACTCTTGAGCAGAAGAACAAAATTAATAAAAACAAATTAGTCTCTCCTTGCATTTTAGAAGATAGAGAGGATAAAGCATGAACTTCAAAATTAAGAAGAACCAGTTTAAATTCCAGCTATTCCATCTGCTAATTGCTTAATCACAAAACATTTCTTAAACCTCTCCCTTAACCTGTTTCCTCATTTGTAGTATGGGATAATAAACCTCCTTCACTGATATGTCCTGGAAGTGAATTACTGCACTATAGCAAAATGCCTGTGCCTGGTATAGAGGATATGCTCAACAAATGTTGTTTCCCATACCCTTTCCTGTGTTTCCTATTTGCATGGATGACATATCTTACTCATTTTGACACCTCAACTCCCTTTCCCCACCAAACCAGTGAACAAATCCTGTCAATTCTATCTCTGTACTAGCTCTTGTATCCATACTTTTCTTCACCTTCTCCCATCCTCTACCCTATTTCAGACCTTCTTTCCACTTGTTTGAGCTATTGCTTTAGGCTTCATCCTGGTTTAGGCCACCTCTAGGCCTTCGACTCTCCAGCCCACCCTGCTGACAGGCTGGATTCATATTCCTATAGCCCTTTCCTGGTTCTATCACTGCCCTAGCTAAAATGTACCCATGGTTCTGAATAGTCTGTAGAATTAAGTCCAAACTCCTTAGTTGCATATTCGGGGCCCTACAACATACCTTTTTCAATATAAGTCCCATTAATTACTATATTTCAGTCAAATAAGACAATTTCTTATTTCCTATCTTGCCTTGTGGCCTTCAGACTTTGTGCCTTTGTTCACGTCATTCCACTGCCTGGAATCTGTTCCTTCTATCACACTTCATTCAACCACGAATGAAGCTGACTTGCTGAGAAAGACACTGGAGAAAGTTAGAAAGAGACTGAGTCCTTGGTGACATCACTGAACAACTGAATTAACCAATCCTAGGACCACCCAACCTCTGGACTTCTTATGTGAGTTAATAAACTATTTGTGGTTTAAGCCAGTTGTGTTGGGTTATTTTATGACTAACAGTTGAAAGCATCTTATATGATAATGTGGCCACTCCCTTAATGAGCTCATAATTTAGCATGATAACACAGTAGAAATAAGTTGTAAACAACTATTTGTATATTGGGATAAAAATAAAGCTTATCCTCTAGAAGGATCGATACCTCCATTCTCTGTATCCCTACAAAACTAGAAATGTTGAATCATTCTGCTCCATTGGCCACAGGAAAACCAAAGACTTCAGAAATAATTATAAAGTTCACCAATGTTCCAAATTCACCATAACCCCATCCCACTGGCCTAGAAGTTGTCCCACTTCTCTCCTAAAAAATGTATAAAAGCAAGAGAAACTACCTGGGGGCTTCCTTTCCTACACAAGGTACATGCTGTACCTGCTTTGGTTTCCATGTCTGGCTTTACTGCTGCTCGCCTTTCAGGAGAATTTTCTCTCCTGGCATGCAAATTATTTCAGAAAAATTTAGATATTACACATTTAGAATGAATAAACAATCCTTTTCTTATCCAAAATTTAACTTTCCTTCTCAAGGAACACAGGCTAAATCCTCAGAGCCTAGGAGGGAGCAATGCAATACCAACCACAGCCCTGAGTCCCAGAGACAGACCAGTCCCTCTGCTCCCTGCCTCAGGGGACTTCTAGGAGCATGACTCTAAAAAAGCTAATGTGGCCATTTTCTCCTCTTTTTATTCTTTACTACAGTTTATAGTGCTCAGCCCCCAAATTTCTTTCCCCCTATTTCTAATGAAGCCCCCAAATAAGACTTTGATGTCACAGAGTTCATCTGGTAGGTGATCCACCATGAATCTTGTGATCTAAACATCTCCAACTTCATTACTAACTTCTTACATTATAGTGTAGTTTATTTGAGTGAGTGCATGCATTATCTTCTAAAACAACAAGCTTTCTGAGGGCAGTTTTCTTATTTGTTTCATCCTTGTTCCCCTAACACAGTTTCCTGAATACAACAGTTGCTGTCAAAAATAAGGAGGACATAGAATAGCCATGTGTAGAATGCAATGAAGGGGAAGGAGACTGAAGACAGGAAGGCTATTAAGGCGATGATCCAGGCAAGGAAGGAAGTGCCTGTCTAGGCCAATGGTGATGGCAGTGGACAAGTGAAATAGACTTGGGAGATATTATAGGGGTAATATTGTCAGTGATTGTGATGGACTGGATATAGGAAGTTAAGAAAGGAAGAGAATCAACCTGATTAAGGAATATAAGCACAAAATGTTAGGAAAGAACTTTAAATGAAAATAAGGGAGAAACGAAGAGCAGATATGGAATCAAAACCAGAAGAAATGAGTTTAGTTTTAGTTTCTCTGCATTCCGGCAGGTTAGATCACCAAAATTCAAATTAATGTGCTACTAGGTATTCAGCAGACGGACAAGACCTCAGAGCTATGAAAATATTTCTTCTAAAAGATTGATACTTTTCTATCAAAATCTATTATTCTCTGTTCCCTGAGAACATGGCTAGTCTATATTTCCTAGCCCCTCCTGAATCTTGGAACATGGTGGTTCTTACCAATGGACTATGGATAGAAGTAAAACGTGTCACCTCCAGGCCTAGTCCTTGAGACTGGGTGTGCCTTCTCAATGCTCTCGCCCCTGCAGCTGGTTAGATACCACAGCAACCTTGTATCACCTGTGAAATGATGGGAACGCCCTGAGAATGGTAGAGCAAAGGGATGGGAAAACCTGGATCCTGAATGTGGAGTAGAGCCACCTGCTGACCTGAAATGCTCAGCTTAGGTTGTTACATCAGAGGAAAATGAACTCTATATTTTGAGGCCATTGAATTATAATTAATTACAGCACAAATACTATGTTCTGTTTTTTGGGGGCTCCTATGGCATCAAAATGAGTCATCCTTATCCAGAAGCTGAGGAGAGTTCCACTGTCTCTAAACTATTTACTCATTAAAATGAAATAAAAATACAGAAAAATTGGGTAGATCTTAGGGTTAACCTTTAGGGTAATCTAAGGGTTAGAGGTTAGATTAGCTATACAACTTTAAAAGAAACTTTTCCTTGCTCTCAGTATCACAAAAATCTGAGTTGGTCCAGAGCAGAAAGTTTGTTTTTATTTATTTTTTTAAATTTTTATTGGAGTATAGTTGCTTTACAATATTGTATTAGTTTATACTGTACAGCAAAGTGAATCAGCTATATGTATACATATATTCCCTCTTTTTTGGATTTCCTTCTCATTTAGGTCACCACAGAGCATTGAATAGAGTCCCCTGTGCTATGCAGTAGGTTCTCATTAGTTATCTATTTTATACAGAGTATCAATATTGTATATATGTCAATTCCAATCTCCCAATTCATCCCACGACACCCCCCCCACTGCTTTCCCCTTGGTATCCATATGTTTGTTCTCTATGTCTGTGTCTCTATTTCTGCTTTGTAAATAAAATCGTCTATAACAAAATTTTCAGATTCTACATATATGCATTAATATACATTTTTTTTCTTTCTGACTTACTTCAATCTGTATGACAGTCTCTAGGTCCATCCATGTCTCTACAAATGACCCTATTTCGTTCCTTTTTATGGCTGAGTAATATTCCATTGTATATATGTACCACATCTTCTTTATCCATTCCTCTGTTGATGGACTTACAAAACCAAGCACATTTCCCTCCTTGCCCTGGTTGCTAGGAAACTCAGAGATATATTTGTGCTATAGAAAATATGCTAGCAAATACATAGGACCATGGATACATGATCTTTGAATTCTCGGTCACTGGTTTTCATTTACTAACTCTTATTTTCTCTCCTCTCTGATTATCTCAACTATAAATTCTGCCCCTCTGAACCGAATAAGCTATTTATAAGTCACTTTAAATAATTTCAAGGATGAAATGAGACACCAGAAAAAAATAAGTAAATGCATTTCAAAAGTACCCATTTTTATAAAACTGAAGTTTTATATGCAGAAGCTTTAAACTCGATGAGACAATGTGTACCGTTCCAAAGGTGAGTTTGAAACAGCACCATTTGGATAATCCACTTTGTAGTCTGCAGTTTTCTGCTTTTTACATGAAAGAATATATTTATTAAGCTATTTATAGACATTTAACATATAATTTACTGTTCTAAACACTCATTTCTTGATCTTTGTTCTTTATACCAGACATCCATTTAGTACAGCATATATTACTCAACTGTCATAATAAGAGAGGCAAAATGAAAACATTCTGTTTTAATTTAGTACAGAATTATGTTTCAGTAACTCTTTTCCTGCTTTTTGGTTATATTATACATATAAATTAAATAAATCATTTTCAGAAGAGTTTTAACCAAATTTGAATGGGCTTTTTGTAATGCTTTCCACCTCCTACAAGTTTAATGATACCATGTTGAAGGAATTCTACAATCTCTGAAAAGATTCTAGAAGGTAGCACAGTAGTCGTGTTGCATCTATTCCAAAGTGATACGAAAGGTCAATTCCTTTTAAGATTTAAAATATAGTCCCTGATCTTAAAGCTGCCAAACACCTTACATATAATCATGAACACTTTTGTATAATGGTGGCAGTGTTAAAGAAAAATATATTTTGAACTTTACACTAAATACAGTGAATATTTAAATATTTTCTATACTTTAAAGGGCTTAGGAAACTTAAGGTGACAAAAAATATATATTTCCAATATTTCTACGATGCCCAAGATTCATGGTCTCCAGGCAACTCGGGAGCACATGGCCGCACAGGGTGTGGCCTGTTCTTCCAGCACTGTTATGTGCTTGGTTGATGATTTATTCAAACCCAGTCTCAAACCTGCTATTAGCTCCCTCATTGCTTTAATGCGACTAGTCCACCATTCATAACTGTCAAGGACCAATTCATCAGAACTGGGACAGTTTAGGCCTCCAAACTTGTAAAAATATCTTTTTTCTTGTTAGCATATATAAGACTACAAACACTATTGTTCCATTCTTTCACAATCTCCCCTTTTTGTAAATATTTTTGAAGACACTTACCCAATTTTTAAACTAACCTGTCAAAGGAAACATACTTGAATTATAAGTACACATGGCAATTTTAGAGATATTTTTTGTTTGTGGTTGATAGTGGTGGCCCCCGAAGGGCTCTCAACTAATCATGGATGAGTAATATTTGCTTTCATAAAATACAAATAAACCACAGCATGCACAACTTGAGAGAACTAAGTGACCAAGCAACTAAAAACTTGATGAGATCACCTAAAAAAGGTAACAGAGAAATGACCACTTAACTTAGATTTCTGGTCTTCTTCCATTTAAAAAAAAATAACTTACAGTAATGGATGAATCTCAAGAGCATAACAGTTTAGGAAAGAAGTAAGTCACAGAGGAATGAATAGAATATATGCCATTTATTTAATGTTAAAAATTGGCAAATGAAAAAAAAAAAACCAGAAGAATGAGTAACCAAAAATTCAGGTATGGTTACCCGGGGGATGCAAGGCTGAGAGAATGAGATAAAAAGGCACATAGGGCTTCCCTGGTGGCGCAGTGGTTAAGAATCCGCCTGCCAATGCAGGGGACACGGGTTCGAGCCCTGGTCTGGGAAGATCCCACATACTGCAGAGCAACAAAGCCCGTGTGCCACAACTACTGAGCCTGCACTCTAGAGCCCTCGTGCCACAACTACTGAGCCCGCGTGCCCAACTACTGAAGCCCACGTGCCTAGATCCCATGCTCTGCAACAAAAGAAGCCACCGCACCACAACAAAGAGTAGCCTCTGCTCGCCGCAACTAGAAGAAAGTCCGCGCGCAGCAACAAAGACCCAACACAGCCAAAAAGAAAAAAAAAAAAAAGCAGATAAAAGACTTCCAAAATTCCTGTGAAAACTTTGAGAAACAAACCCCATGAATCAGAGAACAACATTTTGAGTTTGGTTGGTAGATAGCAGGCAAAACCTTCTTTCTTTATAATTATTTTGGTAAGAAAAATTTATCAATATTTTCAGGGGAGAAAAGGATTATGGTATACTAGTTCAGTTTGAAAATGTTAGTCCTAATGTTATAAAAGCTTAGAAAGTCTTCTCAGGAGAATTTCCTGATGTTTTGCCCATCTCATCAGGAATGTCAACAGAGGAATAAAATGGCACTCGATCTTCTGGACAGCATGGTGTTTGTCTTTGGCTGTCAAGTAAAAAGGGCTGCAATTCCACTCATCTGGAGAAGATTAGAACACTCTGCAAAATCAGAGAAAATTGAAAATGGAATCACAGAACGCTGGCCAGTCATTCTCCCCAGCTCCCTTTGGAAGAGGGCATAGTCCCACCTCATAGCACAGGGGTTAATAAGCTACATTCTCAACAGCATAAACACTGTGAGACAAAATGTACCTGGACCCTTACATTTCAAGTCATGAAGCATAAAGATTATGTAATATGGAAAGTCTTCATTCAAAAGGGAAAAAATCCACTAGATACACAAAATAGCACTTTATTTTTGAATCTGAAAACTTCTAGAAATTAATCACTTCAGATAATCTGAAGGTTTTTATGTGTTAAAGTGCATATACTTAGTCAGGTGCTATCTGTCAATAGAAAGGTCACAGTTTAAATTCCAAGTTTAAAACTGAATACTTTCAACAGTTTTTCATGTGTCTCTCCAAAAGCAACATGCACCTACTCTAAAAAGAGGGTGTTTACTATTATAATTATTTAGAGACCATTCAAATTCAGGATGAAACATGTATGTATGCATATATACATACACACACAAATGCAAACATATACACACAGAGACAAGCACACATGTATATACATATTACATATATACATATTACATATAGATATATGTATTTGAGTGAAAATTTGAATAAAATTACTTATTTTTTGTTGCCTTAAAATTAACTTTAAAGGATTTAAAAATTGCATTCCTCCTTTAATACCATGTACTGTGCAATAAGCCTTGTATTACATCATTATACCACTGAACACAGATATCCCCCAAAGAACTGGCTCAGGAAAGTGCCAAAACATGGCAGCCTGTCCTATCCTCGTTTGGGTTGGATTCCAATTAAGTCTAACCAGGAGGAAATGGCTTCCTGCCAAGAGCAGAAACAAAGGGACAGGACAATGTTCGTCTTGGGCCATGGGGAAATTAAAGGAATAATGGAGACTCATGCTTCAGGAATTACCTGTCTGCTCTAACCTGGGAAATGCTGAAGTGACTGGTGTGAACCAATCGTGTCCTCTTATGTTCTGATTTGTTTGTTTATTTTTCTATAATAAACCTTCAGTACATAAGGCTTTAGAGTGAAACTCCAGCACACACAGGCTAATGAAAGGATGATGTCTCCTGGATCAAGTGTTCTCATCCTTGCGTACCTTCTGGCAGCTGTGTAATACCACCACTCCATCCCCCAGAGCCTAGTGAACTACCTGAAGCCAAGTTTCCACAGTAGGAAACAAGTGCAGACCTCGAATTTTGTCAACTCCTCAAGTCACAATGGGGGCAGAGTTGTTCCTTTGGTAATTGAATCTAGATACAGTGAAGAGACAGGATAGCTGAGTTCTAATCCCACTTCTGCCATCAACTTACTGTGTGCCCATGGGGAAGTCACTTCACTTCTCTGAGCCTTTGTTTCCTCCTCTATAAAATGAGATTCTTTAATTGTTTTCAATGTGGTCCAAGGACACTGGAAGTCTCTGAATTCCTTTCAGTTTGTTTGTGAGATCAAAACTCTTTTCATAATAATACTAAAAGGTCATTTGCCCATTTTACTCTCATTGGCTCACAAGCATCCACTGGAGTTTTTCAGAGGCTCCATGACGAGGCCATTAGACTGAGGTAGCTCTAATGCCTTGGTAGCCTATATAAGCAAACCAAATCCTAAGCCACAGCCAATGCACCCAAATCCAAGAAAGTAAAACTTAAGAACACCAATCACAAACAGCCAACTTAGCTTTTCCAAATAAGGCAACCTTAAGCTATAGGCAATCAAATAATTTCTTTGCTTGGCTCTCATCTTCCCTATAAAAGCCGTGCCCTTAGCTCCTGTTGGTGGACTGCTCCTTACCACCTTCTTGGCACTGACCAATGTGAATCCATGCATGCTCAGAAGAACTCTTGAAAATTTTAGTGTGCCTCAGTTTATCTTTTAAGACATGTAATATCACAATAAGAGTAAATGCAGAAGCAGGTATGAAAATCTAGGTATCTCCCATTAAACCAGACCTTAAAAATATTTACCAAACAAAGTAAAACAATGTCACTCTTCTCATTAATAAAACTATAGTGCTTCTCATAGAAATATGTTATTTTATTTATTGATAACATACTTATTAATATTATTTTTAAATGAATTAATAAATACTTGAAATTTTATCTTTCAATATCTAATACAATAGTAATGAGAGTTACGAATCACATAAACCAAAGCTCTTTGGGTTCTCAGTGATTTTTAAGATTGTAAAGTAACCCTGAGATCAATAAGTTTGAGAACTACTGAATAAGATGATTTCTATGACCGCTTTCAGCATTATGATTCTTTGATGTCCTATATATCATCAGATATTGTTACCTATAGTGAGCAACTCCATAGGAGAACTAAAATCTCCCGTTTACCTTGTATAGACATAATTTATAAATAAATAATTGACAATATTTTCTAAATTAAATAAAAATTGGTAAATAATTGTCTACCCAGAGAACCTAGTAGACACAAAATCTTCTCCTGAATAGTCACAACTAATTAGTTGTACACGGGTTACCCTGCAGTTTCAGATCTCTATTCCTAAAATCTTTATTTTAAATGTATGTACCAGGAATTAGTACCTGTTCCAAAGTCAGCCACTTGTGGAACTGACGTACGGGAAGTCCATACAGTGACTCAGTGCAAAATTCTAACCAAGAGTATCTTTATATATTGAATACTAAACTAGTCAAGCAGGTCTTCACCTTGGGGAATTTGAAGGTGACATGTGGAGAGATCTATAAAGAGCTGCGTGCCACACACTCTGAAAGACACATGGGCAGAACTAAAGCCACAAATTAGGAAGAGCCATATGGTAGTAGAAGCAACAATTAAACAGAAGCCATGAGATAGAGAGAAGGAACAGAGAGAAAAGCCACCAGTGAATGCATCAGGGAAAAGGGAAGTGGAAACAGAGGGAGGAGCAAGGTCAAAAGGAATCTGCCACACAAGAAGGGCATACCTCTGGAGTTGCTACCAGCCTGCTGGAAAAGTTTCCCACATGATGGTTCAGGTGTCCAGAAGCCGACTGCTCAATCACTAGAGTGAGTACCTGTTCTCCTTATTTCCATGCATCTGTGCAATGGCCAAGGAAACTGCGATGTGTCTCTTTATTTCCTGGAAACTCTTAAATAACACAGCTCAACACTGCTGGAGCATATATTAAGAACTGAAATTTAAAGGGATGAGCAAGGGAAATGCAGTATATTTGCTTAAAGCAAATTCATATAAATAACCTTTAGAGAGTTATGTATATGGCTCCCTACACATGCTATATGTTATACACAAATGTATAATCTTAAGAGAGTTATAGTTTCCCTAAAATTTAAGGAAATAACAATATAAAATTCTCTTTAATAGCAGGGAATGGAGAGAAACTGACCAATGCTAAGACAGGGTGAAAGAAAAGGAGAAAGTACAAAGGTAATAAAAGGCAACGATCTGACTCATAAGAGTCTTATTCTTTGGGTACTTGTAAGAGAGGTAAGCTAAGAATGGCAGCTGAGAGCAAAAATCATAATAACTTGATATTAAAAGAACCTACATTTCCAAAGAACTCCCTTTGTTGCTCCTGAGAACTAGGATACCTTAGATTTTTAGACGCTGATCTGACTCCACTGCCAAAAGGAATCAAGAGTAAGGACATCACGAATTTCACTGGCTGACCATTCATTTACTAACACACTTCTTCACCTGTTTACTACTTCATTCAATATATGCGTGCTGAGTGTCAGGTATGGTGTTGGAGGCCCACACAGATTAGGCATTCAGGACCTTTTGGGGAATGAGAGAGGTAAATGTAGACTGCTAGGCACCACCATATACAAGCATGGTATAAACATGGTCCATGCTTCAAAGAGCTGATAATCAAGGAAACAAGAAACTAAATTCTCAAGGTGCAAGGCAGATGTGATCTATGCCTTGAAATGGCCATCAAGTCTTGACCAAGGATAGGGATGATTTCCACCTGTAGGGAAGAGGAAAGTTTTTGTGAAGGACTATTTAGACTGGGTCTTGGAAAGTGAGGAAGATTATGACAGGAAAAGCTATGGTAAGAGGGCATATAAATGGATGGGGAAGGCATAGGCAAGGCCACACAAACTGACATAAATGGGGCCTATTTGAAGGACATCGAACAGGTTGATGGATACACTGAGCATGGAAGTATAGAGAGAGATGAAGCTAGAAAAGATACATCAGGGTCAAAGCATCAGGGTCCAGAGGCTAGGTCTGGTATAAATTTGGTTTCTTAGAAGATAACAAGCAATTGTGAAGCCTTCAGTATAGAGGAATAAAATAAAAATTAATTACTATCATTTTAAGGGCTTATCCTATGCTAATATAATTTTATACAATCATTACAACCTCATAATGAAATAGTTATTTTTATTCTTCTTTTACCTAGAATAAAACTAAGGCTCAGGTTACTTCCAGAACTTGTCCAAGATCACAGAGCAAGTAGATGAGCTGGATTCAAGGTCACATCTGTCTCACTTCAACACCTGTGGTCTTAACTTGTAAGAGTGTAAACTCAAATGACTTCAGAGGCATACAAACAATGTAGGGAGGGGGGCAGGCTGCGTGTCAAACAACAGGGAGTGGTGGAAACTATAGCAAACAAGAGATATACATACAGGCATTCAAATTAAAGGGGAAAATGTGCTATCTGGCTGGGGCCAAACAAAATCCACTCAGGCTAGAGCAATTTTCTGCTGATGAAACTCCATCCTTTCTCTCTCTAATACGATTAGAAGTGTGTTTTAAGACAATTAATCTGAAGTCCTATGAAGATTATATTGGTCAAGAAAAAGGCAAGGGGCAAGGAGGCCAGTTAATAGGACCTCACCACACATCTCCAGATGACAGAAAATAAACTTGGTGGCCACGGAGAGAAAAAGGCTCATGGGACATTACTGAGGAAAGGTAACAGTCTTTAACTGTGGGAATGAGAGGAGTGGGGTAAGGCAGGAGTCAGCTGTTCCCTTGTTTCCAGTCATTTCACCCCCAAGAGATGTTTTATTTTTAGAGCCTCCACAACCCAAGCTCAGGACTCAGCATCTGTTGAACTTTTCCAAAGATTTCAATCTCAAAAAACAAACAAATCAAACCATTAGTGTATTTGGAGTTGTCACTGAAGATTTTATGAAGAAAACAGGTGGAGATTTCCTTACGTTTGTACATCAAGGTAGTCACTGCCTTCAAAACTCCCTAACCAGATATTTACCTTCTCCCAATCTTTTCTCACCCACCTGCCACAAGATGTATATGAAATTTTACTTTGCCTTTCTCTCTCTCTTCACTCTCCAACATAGTATCTAGCCTTGTTAGCATTTATCTCCCATTTCTGGATTTTTCCCCTAAGAATTTAAAATTTATCAGCAAATTGATTGTGCAAAGCAACACAGTCCTTACCGGCTGCTACTCCAGATTTTGCATAGCCCAACCCCCCAAGGCCATGCTTATCAAGTCTTGGGGCTCAGGTCCCCACTCAGAGAGGAGCTCAAACACCATATTCTGTTACTCACCGAGCCCTGCAAGGTGCTTAATATCTTTTCTAAGCACTTTCTGCAAAGAAGCATCAATTGGCCTCTCCCCAAGAGAAATCCTAGTGAAGAAAATTTTCTTTACATAGTTACATAGGTACTAGTTCAAAAGGACAAAATTTCAAGCCTGGATGACTGGGAGGGTGACTGTGCCTTTAATAACAATCTGAAAATAAAGAGCTGGAAATACAGCATCAGAGCCCAGGAAAGAGGTTAGCACTGGAGATGGGAATTTGGGTGCATTCAAGATAGAGTTGAGGTCATGACAGGGAATGAGGGCGAGAGCACAGGAAGAGAGAGAAGCCTGAGGTAACAGCAGAGGTAAGAGCTATGATAATGAGGCAGAAGCAAGAAAAGATCGTGTGAAAAAGACAACAAAGCCAGAAACAGAAGAGGAAACTGGAAAATGCTCTCCTGGAAGCCAGAGGAGGAGGGTTGCACGTTGCTCAATTGTACGGGCCAGAAACATAGAAATGATTTTCAGCTCCTCTCTCTCTCACACCTGTATCCAGTCCATCAGGAAATCAGGTTGACCCAACCTTCCAAATCTGTTCAGAGTCTGACCACTTTTCACCCTTGTCATTTCCACCAGTCTCATCCAAGCCTTCATCTCCTCTTGCCTAAGATCGAGGCAATCATCTCTGCTTCTACCCTTGTCCCCACAACGTTCTCAACCCAGCACCACAATCCCAGAGGGACTTTTTTAACTGGCAGGCAGATCACATCAGTCCTCTGTCCAATAACCCTTCACTTGCTTCTAGTCTTTTAAAGCCAAAGACCTTATAATGACCGACAACTACGAGTGCCCAACTGATCTCTCCATGCATTACCTCTCCAATCTCATCTCCCACTACTTGCCCCAGCTCACTCTCTCCACTCTACCACTGTTCCTCCTAGAACCTAACAAGCACACTCCTGCCTTTGGGCCTTTGCACTGGCTGTCCCCATTTCAGTTCAAGTGAGACATCTAGGGCACAAAATTTAAAGATGGAAGGTAGTACAAGAGCCAGTCCTCAGAGCGAGTGCCACCTTAAATGTTGAGGCATCTCACTCGCCTCATCCAGTCCTAGCCTTGTATGTCTCACAATTGATAATATGGTTCTTGTTTAGTATATCAATTACTTATTGCCTGCATTCTTCCTTTAGAATACAAAGACAGAAATTTTTAGTTGCAATGTTCATGGATACATTTCAAGTGCCCAAATCAGTGCCTAGAACAATACAGGCACTCAATAAATGTCAGAGGAACAAAAGAGTGTGGTGTGGCCCAAAAATATCACATGTTGCAGGTAAGTCATGTAACTTAGAGATTATAAAGTGGTTAAAAGATTTGGGAATAAAATGATCATTGCTTCTTTCTAAAAACAGAGTCAGGGTCAAAAACCAGAGTGTAGATGGTTAAAGAATGATGATTAAGAAGTGAAAGCATGCGGACTGATATGTACACATGTTTAGAACGGATAACCAACAAGGACCTACTGCATAGCACAGGGAACGCTGCTCAATATTATGTAACAACCTAAATGGGAAAAGAATTCAAAAAAGAATAGTTACGTGTATATGTACAATTGAATCACTTTGCTGTACACCTGAAACTATCACATTGTTAATCAACTATAATATAAAATAAAAGTTAAAAAAAAATTCTAATTAAAAAAAGTGAAAGCAGTGAATACAAGGTCCACTTTTTAGAAACAAAACAGCAATATCCTGAAGAGTAAGGTGGTAAGCATCAGTTACCTGTTCTTGGAGTTTTGCAAAAGGAAGGAAAGTTGAGAAATAAGACCTTAGCTTGTAGGGCAGAGGCAGGGTGCATAGTGAGGCTGGACTGGTATTCAAGGTTTGTAAGGAGAGGGAGATCCATGATTTATACGCAAAAGGGAGAGATCCAGAGAGGATTGAGTTGTTGAAGATGCAAAAGACAAGTGATGATTGGTTCTGTGACAGGTAGGGTGAAAGAGAAGAGAGGAAAACAAACCAGGAGGAGGAAATAAAAAGACATGAAGCAGATTAATAAAAGGATTCACTTTGAAGAGACGGTCGCAAGGACGCAGTGTGACACAATGCTCTTAAGACTGTTACCACATCACATATTAGTTCTCGATCCTGTACTGAAAGCAGGTTTACCGCAAGGAGGCGTATGAACTAACTAAACTGAAGACTAGTTCGCAGAGGAAAGGTGCAAAGGTAACAGGTAAAAGCAGGTGAAAAACGAAAGAGTAGTCAAGTCTAAAGATAAATGCAAGTGGGATGTCCAACTAATAACATCAAATTGACAATCCTTTTAGTTCTTTAACAAAGGACTCCCTGCTTTTGGAGCCATTAAGATACCCACTAACCATCTAAACTTGCAACTTCAGTTGTAAATTAGGCCCGCTACCACAAGCTGTGAATGAAGGGTTCTGGTCTTAAGGAAGTTGGAAAACAGTATGGAAAAAAAGAGAGGCAATTTTCATCGGTGTCTGAGGCCAGAGGGATATTCAAAATCACATTTCAGATGAAGTATGAGCATCAGCAATATATTCACCTGGTGCTCACAAATCCCAGGGAAAGTTAATTAGCCACTTGGGGATGCACTTACATTTTCTCCACCTTAGATGCACTGTGAGAAAAGGGCAAAAAGTTGGAATCACTTCTGCTAGGAACGAGATTAGTTTATACATTGGTTTCAAGCCCTAGTTTTCCACACAAGTGAAAAATGAAACTAGAAACATATGTGCTCTGAGGTTGCACCTGATTCACTCCTCATTTTCACAAGGACATCTCGAATGGCGATCAGGTCTGCTGTTTCATAGCGGGACTCACTCAGTCTTTCCTCAGAGGGTTCATCAAAGTACTCATCAATATTTTGCACAAGAGGACCGTGGTCCCTTTTCCCAGGATCTTGAAGGACATGTATTTCCTCCCACCCCCTGCCCCCTACATCCCTGGAAGATCCATCTGCACATTGTATCACTTAGTTATTTCAAACCTGCCCCAACTGGGCACATTTTCATTGTTACAGCTTCAGAAAATTCTAAGAGTGGTGAATTTCATTTCTATTGTATCAAAAACATTTAAAAAATAGGAACACTTCAAGTAAAACACATATCATATGTATCCAAAGTAATCAACGTCTCTTTCCAGGCTTACTCAAAATCTTTGTGCGCTCCTACAGACATTGTAACTGGGTACAAGTGTTTTATCTTCTAAAGCTCAACACAGCTAGCTTACACATCACGAACAGTAAGCACATACCCTTTTTAGCAAATTCTATTACTATATAAAGTTTCAGCCCAATAGCCACAGGTGCAAGAGGCAGTGTGTCTGCAATTCTCAATCCCATTCTCTTTTATTATGGACTATGTCAGTCGGCATGATCTATAATGAATGTATGGGGTTTTGTGCTCTTTCAGAAGTTTCAGCCAGTGTCTATATGCCTTTCCCTTGGTGCTCCTGGGTACAGGAGAGCCTCGGGGAGGGGTGGACGAAATTGGAAAATATAAATAACAAATCAAAAATTACAATTGATTGGATAAACAATTTCCCTTAGTCTGTTTCTTAATAAGTGATCGATTTTATGATCAATCTTCATTATTTCCCAGAACATACCAAACTGCTTATTGAACAAATGAATGGCTGAAACTACAATGACACAGAATCAAAAAGGTGAACCAATTTCTTTAATAACATGGGTTGAACTGACTGTCTCATCTTACTTGGGTGTTCCACAACAATGCACTTTTCTGAATAGCCTTTTGGAAAACAAGCTGCAGTTCAGGAAAACAGGGGAGGTAATTCATTACTCATTAAAAGAAATGGGTTATGGGAGCACGTGCTTATATATGTGAGGGCTGAGTTGCAGTTTGTGCTGGGCTGTCTTTTGTCTGTTCACAGTAAATTCTCCAAGCTGACAAACCAGGGTCTCCCTAAAGGCATTGCCTTTTAAATCTGGTGTATTCCATGGATGTGCAGAGAGTTGGAAAACCCAGAGCATATTCACTTTCTAGAAATATATTTATTAAAAGTCAGGAACATGACTAATGTAGAATCGAGGTGAAATAAGGTTAAATAAACTACTTGGTAGCCAACATCGTCATTTTGTTTGCTTGTTCTATCATAACTATCAAAGCAACTAATTGAATTTAACCAATTCTGATAAACTGTTATAGACATCCAGGATCTTCTACTCTGTGGTCCCCTTCATCATCTTGAAATAATATGATGACCAATAGATTTTTCAGATGGCTGTCTCCTCCCTAATTTTTAGTGATTTCCAATAGTCTTGTGTACGTAAAGAGAGAGCGTGGAGAAATGCAATTGCTCTGGCAGATGATATTAGCACTAACTTCACCAAATTTCACACACTAATGTGTGAACAAACTCCAACGTTTAGCAGAAGTAGTAAGCAGGAACCCTCACCTGGTGATGACTAGTGTCACGGGTAGGCCTCCAACTCTGGTTGTCACAAATCCCCTGCCCCTTTGCAGCCTGCAGGGGGGTGAGGACCCTCAGCTGCTTGTGAGTTCCTTTGGGCTCTTCATTCTCATGTCTCATCTCATAGTCCCATTGTGTCTATAACAAATGCCTAATTACCCAGCTCTACAAGAAATGCTGGACTGATCAATTATGAAAGCAACAAATGATTAGTTAAAAAAAAACAGACAAACAAAAAAAACCCAACATATCACTTAAAGTCAGTCATCCAAGCCTTATCCAAACTATTCAGGAAAATCTCATTAAATCAGGCTCCCTTAATTAGAAATTAGATAATTCCGACAGGAGCAAAGCTCAAGTTTACCTCTGTACTGTCTGTAAAAAATATAGTTTTGTGAAGCAAAGGAATAACATAAACAAGGCTTAATGATTTTGTAAACCTCAAGTTCCAGGGTAGATTCAGCAATCTCCTAAGTACCTTGACAGCAAGTTGTCAACCTTGAAGCTATCTTCATGCTGTATGTAAACCTCCACCTACAGGAAACACTCAAAACTTTAATTATAAAAACATTCTTATCTATCACTAAAGAAAGTCTGGGAATGACTTTACTAGGCAACATAACTGCAGCCTAGTTGTAATTAAGGGTTTTTTAATATACGCATAAATATCTCATTTATATGCATCGTCAGGAATTCATACAAGTAACATTTCTAGACAGCTGAGATTTTAACTTTAAGCAGCAATACTTATTTATTTCAATTAGGGAGGTGTGGCACAGTGCTTAAGTGGGGGCTGAGACAGAGTCTACTTCTTCCTCCACCTTGGGAAAGTTAAGGACTTTTTGCCTCAGTTCCTCATCTGTAAAATGGGGGTAATAACGGTAACTTCATAATGTTGCTCTGAAGATTTAATGAGATGATGCTTAAAAAGTCTTTAGGGCCTTCCCTGGTGGCACAGTGGTTGAGAGTCCACCTGCCGATGCAGGGGACACAGGTTCGTGCCCCGGTCCGGGAAGATTCCACATGCCGCGGAGCAGCTGGGCCCGTGAGCCATGGCCGCTGAGCCTGCGCGTCCGGAGCCTGTGCTCCGCAACGGGAGAGCCACAACAGTGAGAGGCCCGCGTACCGCAAAAAAAAAAAAAGAAAAAAAAAAAAAAAGTCTTTAGATCAGTGTTTGTTCCATAGTAAATGCTCAATGAGTGCAAATTACTATCATTTAATCCTTTTTGAAAAAACTTAGAAAAATATATTGCATAATTATCTGCCTTATCAAACAGAATGCACTGAACATAATTTAACCCATTCTTATTTATTCAAAGTCGCCATCATGAAATTAATTCTATTATGCTTTAGGGGACCACTTTCTCCTTTATTGTCATGTCAAATTATCATACTTATATTGGCCTTTAATAGTTCTTCGCCCTCTTCTCATCACTGTTCATTATCTGCTATCAATATGTCCCTGGTATTTACAATAAAGTGTCTTATTTTATACGCAATGGTCCAAATGAGGTTCTGTGAGTAATGCAGTGCTCTCCTATGAAGTACGTTACATGCTCTTTCTGGAAGGTTTTTTCCGCACTGTTAGTAAGAGCTTTCCTATGTTTTGAATTTTAGAGTCTAGTCTTGATGACTAAATTTGCTAGACACCTGGGTTCTCCATAAGTACAGTGCTATTATATTTGAAAGCATTCGGTATATATTTACTGTACTTAAAGTTCTATAATCCAGAATTTTCACTGAGATTGATCATCCCCCAGATAACAGTATTGTATAGAATTCATTTCTATGTTTCATGAGCTCCTTTTAACTGGTACAGGGCCACTGTAATAAGAGTTGCTTATTTGGGGCTTCCCTGGTGGCACAGTGCTTGAGAGTCCACCTGCCGATGCAGGGGACACGGGTTCGTGCCCCGGTCCGGGAAGATCCCACATGCCGCGGAGCGGCTGGGCCTGTAGGCCATGGCCGCTGAGCCTGCGCGTCCGGAGCCTGTGCTCTGCAACGGGAGAGGCCACAACAGTGAGAGGCCTGTGTACCACAAAAAAAAAAAAAAAAAAAGAGGAGTTGCTTATTTGGATTCTGTAGAGGAGGATGACTTGATAATGTACTGTTTTCAGTTCCTCTCCATCACCCACTTTCACCTATGAGTTATATCAATTTGAAAAGTATACAAGGTTGGGGGATTTTTTTTTTTTTGGTAGACTTTTTACCCAGGCTTTCATCATCTAATCTGAATTCTCTGAAATAAGGCTCACATTAGAGAAATGAGATATGGAAAACTGTTAACAGCAAAGTCTCCAAGCACGGTGAATGCATTCCTCTAACAAGTTTTCATCCATCGGCATCAGACTTAGCACAGAGTATAGACTTTATCTTACATGTGTTACATTGATGGTTTTTTCATCTCCTGGAGTGTAGCATAAGCTGATATGGCATTCAGGATTTACAGAAAATAGATGTATTTTTACTAATCAAGGGAAAATGTGTTTTCTCCAGAGAACACGTAGATGTTAAAAGACACATACGTTCTAAAATGTCATATTATAAAATGCCCATCTTACTCCTCTCAACGTCAGGTATAAAGGAACCATGATCTAATTACGTTATTTGATGGTGATCATCTGTGATGTTGAATACAAATGGTAGTGCCTTCCTGTGTCTGGTGGTACTGTTTCAGGGAATAGGTGAAGGAAACCAAGAAGAAATGGAAGAAAGAGGTGAGGTGATGGCACTACCATCCCAGAAATTAAAATAATACAGTGGACAAAATGAAATCCTCTACTTATGCTGCCAGCCTTAAAATAGAATAATAAGAATAAAGTTACCAACTCCAGTAGCTTTCCTGGGAGGACTTATGGAGTCTCTGAAAATACTGGTTTTGCCACTACCCTGGTGTGGGACCTTACTGTAACACAGTTAAAGTGGACAGTCACCTCAAACTTTCCCATTGGAAAATGGCATAGCCCAGAAAAGCTATTTGAACACTTAAATTTTAGACCTCAGAATGAATGCCAGACCATATTCATAATTCAAGGGAGGGCAACCAACCATCCATGGGAAGATACCATCGTTTGAGATCAAATCACCTACGCTTTGACCAAACACCTTTGCCATGGCTGGGGACCATGTCCAGACTCAATGTTGAGGATTGGCTATGCCTTGGCCCAACACCTTTCCTTCTGGTGGGCCCAGTACAGAGATATTCTCTGGACTGGAACATTAAGAGGACAGCTGCAGTGCTTGCTTTGTCCTGCCCGACAGTTCTGAATTCTCACAAAAGTAGAAAGAACTGACTATTGCAAAACCCTAGAATTTGTGTTTCATTCTCCCAGCTTCCTAGTTTTGTACATTATCTTCTCAGTCTCTCCTCGAATTCCAGTAACCACTCACCACCTCCAAGGGTCAAGTTTATTTACTTCACTCATGTTCTCAGTCTATCAAATCCTGCTTTCAAAAAAGTCGAATTAATTCATAGTGAGTGACATAATGTCTTCAAGAACTTCCACGACCCAAGGATATTTGCTTTGTAACAGGATCAGTGCTATAAAGGCACTGATCAGTTTCTAATCTGGGATGTATAGTGATATACTGGGGTAGGGAAGGAAAATATTAATTCTTCTATTCATATGTATTTTTCATGTAAAAAATTTCAAAGTTTACTAATATCTAACACCTATATTAGATTGACTCCAGTACCCCCATTCAATCTGCCTTTCAAGTGGTCACAGACCACATAAGTTACACAAGGTACCCTGAGGAAAGGACAGGAAGTCAAGTGTAGAAGAGTCAACAGGGGGCCTCAGAATGCCTCCCTTGGACTGTGAGGTTGTACAGTTTGCTTAACTTAAGTAGATGTATGTGCTATGTTATCAAGTTGTAACTAAATTAAGCCTCACAAAATGGATTAGAAGATTTAAAAAATTATGCAAAAACTCTTTTCATTGGCATCGGTCACAAGCTGTTCCAAGCAAAAAGTTGAAGCTAAAAGTGCCAGAGTCTTACTGTAGGATTAACAACAGCCATGACAACCACAAAACCTTTAAAATATAGTAAAATATTTATAATTCCCTACAATGAGATAGAAAGGGCCCATAAAAATATTTTGTACCACACAGAAGTAAACTAATTATCTCATGACCAAGAACTAGAAAATCTTGAGACACTTATGTTTTCATTTTTCTTTTACAAAAAGTATGACTTTGTTGACTTTCTTTGGAAAGAAAACATACTTCATCTGGCCTTTAATGTTTAACGGGATGTTTTAACCAGGATAAGAAACACTGTATTAAAAACAAAAGCAAAAAACGAAAACTTAGGCTATGGAAAGAATATTTATAAATTGGTATGTAGAATCATTTCCATTTTAATATGATTTTACTACTGAAAATATGTCTGTCACCTGTTAAAAATCTCATATCTTCATACTTCTTAACAACTTAAAAATAGAATATTGTAACCTGTTTAAAAATCCTCCAGGTCAAAACTCTCAGAGGAATTTAAATCCATTTGTTAAAAATATTAAAATGTATACCTTCTAATTAGTTTGCAAATACAACTAATCAGCATCCAGAAAGAAGGACATTTTCTTGCCAAGGAGCAACACAAATGCCTGTATAGTGGTTTTAGTTTTAGGAAACTAAAAACTGGGTATCACAAATTGGTAAATGCAGTCAATGTCTTTTTTTATTTTACCGACATACTTAAATGAAGTATTCCTTTTAGCTATAACAGACATTAAAACAAAATTTTAAAGTAAGCTGAACTTAGAACCAAACCAAATGATATCATGAAGTATTAAACCAAGATGATAAAAATTTTGAATTATAACTAATCATAGTCATAATAATAATAATTTTGTGAAAGTAAAGGGCTTTGTACCATTACTAAATAAAATATTTTATTCCACTTTTTCTCCTTCAGTTAAAATGTTTTCACATGTAACTTATAAATCAATAAATACGCATATTTTGGGGTAAGTACTCAAAAAAGTTTATTGATGTGAAATATAATTTTAGAACTTTGGACAACTACTTTTAGGAGGTTCACTTTTATTTCCTTCTTCTATCCCTTTCAATAAAATTTCTCAGGTAGAATGTCAAATTTTAGTAAATAAATGAAAGACGTGGGCACAAGAAGGTCTTTCCTTTTACCACTGAAAGTGTGCTCGGAATCCACCTATGTGTGGAGTAATCTTCAGCATTCGTCCCACCTCGAACTAGATAATTGTGGTGGGGTTAACAGATATAAATAAAAGTTTGTATACAACGGGGTTAGTGGTTAGCCTCAAGCGGAAAAACGCAACGTTTCTAGTTATTCATTTTTTTTCAAAAGATTTTTGTGTAGTTCCTACAAGCTCTACCCCAGATTCTGGAAAAACAGAGTTGCTTTAAAATTCATTCATTCCTGAAAGAAGTAGACATAGCTCATCTTTTCTTTGCCTAGGGAGTGCCAAGAACCCCATCTTAGAAATAAGAAAGCCATGTAACCGCACTGCGAAACAGTTATACAAATTGCATTTGCAATGTATCTTTAAATTGCAGGGAACAGAAGCACACCTGTGATTTTAAAATATTCCTAACAGTGTCCTCTGGAGATGCTCCACCTTCAGCTACAAACACTGCCGGCAAAGCTATTCCAGTCACTCTATTTCCTTCCTCGGCCCTTCTGTTCCTCTGCCCACACGTTTCACGGAACTACCAAGAAGCCACCAGGCAGGCAGCTGCCACAGAGCACCAAGCAAGGAGGATGATTTTAACTTCTTGGGGTACATTTTCTAAGTGCCAGAAAATGCAGAATCAAAGAAAAATAGCCATTCTGACAATCACATGGTGCGGACAAGAGAGCAAATTCTATCCTGCCCCCGGTTACAGGAGAGGGCAACTATTTCAAGATCTGTTTTGTGTGCTTGTGGTTCAGAAATATTTTCCCTGAAAATACACAGGCAAAATCGCTCAGACCTTTAATAAAGTCCTGAGAAAATACTGAAAATCTGTAAAACTGGCTTACCACTGCACGACAAACTCCCACAGGCCATGAGCTCTAGGGTTTCCCTCCTCTCTTTAGGTTCTTTCTTTCCAACTTTCAAAGAAACATTCGTATCAGAACTTAATTAAAGGCAATGCAAAACCACAAGGTACATTGTTTAAGGATAGATATGTATGTAGCAAAAGTATAAAGAAATGCACCAACCAAATTCATTATCATAGTTATCACTTAGAGGAGAGGAAGAGCAGTGTCACCAGGGAGGGTAGGTACCCTCTACTAGGAGGTAAGCTCTGCGGTCTAAGCTGGGGGATGGGCAATTGTCTCAACTCATTACACATGTTGAGAGTCTTAAGTATAGTTTGTAATCTTTTTTTTTTAACCCTAATGCCTTCACTAACCTTTTCATTACCTAAACACTCAAGGGAAAGCGACTGAGTCCTGGAGTCAGATAAGCCAAATTCAAAACCAGCTCTGTCACTGGTTATGCAATTTCCTTAACCACTCTAAGCACTGGTTTATTCATGTGAAAAATATGCAGAAATAATAGTATCTATTTCAAAGATGTGGAAGAAATAAAGTCCTGTATGCAAGAATTTAGTACCGTGCCTCACATGTGAGAAGTACGCAATAAATGTTAGCTACCATCAATTATTATTTTATGCTTTCTCAATGACTCGCCTACTAACAATCCACTCGACTTTGGACTGTATTCACTGAGTAGCCCTTTCACCTGGCCCTTCAGAAGCAACAAGCAAAGTATGTATAGAGTCCCAAAAGATATGAGTATCCAACAGAGGAAAGCCATACCCTTTGAACCCAATTCCACATTCCCCAATGTTTAATTTATTTATTTATTTATTTGTGGTATGCGGGCCTCTCATTGTTGTGGCCTCTCCCGTTGCAGAGCACAGGCTCCGGACGTGCAGGCTCAGCGGCCCTGGCTCACGGGCCCAGCCACTCTGCGGCGTGCGGGATCTTCCTGGCGCGGGGCACGAACCCGTGTCCCCTGCATCAGCAGGCGGAATCTCAACCACTGCGCCACCAGGGAAGCCCTCCCCAATGTTTTAAGACAAACATCTTCTGCTTCAGAAAGCAGCCAGTTGTATTATTTTTAGCTTCAGGGATTAGGAATGGATTGGCTCTGATGCACCAGAAAGTGTTTTTATTTGACACTAACGTAGGAATAATTTCACTGTGAGCTAGATTATATATATATATATATATATATATATATATATATATATATATATATATTCAGCATGTTGGTTTTTCCACAATTCTAGACCTGAACACTGTGATAATTATATACACACAAATATAATGACCACAAACAAGTACCCGGTATCCGTGTCTTTAGCTGTCATAAACCAAGAACTTCTGTAGCACACAAGGCAACTTCTAAGACTCTCCCCTCAAGACAAAACTGCCCAGCATTCACCAATACTACCTGGTAGCATAAAATATCATCAGATAGCCTTCCTACTGAAAGGTCTCCCATGGAATAATGCAAATCCGACATACAATGGGATGCATTCAACCCCTAAGTTGCCATCTCTGCAGACAGGCTGGCTGTTCTCCGTGGATTGAGCATGGCTCTTCGTGAGGCCAAAGAGGTAATTTCAGCAGCAGCATCAGTCTCTTGGCTAGTTGTTACCCTCATCACTCAGGGAGCTGTGAGGCTGGGAAGTAATCCAGGAGAGGTTTCAAAGCCTTTGCTAGTAACATAAGACCACGTCTGCTGCCTGACCACTGGCCATGGCCAATAAGCACAGCCAAGATGCAGTCTATTTTCACCTGATTTTGTTCACTCTTTTCGTGGTGGTAAATCTACCCATATCAACTGTGGAAAGCTCATTTTACATACACTTGTCTTCTGAATTTGTGGAAATGCTACATTTTTCTTTGGAGTTGCCTAATGCAGGAACCTTAAGCAGGTGTGTCCTCTGGTCTCAAGACATGGTTGATAAATGAAGAAGGCAACTCCTTTTATCTTTTAGGTTGATTATCCCTGATCTTTAAGATAAACTGAATCAATTATTATCATTGACTTTCAGCTCTCAGCCACAACCCACACCAGTCCATCTTTGACTCTGTATTGTGATCAGCTTCTCCTATTTACCGGCACTTCATCCATCTAGGCTGTGGCTCTAGAGAGATTTCTGTTACCAAAAATCCAAGTCTGAGTCCTATTTAGAATCACTATTTCCTGATTGGCCTATACTTGGTCAACAGCAGGAAGGCCCTATCTGAATAAATCTGGTAAATCTGCCACATTTTTATAAGATGTGCCCCTGCATAGCTATCTTTAGTTTGTGATCTAGTCCTTCCAGATATCTAAAGAAATACATCTGCTCTTCAGCTCTGAGACCTCCTCTACTGGAACGTTATTCATGGATAACGAGGAGGAAGGGCCTCATTATCAAAAACAGCATTTCTCTCCACCAGATTCTGCCCTCTACACCACGCCCCCAGATCCCCACTCCCACTCAGTTTCCTCCAAATCCACAGCTCTTAGACACTGATATGAATGAGATCCAAGTTCAGAACTCATCATAACTTTTCACTTGTTAGTATTAAGCATAACATACGGAGAGTCAGGATGCCTTTTATTTATCTAAAGATGAGGCCCTAGTCTCAAGGAACTTCCACTTTTAAAAAAACAAAAACAGCTTAGATGCAAAGAAATTGATTTCAAACACGTGAAACATAATTTAAGTACTAAAACAAAATATACAGTTTCATCTATAAGCATGTCTTTAGGTCGGTTTTGATGTAAAATTTCCACTGCTTTTCTGGATTGGCTTCAAAATAATCCTGTTTTTTTCAAAAAGCTCTGTTTAAGGAAAGATTTGTGTTGGTCTGAGCTCTTGCACTTTTCTGATTCAAACTTAAGCAGACCGGCATTGTGCATATCATGCATATAAATTTGTAAGCGAGACAATGTCTTGAAAATTGACCCCAGAAAAAAGTATACGAATGGGCCTAGTACAATGGCTCGCAAATAATAATAAGTACTCAATACATCTGAAAGATGAATTCAAACCACTTTGTCATAAATTATGATTTACATTTTTTCTATGAAGCACTGTACAAGAGAAAATGATTTTTTTCTCCCATTAACTATAGAAATTCTAACTCCAGAATAAAACTTGGAAAATAGAGTCAGGGACACTTACATATGTATTCTGAGAAGAAAATAGAAGTATAGGCAAATTCTAGAACAACCTGTAACTGGTGAAACTGTTACCAAATACTTCCTTCCAAATTTCTATATCATTAAGAGACCTATTTTCATGGGGAAAAAAATCATAGAAATCTTCTTAAAAAGAAATAACTCTCACAAGAGAAACAAAATTAATTAAGAAATATGGTCATTCAGTTCCTCTCTGGCGGCCATCTTGTCTCCTACTGTAGTATATAAAGTTAGTAATTCTAAAACAATAAAGATGGGATGGGGAAACTTCTTACTAATGAAACACTTAAAATGAGCTCCCTAAATACTTTAACTAGCATTTAATTTATTTTTAATCAGGTGCTTATCATTTGTTAAATAAATTCCAAAGGCCCCAGGATTCCACAGCCCTTACATAGGCTAATCTCCCATTGGGAAGCAACACATATTAAATAGTTGCTAAACCCTGGTAAATACACTTTTAATAATTAATTCTAGAAGTATTTAACTTGCAGTAATATACCGAATATTTTCAGCAATATTGTAATCCATGGGATATTGCCGAGGGATTTCTCAGATTAACACATTTGGGTCCCCGAGTCCCATCTGTATACCTCAGTCTAAATTAACAGCAGGTGATTCAACACATGGCTCCCAGCCTCTGTGTGTCTGAGTGACCAATGATTTTATTACCCTATCAGTGAGATCAAATCAGTGAAATGCATCAGCTGAGGAAACGCTTAGTAAGGGATGAGACAGACGGTGGCTTACAAGTCAACCCGGGTTTTCAAAAATGATAACTACTGAAAAGAAAAATTACTTTTCCTGTTGAGATGTGTAAATATTATGTAGATATTCTAACTCAATCTCTGTGATGAATGGTGCTCAATTTTAAACATATTTCAGTAATGCCTTAATTTAATAGAATGGAAGATACGCAAGATGTTGAAGGATCAAGGTGAGAATAAATTTTCTTGCACAGATGGCTTAGTCTTGTTCTAAAAACCCCTGGGATTCTTACACTTCTCACTCCATAAAAACAAGGCTTTGCTTTCTTTCCTTCTTTAAAAAAGACGTGAATAGCCAGTTTCATATATATTCTATGTGGCCCATCCAGTTCCGTGACTTGCCTTTGGTTCCCTGCCCCCCTTATTCGGCATAGATTGCAACTCATATGCTGTATGTTAAAACTGAAGTCAGGCAGTGTGACCTTTGTCTCGGAGCGGAACGGGACACTTCGTCACCAGGACTGACAGACACCACAGGCTGACCAGCAGATGGTGCTACAGAGCAGGCAGCCGCAGGGGCTGAACTCCTTGGAGCTCCAGGACTGTGTCACTGACTCTTCTCCAGAGGATGTCTTCTAGCTACTCAGTTATCCCATTGAGTAAGGGCTTCTCCTTTCCCCATCTCCTTCTCCTCCACTCTTTTTTCAGTTTCATAAATGTGTTCTTTCTAGTCTTAAAAAAGTCATGGCCTGTCCCCAGCACTGTTCCTGCGGGGCATCGTGGAATACCTGTGTAAACATGAACATGCTAGCTGTCTTTTCACTCAGAAAGAAGTATCCTGCTTCCCGCAGTGGCTAACGGAAGCACGCGCCACGGTGATGTTTCAGTAGTGATAAAAATCAAACATTTTCTGCAGCCATTATAGTCTAAAATGTTAATGCAGTTTACTTTTTAAAATGTGATCGATAGATGCGGGGGAAGTGCCCATAAATTACTAAAGGCAAAAAAAAAACGTTCTATTAACACATGGTGGATTTTGCAGTATTTGTCAGTCCGTGTTTTACTGGGGGGACAATTTTTAATTTGCTGAAATCTTGAGGGTTTTTTTGTTTTGTTTTAAATACCTGTCTTTGTCTTTCTCTCTTCAAGAGGAATATTTTTAACATGAGTCATGTAGGAAATGTAATTCTAATGCAGTATAGCTATAGGTTTCAATTAACGTTCTACCTTTCTGACAGCCTTTACATTACATGTTTTATGAAATCATTAACTATTGTCATGTTTCTATTATGATACTATTAGGAAATAAAGAGACTTATGTAAATGGAGATGTAAAAGAAATGTATGACAGTTACTCGGAGCAACATCTGTGCACTATCATACATGCTCACACTAATTTTCTAAAGATTGTTCCATTCATTACGGAGCATTGTTAGTTGCAGTGGCACAACCCTTATTTCCATGCATTTAGGGAATGAGGCAGAGAGTGGGTAAATGAGAGCCTAATCAATACCACTTTTCATTTTGCATCTAATGTGCTGCCTTTCCCTTTCTTTTACTCATGCACAAATCCAAAAAAGATCCTGACGTTACAGTCATAAAATGTAATTCTTCTGCAGAAACACAGACAATAATGCTTTCTGTATTCAGGCGTATTGCATATTCTAATGGCATTTGGCTAAATTGAGTATGGATTTAACATCAAAGGCTTCATGAATTTTTCAAATGAGATATTAAAGTCAATATTTCAAGTGAAAGATATTTCAATTTAGTTGCATACACAACAATAAAAAACTTCTACAAGGTGGAGGTACTAGGGGCTGTAGCAGTATTAGTTCATTCAAGAAATTATTAGTTTATAAGAAAATCAAACACAAGGTTGTGATATGGCAATGACTCTGAATAAATTAGACTAACTGATATGCACTAGTGTACTTTATCTCTTGCAGGCTGAAGCAGTACACTTGCCATGGGCATGTTCAGGGCTCCTGGCTGATTTTTTCCTAAACTCTGTTGATTAGCGTGAAGATTTGCATTGCCATTTCATAAATCTCCTTATTTTCATTTATACGTGTGGAAGATTTAGAATATGTGAAAAAAAAAAGCTGTTTTTCACCTTGTTTTTAAGTGGATCTTACTTCAAGGTGTCAATCCCTGCAGTGGTTCTCCGCCGTGATGCTGAATGTCGCTTTCCAGGCAGGCTGGAGAATGCTCGGATTCAGCATGTGTGTGTAGGGCTGTGGCTTGCTGACCGCCGTCCACACCATGGCAGGGCGCCAGTACCTTCAAACAACATATGCCAGCTTGTATTTCTAGAGCACCTTTCCATGGAAGAACTCAAAGCTCATCCACACACTTTATCTCATCCACCTAACCAAATCCCCAATGAGAAAAGGAACAGCAGACAGTGTTGTCATCCCCATTTCACAGATGGGCAAATGTAAGCAAAAAACATGACAATGACTTGCTTTCCTACTGACCTGTGGCTTTGGGGAGAATGCTTTAACAGAGACGTCAGCACTAAAACTGGGATTGGAACTACATCTCCTGATTTCCAGACCAAAGTTCTAAATATTGAACAAACATCCATCCTCTTCGACCATGATGACAGCAGGTTGGTCTGTTTGAATTTGCATTGTCTGCTTCTACAGGCACATAGAAAGGCGTTAGCCTGAAATTTCTGCATAGGAGTCCCCATTGTCCTTCTTTGTTTTGACTCTTGCAAACTTACGGTGCCTTTTACTCAGTATTTTCAAGCCCTTCATCAGATTAATTATGGATTAACTCTAAACCTCAGATAAACCCTCTATTCACAGACACTTTAGGATAAAGAGTAAAGCAACTCACACACCCACCATTCTAGAAGAAATGACCATTTCTGGGTGATGACAAGCAGCCCACCCAGCTGAACTGTATGTAAAAATCCCTTCCTAGAGTTGATAGCTAAGGCAAGACGCCGAACAATGCATGTGCACTCAGCTCTGCTTCTGCCTGTTAACCCGTCTGCTACCAGTGCATTATTTAAACCAGCCTCATTGTCAGAATCCCTCATTTTATGGAGGTCTCTTAGAAGAGATTTTAAAGACCCAACAACCCTGAAATGCATGAAGATTTCATTCTGTAATTTGAAGGATGATTGCCCATCTTTAGAACAGGAAAAATCCTAACTCCATAAATGCTCTGTAATGAGGATGATAGGAAGATACACACCCACCACAAATGTTTTTTTTTTTTTTTTTTTTTTTTTCCACAAGAGAGAAAAATACTAGAGCCATCACTTCTTGCTGTTTCAAAGGACATAGAGTCCCCTAGGAGAGTGTTTTCCATTGGCCTAGTACACACTGTACCCACAAAATACTCACTTCACCTGTTCAATACAAACTCACATGCCAGGATTTATTTTGCAATTGGATTGCACAGAGCTATTTTTCAATGTATCTATACCCACCCTGATAGCAACAACAAAAAGCCTCCAGAACTGAAGATTGTTTCTTTGCTTCATTACATTTAAATGATCAGACTCATTTCAGTCTCAATTCTCAAACTTCCCTCCCTCTTTTTATCCCCCTTTCTTTTTAAGGGACCCTATTATAGGGAGGAAAAACAAACGGGAACAAAGCTACAATTCAATGCTCATTGTAAGGTTTTCAGTTATAACAGTGCTCCTGGGCATGACTATTACCTATTGGCTTCTTTGGAAAACTGTTGATCTTTTGATGTTTATCATTTCTTTATTTAAACTGTAAAAGGGAGCTTTGTGGAGAACTAGACTTGTCTCTAACCAAGATCTGTATTAAAACTCAGCCCAGGCCATAAATGAAAGTGGAGGCTGTGGACTCAAACTATTCCCTCATCAGCCCCTGCCCACATCATAAAACCAAGAAGCTATTTGGCACAGAAGGAAAGGGATGGGAAAACGCAAGAACCGAAAGCCAGGGCCGACCCCATACCTAAAAGCCACGAATATAAACCCAGAAGCAAGTGTTAGCTTAGCTCTAGCAGGTGGCAAGGGGACCATCAGAGGTTTATGTGATGTTCAGTGTTCACAGTCCTAAGAGAAAGTGCACATTTAAAAATTTCCACTGCACATCTGTGCGTTGCTACATTTTTAAGGGCCTGCTAGGACTGGAATTACAGGAGCTTTGAAGCCCACAACTGAGTGGCTCTGGCAAGGCTGCATGGGGGAGGAAGGCTACTGAAAGTCATGGGCGAAAGGCAGACCCTGAGCCAAAGAGGAACATTAAAAAGGGTTCTGGCGGAGAAGACAGTCAGTTTTCTATATGGGAACTTGAAATGCAAAACTTGGCCGTGCCACTGAACCTGAACAGCAGCTGTGAAACCAGCACTCACTCCCTAACCTGAATTAACTGACCAAACCCAGCTCACTCCTCTGCCTTCCCTCCACTACCCACCGCAACGCCCCTGGGTTATTTTTCATGACCAATCACCTTCTGCAGCAAAATAAAGAGCAACAAAACCAGAAATACTAAAGGTCAAGGTTTCCCCACAGGACCCAACGCACTTGAGATTTATCAATGGAGGAAAAAACACACATTTCGTACCTTTCGTCTTTTCATCTTCGTGGTGCATAGACTTAGTGAAAAAAAGCAAGGCTACGTCCGTATCACCAATGTACTCAAATAGAAACCAAGAATGATTTTTAAATGACAACTTCTGAGATCTCAGCTCGAAAGAAAACTCAAAGGGAAGGGCTGCATGATGCAAAAGGACCACCGTACTAGTAATTTTTTAAAATTCAGATTTGTGGCTAATTTCATACGCAAGCACTTTTTGATCAAGCATAAGCATTAAATAAAATTGTACTGGTAAATTCTACAAAGAAGTACAATAAGGGGTGTACGCTAGCCAAAGCACGATGTGAAGCTCTTATTAACTGGTGATTATCTTCACTGATCCACATTACCATTCCGTTGCAGATGTTACTGACATTAAGATGTATGATGCAGAGGCTGGAGAAAAAGCCCATTTAAGACAGGTGAATACTTAATAGTAATTCAACATATGCAGCACAAAATGTCTTTCACAGGAGTTCAAGGATTTTCCCTTTTTTCTCCTTACAATTTTATGGGAATATTTATAAATAAAATGAGAAATGAAACCCCATATGGTAGCCATTTGACTTGCTCAAGTTTAATGGCCATTTCAAACTTTGCAATTTATCATCGTAGCCTTCTTTTTCATCTGGATTTTTAAAAATTTATTTATTTTTAAAATCTTCCTCTCTTCTGAATTCTCATGGGAGATCCATATTTTAAGTATGCAGATAAGATTCATCTGTCTTAGAGCAGTTATCTTTCAGTTTTGGTAACTCTACATCCGATGTAATAGTTAACTGACTGTCCACTTGATGTAGAACCTGTAGAACACGTTCACCTGCTCAGTATTACAGAAGGACCCACTGCCTTTGTCCCCCTTATACCCCTACCCCTTGCTATGTAGCACAAGATAGATAGAGAAATCGATCTAATCTCTGCATTTCTAGGTGTAACAGAACAGCCAATAGGTTATTAGGGATGCTTTTCTCAAGTTTTCTCTTTCAGGAAAGAGAACCTAGATATTTCAGTAAGAAGTAAAGAGATTAAAAGTAAAGAGATTTGTGAGGAAGCAAATCCACACAATTGGAAAATTTTGAGTATGACTCAGGCCATCTAGTCAATCTCCCTCTCACTGTCTTCCACATATGAATACCAATTGATTACTAATTTTATATACAGGCTATACTCACACAGACCCTAAGTAGTTAAACAACTTCAAAAGCAACAAAGATTTCCTCCGCATATCTATCCTCCTTTCTGGACAGTTCTGATTTTAAATGTACAACTGTCTCCGATAACCTGTGTCCCACTGCAGTTGGTCAGAGTCTCTCTCTTCCAAATCCAACCTAAATAATGTTCCCCCAAACCCAGCTTCTTCTCCATACCTTTTATTCTCTGAATCTTTTCAGTCCTGTATTTCACAAACTCCCCTAATCTTCCTCTCTGCAGGCTTGGTTGAAAATAAAATATTAAAAGTCAATAATGGCAAACTATATGCCATAACCCAGCTGATAGTTCTTTTTCAACAATTTCCTCTACCCAAAGGAGCAAGTAATGGGAGATCCAACACATGCAACAGGGCCAGTGGGAAGTATATTTTGTCTGAGGAGGTTTTTTCTAATCACACAACATAAGCATCTACTTATTCTGCATAAGCATAACTCTGATCCTATAAACATACACATATGTGTATTCATAGTTTTCCTTTCCATATTTGGAAATATATGTGTGTTGCTAGTTATTGTTGTATATAAACAGAAATTCTACTCTCTTTAGGGGAATCTATATTATAAAATATCTTACATATTCCAACATGGACTTTCCAGTATTTCTCCTTATTCCATCAGACAAAATAGAGAGCAAAGAGTGACTTCTCTTCAGGTCAAGGGAAATGTGTCCCAGGAAGTCTGAGTTGCCTTGAGTCAAAGATTTTCAGACTGTGCTCAGGGAAGCTGTTAGCTTCTACCAAGGTTTCCAAGGAGAAAAGACTTGGGGAAGACAAGGTGTGGAGGTTGAGTTTGAAGGAGGTTCTGTCCTTCAACTTCCTTCCTTAGCCAGAGCAATTCTACTTTTATTGATTTCACATAAAAGAAATGTGTGAAAGATTTTGCCTATACACAGGTCTCCTCTACTCAAAGACAGAGTATTAGTCTCGTTCTAGGGAGAATGGTACTGGGGAAGTGAAGGCTGACCCCATGCACCCAAAGGGAAAGGAGACCGAACCATCTTTCTTCTGTAGTTGTAATATTCAGCAAATTCCCCTAGTTGTAATATTCAGCAAATTCCCCTATCTTGGATAATGATCCTGCCAGGTTCTCTTCAACTATTAGGCCCAACTTAACTTTGTCTCTTCCTAGGCCACTTAGAAGTACACCTAGAAGCTGTACTCAAAGTCTTTCAGCAGACCTCATCCTTGGACTTCTCAGGAATAGAAATGAATATATAAATAATCTATGTTTATTTTACTTCCAAAAGGACAGAATACCTAGTGGATGACATCTAATTTGTTTTTAAAGTCAGTGAGCTGAGATGTAATCTAAATATCCTTGCAAAAATATCACTAAGCGATGACCCTTAGCCCAAATTGTTAAACGTTGTACGTTCAAGATCCACTTTATTCATAAGTGCCCCCACCATCAGGGTTAAACATGCATTTTACATTTGTGGCAAGGGAAAGCCATGACATACTTTATAAGCTCCTTTCCTGCTGGACAGCCTATTAGATAGTAATATAAACATAACTGGGATCAAATGAACACAAGACACCAAACTTATGGTAAATACTTCGTAAAAGCAAGTGTCATCTCATACTGTCTGGTCCATCAACATTTCAGTGTACATTTTGCCTTCCTCACTGGAGAGCTGTTAAACTAATTACCTCAAATTCTGAAAGTGTGGGTAAAAGAAACAATAAAAACATAGAATAATAGTAATGAGGATTAAACAATAATAATAAATGTGCTCTCACTTTGTCAGAATCTGATAAATTTCCATTTTGCAAAAGATTTCTCACTTCCTACATCTCTGTAGAACAGACGGTATGTTCCAGTGTAATTAGAGTTCATGTTTGACTGTTGATTCATCACTGTTTCAGAGCCCAGTGTCAGGAAAAGGTGCACACACAAGTTTGGAGCTACCGGGCACCAGTTAGTCCTTCACTTAAACTGATATGCAATCTATTAAGTTCCACACTTGAAATTGCATCAAAAGTACAGAAACAAAACACTGCCAGTGGGTTACCAAACTGTGCATGTTCAACAAAATGCTCCCTTTGGTTCTATATTTGAGAAGGTCTGTTGTCTCATTTCTTAACAAAGGAAGACAAAGGTCTGGTGGAACATTAAGGACACACAGTGCTTCCCTTGTGAAAGTGATTACGTGGTACAGGAGGGGCTCTTTGTCACCAGGTTGCTGTATCACCACCAAAGAATGCTCTTGTAGAATAGTGTGGTGCTTAAAATACAGTAATTACTGTTACAGTGTGTGCACAGGAAAGTAAGAACCATATCTAGAGCTATATGTGGTACCGAGAGTCAAGAAACAGCTGTAATTTTGGCTTTAAATATGTTTATGAGCATTCTGAATGGTTTAAGCTTGCTGTGCAGCATATGATTTTAATTTTCTTTATGGATATAGGGGGGCCATGAAATGCTGACTTTTGATACAATAATCTTTCAGGTTTCAGAGAAACTATAGGAGACCAATCAGTCCTCATGCCTGCCCTCTTAAATCTCAACTTATAAATTTCTCAGTGGTAGATGTAAGTTAAAAAAAATCATACTGCACACTGTACAGTAAGCCTCATATCCCTGATTTGAATGAATGCTTTCAGTTGACTACTTAGGCTTTGGGAAATCAAAGAAAACCCGTAAAATGGAGCCACATATCTTATTTACCAAATCGTGACTCCTTCCTTTGAAACAGAAGAAACAGAGTATTCCAAAGGAAAATTCAATATCCTTATTGACCATATACAAAACTCAAGGAATAGTTGTTTTCATATTGAAACTAATATTTAAACACACTTCAAAGCAAGTGCTAAATTGGTCACTTCTCAGGAACTGCTAAAGCAGATTTGCTTACAATTCAAAAAAGAAAAACATTTGAATTGCCTCTAGTTATTGTAAGTTAATTGTGCCTACTTTGGTTTTGTTTCATTTAAAAGAACACATACCAGAGCAGGTAGTAGTTGAAAGATTAGTGGTGGAGAAGAAATGGATCCTACAAAAAAAGATGAACTTAATGAAAAAGAAATGATGTTATTTCCCTCAAATGATTTCTATTGTGAGAACCTTATAAATACCCATCTGACTAACACTAGAGAAAATAAACCTTGACAGACAAGCATTACTAGCTAAGGTGTGGACTCAGGCAGGTAATTCATCTGCTCTTTAAAAACATTTTACTGCATTATAATTTTTTAGCAACATGTCTTATTTCTGTCATAAAGGTACAAAGTTACTTCTCAAATTAAAAAAATACATCTGTCAATCAAATATCCCTACCAGCTTCTGTTCACATCAAGACAGTATAATAAATGACACACTGAAAGCCCAGGAATATGTTGACAATTAAGTCCCAAGTAGCTGATAGCCAATCTGTTATGATTTTTTAAAAAATACTTGTGATATATAACCATTGTATGACAGGGGCAACTAGGTCTTATGCTCCCTGGATGGCAACGTGGTGGCTACAAGCCTAGGTTAACCAAACTGCATTTTATTTTTCTCCTGGAACATAACTGGATTACATTTCCAAACTTTCCTTCAAACTAGCTGGAGTCACGGGACTGAGTTCTGGCCAATAAAATATGGTTGAAGTTACATGTGCAGCTTCAGGCTTTCTCATTCTTTCTCATCTCCCACACACTGGAGGAGATGGCAGAGCGATGCGGCAGAGCAACACTGGTTCTGAAGGACTGTGTGGAGCCAAGTGACGAGGAAGAAATCTGCTTTTATTATGTAAAATCCCTGAGATCTTGACTAATGCAAGCAGGGACATTGTTGTGTCTCCCACATATTAGAAATCCCAGTTTTCTTAAAGACCCCTCAGAGAAGTAGTGAGTACATTTGTTTGAAAGCCTGTATTTATACCTCATTCCAGGCACCATATGGAGTTGAAAGATGCAGGCTCTTCCCTCATAATTCTTAAAGTCCAAGGGTGGCGGGGGTGGGGGGGGGGGAATGTTTGTGGGATTACAAAATAGCCTGCTAGGAGGATATACTGTATAGGGTGCTAAGTATGCACATAGAAAATGCTTCTAACACAGGCTAAAGGGGTAATTGAAAACTCCACAGTGGTGGTTATAATTCAAATGAAAGGGTTAGTAGGGTGGGCCACATGAAAAATGGAGCCATGAGCAATGGTGGAGGGGCCTAAGCATTTAATACCTGACTCTGTGCCATGCTGAGGGTCTGATTGCTCAAGGAATTCAGTGTCTAGTGGAATTATAACACATCAGAGTCATGCCATAGGTTCCATCAAATCAGCTTCATCACAGAAATATCTATTTCACTACATTTAAACATATAAAATCTCTCCAGAAAAAAATAAAAATGAAAAGTACAGCCATAAAAAAAAAAAAGAAAAGAAAGAAAAAGAAAAAAATCCAAATGAAGGTCATATAGATTTTCCTGAATGTGATAAGTCTGGTCAATTCCCTGAAAGGGATGAAGATGAGGCAGCCTTGTTAGTCTTCAGTTCTAGAAGAAACATTTTTATAGCCTACCTGTATGACATTCAATCTTTTTATGTTTTCTGAGAATATTATTAGAATTATTGCTGTGCTGTTAAAATTCAGACTAATATATGTGTACAATTATATATAGATATTGCTGAAAAAATTTCTGTTGTATTACTTTTTGAGTCCCATATGTGTCAAGTTCAGATATAGTAATTATTAATATAAGTGTGCTGTGTTCTCTAATGTAATGGGATTTTTTGTTTATTTACTTATTTTTGGTTTGGAAAGGGGATGCTAGTTTTCATTTATGCATACTTTTTTGACCAGAAGGCAAGAGGAAACAAAGTGGTACAGTTCTATTCTGGGTTTAAAGAAAATGGTTTAGAGAACGGATCTACTAAAAACACTGAGAACTGGAGTTTCTCTGAATCAGAGAAATATACAGAAGGAGGGCATTTAAAAAAACAACAAAACTCTCTGTATTAAGAATGCCGGCAGATGAAAGTGGTCAAGGTAACATAAATAAGCAGACATTATGTTACAAGTCATTAGTCACCAGCTTTAGGAAATATACCAGCTTCAGGCAAAAGCAACCAACAAAATGCACTCCAGCCAATGCTATGCTGGATACGTGCCAAATCTTTCATAAAACTTTGGACATCATGGAAAATAGAAGAGAAGACAACACCACCCCAGGAGATAATTGCATGAATGCTATATCAACTCCAAGACACCTGCAGTGTTTCTTATCTAAATCTTTACTTAAAATAGAAAGGCCTAGATTATTCTGATCATGTAGTAAGGCTTATATATTATTTTAAGTAACAGAAAGACCACATTTCTATAAAAACATAAAAGAAGGTTTCTTAATGTGAAGAATGTATTTAGGAATCTCAGTCTAGATCTTGCTACATTGGATTTTAAGCCTCTGAAAGCAGAGGCATTGTGGTAGAATGCAACATGTACTTGTCACATACCTCCTTCTACAAACAGAGGGTAATATAAGAATAGAAAAACAAAAGATCTGATTAGACTTAAGACCAAGGTTAGGTCCTTTGGACTCCAAAAGGAACAGAAATGCAAAGCTGTGTGCTGAGCTGAAGCTGTACACCTACTGGCTTTCAGGTCTGGAGGCAGCAACGGCGATTGTGAGCCCAGCTGTGGTGTGTAAGTGGAATTAAAGTGCTTCAAATGAGATTGGGGTTTGGGGGTGAGGGGATGGAAGATGCTGTGAGAAGAGAAATGAGATCTTGGCTTACTGCTTGATGGTAGAAGGTAAAACTTGTTAGTATGCTCTATAAAGATAGCTTAAAAAAAACATAACAACATAGCATAGCACAGTGTAACATAACAAGCAAAAATATATTGCTAACCACCATAGTCAGGTATTGAATCAAGCCGTCCATTGGCTCAATGAATGCATCTATGAGATCTCCAGCATCACTGTAGAGTATCTTGAGAGGACCTTCAAGATGACGGAGAAGTAAGATGTGGAGATCATCTTCCTCCCCGCAAATACATCAAAAATACATCTACATGTGGAACAACTCCTACAGAACACCTATTGAATGCTGGCAGAAGACCTCAGACTTCCCAAAAGGCATGAAACTCCCCACATACCTAGGTAGGGCAAAAGAAAAAAGAAAAAACAGAGACAAAAGAATAGGGATGGGACCTGCACCTCTGGGAGGGAGCTGTGAAGGAGGAAAAGTTTCCACACACTAGGAAGCCCCTTCACTGGTGGAGACTGCAGGTGGCGGAGGGGGTAAGCTTCGGAGCCATGGAGGACAGCGCAGCAACAGGGGTACAGAGGGCAAATCGGAGAGATTCCTGCACAGAGGATTGGTGCCAACCAGCACTCACCAGGAGGAGAGGCTTGTCTGCTCACCCACCAGGGCAGGTGGGGGGTGGGAGCTGAGGCTCGGGCTTCGGAGGTCAGATCCCAGGGAGAGGACTGGGGTTGGCTGTGTGAACACAGCCTGAAGAGGGCTAGTGCACCACAGCCAACTTGGAGGGAATCTAGGAAAAAGTCTGGACTTGCCTAAGAGGCAAGAGAACATTGTTTTGGGATACGCAACGAGAGGGGATTCAGAGCACTGCCTAAATGAGCTCCAGAGATGGGCATGAGCTGCGGCTATAAGCATGGACACCAGAGACTGAGCTGCGGCTATCAGCATGGACACCAGAGATGGGCATGAAACACTAACACTGCTGCTGCAGCCACCAAGAATGCTGTGTGCAAACACAGGTAACTATCCACACCTCCCCTCCTGGGAGCCTGTGCAGCCTGCCACTGCCAGGGTCCCATGATCCAGGGACAACTGCCCCGGGAAAACACGCAGCGTGCCCCAGGCTGGTGTAACATCACGATGGCCTCTGCCGCCACAGGCTTGCCCTGCATTCCGTACCCCTCACTTACCCCGCCTGAGTGAGCCAGAGCCGCTTAATCAGCCGCTTCTTAAAACCCCTCCCATCTGGGTGAAGAACAGACACCAGAGGACAACCTACATACAGAGGTGTGGCCAAATTCAAAGCTGAACACCAGGAGCTGTGCAAAAAAATAAGAGAAAAGGAAATTTCTCTGTGCAGCCTCAGGAGCAGCAGATTAAATCTCCACAATCAACTTGATGTACCCTGAAACTGTGGAATACCTGAGTAGACAATGAAACATCCCAAAATTCAGGCAGTGGACTTTGGGAGCAACTATAGACTTAGGGTTTGCAGTATGTGACTGAATAGTTTCTGATTTTTATGTTTATTTTAGTTTCGTTTTTAGTGCTTCATTGGTGGATTGGTTTATTGGTTTGGTTGCTCTCTTCTCTTTTTTTTTAATTACTTTTTATTTTAATAATATTGTTTTTTTTATTTTAATAACTTTATTTTATTTTTCTTTCTTTCTTTTCTTTTCTCCCTTGTCTTCTGAGCTGTGTGGCTGACACGGTATTGGTTCACCAGCTGGGTGTCAGCCTCTGAGGTGGGAGAGCCGAATTCAGGATATTTGACCACAAGAGACATCCCAGCTCCACGTAATATCAATTGGCAAGAGATCTCCCAGAGATTTCCATCTCAACTTTAAGACCCAGCTCCACTCAATGACCAGCAAGCTTCACTGCTAAACACCTCATGCCAAACAACTAGCAAGACAGGAACACAACCCCACCCATTAGCAGAGAGGCTACCTAAAATCATAATACGTTCACAGGCATCCCCAAACACACCACCAGACCTGGTCCTGTCCACCAGAAACACAGGATTCAGCCTCATGCACCAAAGCAAAGGCACCAGTCCCCTCCACCAGGAAGCCTACACAACCAACTGAACCAACCTTACCCACTGGGGGCAGACACCAAAAACAACAGGAACTACAAACCTGCAGCCTGAGAAAAGGAGAATGCAAACACAGTAAGTTAAGCAAAATGAGAAGACAGAGAAATATGCAGCAGATGAAGGAGTAAGGTAAAAACCCAGCAGAACAAACTAATGAAGAGGAAGTAGGCAGTCTACCTGAAAAAGAATTCAGAGTGATGAAAGTAAAGATGATCCAAAATCTTGGAAATAGAATGGAGAAATTACAAGAAATGTTAAACAAGGACCTAGAAGAACTAAAGAACAAACAAACAATGATGAAATAAATGAAAAAATAAATGAAATTAAAAATTCTCTAGAAGGATTCAGTAGCAGAATAACTGAGGCAGAAGAATGGATAAGTGACCTGGAAGATAAAATAGTGGAAATAACTACTGCAGAGAAGAATAAAGAAAAAACAATGAAAAGAATTGAGGACAGTCTCAGAGAACTCTGGGACAACAGTAAACACACCAACATTTGAATTATAGGGGTCCCAGAAGAAGAGAAAATGAAAGGGACTGAGAAAATATTTGAAGAGATTATAGTTGAAAACTTCCCAAGTATGGGAAAGGAAATAGTCAATCAAGTCCAGGAAGCACAGAAAGTCCCATACAGGATAAATCCAAGGAGAAACACACCAAGACACATACTAATAAAACTATCAAAAATTAAATACAAAGAAAAAATATTAAAAGCAGCAAGGGAAAAGCAACAAATAACATACAAGGGAATCCCCATATGGTTAACAGCTGATATTTCAGCAGAAACTCTGCAAGCCAGAAGGGAGTGGCAGGACATATTTAAAGTTAGGAAAGGGGAAAACCTACAACCAAGATTACTCTACCCAGCAAGGATCTCATTCAGATTCAACAGAGAAATTAAAAACTTTACAAACAAGGAAAAGCTAAGAGAATTCAGCACCACCAAACCAGCTTTACAACGAACGCTAAAGTAACTTATCTAGGCAGGAAACACAAGAGAAGGAAAAGACCTACAATAATGAACCTCAAACAGTTAAGAAAATGGTAATAGGAACATACATATTGATAATTACCTTAAATGTAAATGGATTACATCCTCCAACCAAAAGACGTAGACTGGCTGAATGGACACAAAAACAAGACCCATATATATGCTGTCTACAAGAGACCCACTTCAGACCTAGGGACACATACAGACTGAAAATGAGGAGATGGAAAAAGATATTCCAAGAAAATGGAAATCAGAAGAAAGCTGGAGAAGTAATTCTCATATCAGACAACATAGACTTTAAAATAAAGACTCTTACAAGAGACAAAGGACACTACATAATGATCAAGGGATCAATCCAAGAAGAAGATATAACAATTGTAAATATTTATGCACCCAAAATGGGAGCACCTCAATATATAAGGGAAAAGCTAACAGCCATAAAAGGGGAAATCGACAGTAATAAAATAATAGTAGGGGAATTTAACACCCCATTTTCACTATGGACAGATCATCCAAAATGAAAATAAATACGGAAACCAAAGCTTTAAATGACACATTAAACAAAATGGATTTAATTGATATTTACAGGACATTCCATCTAAAAACAACAGAATACACTTTCTCCTCAAGTGCTCATGGAACATTCTGCAGGATAGATCAGATCTTGGGACACAAATGAAACCTTGGTAAATTTAAGAAAACTGAAATCATACCAAGCATCTTTTCTGACCACAGTGCTACGAGACTAGATATCAAATACAGGAAAATACTGCAAAAAATACAAACACATGGAGGCTAAACGCTATATTACTAAATAACCAAGAGATCACTGAATCAAAGAGGAAATCAAAAAGTACCTAGAAACAAATGACAATGAAAATACAATGAGCCAAAACCTATATGATGCAGCAAAAGCAGTTCTAAGAGGGAAATTTATAGCAATAAAATCCTACTTCAAGAAACAAAAAAACTCAAATAAACAACCTAACCTTACACCTAAACTAATTAGAGAAAGAAGAACAAAAAACCCCCAAAGTTAGCAGAAGGGAAGAAATCATAAATATCAGATCAGAAATAAATGAAAAAGAAATGAAGGAAATAGCAAAGATCAATAAAACTAACAGTTGGTTCTTTGAGAAGATAAACAAAATGGATAAACCATTAGCCAGAATCATGAAGAAAAAAAGGGAGAAGACTCAACTCAACAGAATTAGAAATGAAAAAGAAGTAACAACTGACCCTGCAGAAATACAAAGGATGATGAGAGATTACTACAAGCAATTATATGTCAAGAAAATGGACAACCTGGAAGAAATGGACAAATTCTTAGAAAAACACAAACTTCTGAGACTGAACCAGGAAGAAATAGAAAATATAAACAGACCAATCACAAGCACTGAAATTGAAACTTGGTTAAAAATCTTCCAACAAACAAAAACCCAGGACCAGATGGCTTCACAGGCGAATTCTACCAAACACTTAGTGAAGAGCTAATACCTATCCTTCTCAAACTCTTCCAAAATATAGCAGAGGGAGGAACATATCCAAACTCATTCTACAAGGCCACCGTCACCCTGATACCAAAAACCAACAAAGATGTTACAAAAAAAGAACACGACAGGCCAATATCACTGATGAACAGACATGCAAAAATCCTCAACAATATACTTGGAAACAGAATACTTCCAACAGCACATTAAAAGGATCACAGGGCTTACCTGGTGGCACAGTGGTTGAGAGTCCGCCTGCCGATGCAGGGGACATGGGTTCGTGCCCCGGTCTGGGAGAATCCCTCGTGCCATGGAGCGGCTGGGCCTGTGAGCCATGGCCACTGGGCCTGCGCGTCTGGAGCCTGTGCTCTGCAACGGGAGAGGCCACAACAGTGAGAGGCTCACGTACTGCAAAAAGAAAAAAAAAAAAAGGATCTCACATACCATGATCAAGTGGGTTTTATTCCAGGGATGCAAAGATTCTTCAATATATGCAAATCAATCAATGCGGTACACCATATTAACAAATTGAAGGAAAAAAACCATATGATCATCTCAATAGATGCAGAAAAAGCATTCGACGGAATTCAACACCTAACTATGATAAAAACTCTCAAGAAAGTAGGCATAGAGGGAACTTACCTCAACATAATAAAGGCCATATATGACAAACCCACAGTCAACATCGTTCTCAATGGTGAAAAGCTGAAACCATTTCCACTAAGATCAGAAACAAGGTTGCCCATTCTCACCACTATTATTCAACATAGTTTTGGAAGTTTTAGCCACAGCAATCAGAGAAGAAAAAGAAATAAAAGGAATACAAATCGGAAAAGAAGTAAAATTGTCACTGTTTGCAGACAACATGATACAATACATAGAGAATCCTAAAGATGCTACCAGAAAACTACTAGAGCTAATCAATGATTTGGGGAAAGTAGCAGGATACAAAATTAATGCACAGAAATCTCTTGCATTCCTATACACTAACAACAAAAGATCAGAAAGAGAAATTAAGGAAACACTCTCATTTACCACTGCAACAAAAAGAATAAAATACTTAGGAATAAACCTACCTAAGGTGACAAAAGACCTGTATGCAGAAAAGTGTAAGACACTGATGAAAGAAATTAAAGATGATACAAACAGATGGAAAGATATACCATGTTCTTGGATTGGGAGAATCAACATTGTGAAAATGACTATACTACCCAAAGAAATCTATAGATTCAATGCAATCCCTATGAAAATGCCAATTTCACAGAAATAGAACAAAAAATTTCATAATTTGTATGGAAACACAGAAGACCCAGAATAGCCAAAGCAATCTTGCGAAAGAAAAACGGAGCTGGAGGAATCAGGCTACCTGACTTCAGACTATACTACAAAGCTACAGTAATCAAGACAGTATGGTACTGTCAGAAAAACAGTACTACAGATCAATGGAACAGGATAGAAAGCCCGGAGATAAACCCATGCATTATGGTCACCTTATTTTTGATAAAGGAAGCAAGAGGATACAATGGAGAAAAGAGAGCCTCTTCAGTAAGTGGTGCTGGGAAAACTGGACAGCTACATGTAAAAGGATGAAATTGTAACACTCCATAACACACTCCATAATACACAAAAATAAACTCAAAAGGGATTAAAGACATAAATGTAAGGCCAGACACTATAAAATTCTTAGAGGAAAACATCGACAGAACAGTCTATGACATAAATAACAGCATGATCCTTTTGACCCACTTCCTATACAAATGGAAATAAAAACAAAAATAAACAAATGGGACTTAATGAAACTTAAAAGCTTTTGCACAGCAAAGGAAACCAAAACAAGACGAAAAGACATCCCTCAAAATGGGAGAAAATATTTGCAAACAAAGCAACTGACAAAGGATTAAACTCCAAAATATACAAACTGCTCATGCAGCTCAATGTCAAAAAACCAAACAACCCACTCCAAAAATGGGCAGAAGACCTAAATAGACATTTCTCTAAAGAAGATATACAGGTTGCCAACAAACACATGAAAGAATGCTCAACATCACTTATCATCAGAGAAATGCAAATCAAAACTACAATGAGTTATTACCTCACACTAGTCAGAATGGCCATCATCAAAATACCTACAAACAATAAATGCTGGAGAGGGTGTGGGGAAAAGGGAACCCTCTTGCACTGTTGGTGGGAATGTAAATTGATACAGCCACTATGGAGAACACTATGGAGGTGTCTTAAAAAACTAAAAATAGAACTATGATATGACCCAGCAATACCACTACTGGGCATATACCCTGAGAAAACCATAATTCAAAAATAGACATGTACCACAATATTCATTGCAGTACTATTTACAATAGCCAGGACATGGAAGCAACCTAAATGTCCATCAACAGGTGAATGGATAAAGAAGATGTGGCACATGTATAAAATGGAATATTACTCAGCCATAAAAAGAAACAAAATTGAGTTTTTTGTAGTGAGGTGGATGGACCTAGAGTCTGTCATACAGAGTGAAGTAAGTCAGAAAGAGAAAAACAAATACCATATGCTAACACATATATATGGAATCTAAAAACAAACAAAAAAAATGGTTCTGATGAACCTAGGGGCAGGACAGGAATAAAGATGCAGACATAGATAATGGACTTGAGGACACGGGGATGAGGAAGGGTAAGCTGGGACGAAGTGAGAGAATGGCACTGACATATATACATTACGAAATGTAAAATAGATAGCTAGTCAGAAGCAGTCACATAGCACAGGGAGACCAACTTGTTGCTTTGTGACCACCTAGAGGGATGGGATAGGGAGGGTGGGAGGCAGATGCAAGAGGGAAGTGATATGGAATATATGTATACATATAGCTGATTCACTCTTTTATACAGTGGAAACTAACACAACAATGTAAAGCAATTATACTCCAATAAAGATGTTAAAAAAAAGCAAACTCATTAAGAAACAAAGTAACCATTTTAAAGGAATTAATTATATAGAGCAGACTGACAATAACCTTAATAACATGTATGTTATTTATTAAAAATAATCAAGAAGTTATTTTTTAAAAGAGATAAAACAAAAACAGATGGATAGGGCTTCCCTGGTGGCACTGTGGTTAAGAATCCGCCTGCCAATGCAGGGGACACGGATTTGAGCCCTGGTGCGGGAAGATCCCACATTCTGAGGGACAACTAAGCTTGTGCACCAGAACTACTGAGCCTGCGCTATAGAGCCTGCGAGTCACAACTGCTGAGCCCATGTGCCACAACTGCTGAAGCCTTGGTGGCTAGAACCCCTGCTCCACAACAAGAGAAGCTGCCACAATGAGAAGCCCATGCACCACAACGAAGAGTAGCCCCCACTTACCACAACTAGAGAAAGCCTGTGCACAGCAAGGAAGACCCAATGTAGCCAAAAATAAATAAATAAAATTTAAAAATTTTTTAAAAAAGAAAAGACTTAAGAAAAAACAAAAACAGATGGATATGAAAAAGAACCAATTAGAAGTCTGGGAAGGAAGAAAGATTTACAGGAAAAAAAAATTAATAGGATTATAAACCCCAGGATGAAAATAGTGGAAGAAACAATTAGAAAATTGGAAAACAGAACAGAAATTTACCCAGAATGAAGCACAGAGAAACAAAAAGTTGTTTTAAATATAAAATATTAGATATAAGACATAAACAATAGATGACATGATCTAATTTATGTCTACTAAATGCTGCAGAAAATGGAAATATCATGAAGAAATATTATTTGAAGAATTAATAAGTATGAATTTTGCAAAAGTTAAAGAAATATATGAACACTTACATCTGAGTATTTTCTCTGGGTATTGAGCAGGGTTAATAAAGATAAATCTAGCCAAAAGGTGAGTTATCAAACGTGTAGGACATTAAAGATGTTTAAAAACAAAACAAAACAAAACAAAAAAACAATGAAACCTAACAGGAAAAAAAAGAGAGACTACCATGACAATTATACTGATAGTAAACTTGTCAGTAGTAAATAAATGTCAGAAAAGAATGAACAAATATTTTAAAAGTGCTCAGGGAAATTTTCTGTCAATTTATCAGTTTTTACCTAGTTAAGCTATTTTTCAGAAAGGAAAGCAAAATGTAAGCGTTTTCAGATATGCAAAAACAAAGGGAGTTTACTACTCACATACTTTCACTAAAAGATCTATTAAAGAATATACTTCAGGAAATTGACAAATTAACATATAAGGAAGTTGCCGAAATGAAGGATCAATGGTGAGACCAGAAATTGATAAAATATGTCAACAAATGTAATCAATGATTATCTTTGAGAGCAATATTTGTGTGTACACACATTTAAAACAAAGAAAATAAAAACAAGAAGTATTGTGTGTGTGTTGGGGGGGAGGGAGAGAAGGTGTTCAGTGGTTGCTGAAAACTTGATCAATCTAAAAGTTAACCAAAAAAAAAAAAGAAAACAAAACAGAATTCCAAAATAAGATTATAGAAATAGGCCCAAATATAACAGTATTCTCAACAAATAAAAATGGAAGAGAGAGAATATCAGAATAGACTGAAAAAAACAATAGCACTGTATTGCTTACTAGACACAATCTAAAACAAAAATCACACAGAATGGTTAAAATAAAGAATCTGGAAAATATCAGAAAAATACAGATTAACACAGAAGGAAGTCTTGTGAATTAAGGAAAAAATGGTGAAACCAAAAATCCAAATAAGCTGGTCTATCTATACATTTTTTAATCATAAGTATCTATGACAATGTGTTAAAATTTGATTAAGCTGATTTTTTTTTGTTTTATTGCCCTCTGGAACTTTCCTTATAGTAGTAATATTTCCTAGTAAAAATATTGTTTAAAAAATTATATTGGATACAGGGAGCCAGGAGTTTTACAATAACTTCTCAGCTATGTCACTAATTTTGGCAACTCTATAGTCTTGAGGTAGTACATCTAGAAACTTAGAATTTTGGATTTTCAGTGGTTCATGTATCTGTTGCATCAATATCATTGTCACATATTAAAAAATACCTCTTGGATCAGAATCTTCAGATGGGGTCAAGTTTGATATAGGGCAGGCATGTCTATTTTTAAAGCCCACTCCCCACCCCCATGAAGGACATCTGGATTTGGAAACCATTAATAAAGAACCTCTCATTTCAAAGGAAACTGGCTATGATTTCTCATAATCTCAAAAACAAACTGTTAATAATCTTTACTCTTCCTTTTATTGGGAAAAGATCCAAATACTAAACCAAATTCAAGGCTAAAGACATTAGATTTATATGTATTAGCAAAAAAAGCAGAAGCAGAGCATAATAATTATTTTTAGTAAATAATACTTTAAAAGCTTTCTATCACCTACCACAGAGGTTCTTAACACAGACTTGATAGGAGTTCAGAGGCTCTACAGAACCCCCTAAAATGTGTGCAATTGTGTGTGTATGTGTGCATTTTCAGGAGGACAGGGTCATTAGTTTTCATTTAGTTACAAAGATTTGTAATTCTAAATAGATTAGAAACCACTGATTTAAAAAAATGACCATAAGAAACTAAAAATACTAGAAAGAACCTTCCCCAAACCTTGTAGCATTTCAGTGTGATGCTAGAAGTCATGACTAAATGTTGCTTTGTGTGTAGGATTGAGGTCAGCACTAATTCATTAGGAGGTAGTGACTGAGGATCCAAGAGAGATAATTTACAATGACATGCCCTGACACCTTGAAACACCATAAATGGAAAAGGGGATTCTTTAAGCTGGTACTGTGTAGAAAAGGATGGTCAAATAGGAGACCATTATAGGAGGTTAGAAACTGGGTTCCAGTCCTGCCTTGCCCCACAAGGAGGAGTGTGGGCAAGTCACCTGGCCTCTCCTCATCAAAACGTGAAGGTAGTGGCAGGTCACTTAAAAGTGCGTTCCTGTTCTAGATTCCATAATTCTACAGAAACAGTGTTCTCTCCTCCAAAACAGAAGAAAAAGCAACATCACACCCCAAGTACAGATCTAAATGCAATCCAGAAAATCCAATGAAGGATCAGAAATAGAAAAATCCAATTTTAGAAAAAAATTAATTTTGCTAATCCAATAATCTGAACATCAGTTCCATGAAAAATTAGCACAATACACTGTACCTCTTTGAGCAAATAATTAAGTTTCAGCAAGCAGACAAAGGCCATTAGGATGACTAAAAGTTAGGGATGTGATTCTCCTTTCAAGGTGTTCTCATTTCTCTTGAAAGTTCAAAATTAACAAATTAGATAAGCTTGGGCAGGCTAGTATTCAACTGGCAGTCAGCCCAAACCACCATTTATCCTAGGAGTCCTACAGTCAAAGCACGATCATATGAGCTTATGCCCACTAGATCCTTTGAGTTGTGAATGCATTAGTCTTTAGCTGACCCAAACTATTAGTATTTATTATTCCTAAAAGTCTATCTAGTTAATCCCCTGGTTTTCAAACTGTGTGCCAAGCCATCATGGAATATCTGAAGCAAATTCACAGGGCACAAAAATATTTTAAAATTAAAGGGACACACATCCATATTTCTCAGACCTCCTTTGAACTGCTAGCATGGTTTCAACTTTAAGCCTTGCAACATTCCTTTCTATGACATTGGATATTGGCAAAGTTAGGTTTTTGATGATTGCTATGTAACACATAAGTGTAAACTAAGTAATACACAAAAATCATTGTGGAATAAGAAATGAGGGAGGCAATATCCAACCTGATTCCAGAGTTTTAAAAGTTGTAAAGTATCCAACAGGTACACATATTCCATTAGTAAGTAATTGTGGTTATTTAAGAATGAAATAAAAATATGATTTTGTGTTTCAATTTCTGTGTATTAGCTTTTTTTCCAAATGTTATATTAGGACATAAATACTAAGTTATTTGGACTTAACCAACTTAATGAACAGAAAAATCACCGAGACACCAAAAGTCATGAGAAAGTTTGGGAAGCACTGGTTAACGGTCAAGAGTGGTCCAAAGCTTGGATGGAAAACAAGCTTTACATTCGAAGTTGTAGGGCATATATTTGTTCTTGGATTATACAATATAATAGGAGGGGAGGAAGAGGAGGGAAAAGAGGAGAAGAAGGAGGAGAAGCAGTAGAAGAAGAAAAAGAGGAAATAGTAGTGGTGGTATTATTAGTAATAATAGTATTAACTGAGTTCTTACTACGTGACAGGTATTATGTTAAGCACCTTAACTAACTTAATTTCTTTCAGTCTCATGACTGTTCATCCAGCCTGTATGCTCTCATCGGTGTTGAATGTCCTCTGTTCTGGTTAGTAAACAGCTGTTATTTCAGTCCTTCAAGGGCTCCCCCACTACTCTGGCAGTCTCAGCCCCTTCCCCAGGTATGCCCCTGGACTACCTACAATACAGCAATTAAAGTAGCCAGAGAGGGAGTCCCCAGAACCCTGCTCCAGCCCTATGACTGGCATTGCTATGATTGATCAAGTCCTGGGCCTTCTTAATTGTTAATGAAATATTTAGCATTCAGCTAAGTTGATTCCTCATGGGAATACTATGAGGAAGGTGCTTTTACTCTCAGATTTAGATGTTGATCTTGATTCCAGTTCTATGTGATCCCAAGTCTGGGCTCTTCACCACCATACGTAGGTAACTAAATACCATCTAGTTAAAACTGCAACACATTTCTATCACACGTTTGACCAATAAGGCCTAGGCCTATTCCAGTATCTGGAACACCTTGGACCTGCAGCCACTTCACATTCCTCTTGATTTGAGGAGCAATCTTAAATGTAAGGGACGCTTTCCAAGGAAGTTCTTCATTAGCTGACATCAACTTTCCAACTTGCAAGCACACTTTCTAATATTCTATAGTAGAATTTTAAAAATCAATAAACATCATCTATTCTGCAAGAGGCAAATCACAATCTCACAGTGTCTTGCTTTTCGATGGAAAGAATCATCTTAGCAGGCTTGGCTGGCAGGAGCAGCTTCCACAGTTGGCTATACCTTTCCCAAGTGATGCTGGCAGAATGACCCTCTCCTGGTCCCAGGGTACCTACACACTCTCAGGGCACTCTCAATGTTACTAGAAGGAACCTGGGAGTTTCCTTTCTGAGTTGACATAGGAGTATAACTTTTCCAGAATACAGCATATCTACTGACAGTAAATCTCGTCAAGAGAATTGCTTCCTCTCCTTGCAGAATGAGGTTTGGATCCCGATCCCTTTGAGATTGGTGGGAAGAGTTGTCAAGAGCAATTCATCTATTTTTAAATCAGCTATACTTCAATAGAAAAGGGCAATTATTTTTAACCAAGGAAGGGTGAAATTCCACTCCAACCACAGAGTCCTTTTTCTGTTGACTATAGGACATTGTTTCCTCCCTCTCCTAGTCTAGGATTTCTTCAGGCTGACCCCACAGTGTGCTCCTATTGAGTAATACCATGAGATTCTTTTTTTTTTTTTTTTGTGGTACGCGGGCCTCTCGCTGTTGTGGCCTCTCCCGTCGTGGAGCACAGGCTCCGGACGCGCAGGCTCAGCGGCCATGGCTCACGGGCCCAGCTGCTCCGCAGCATGTGGGATCTTCCCAGACCGGGCACGAACCCGTGTCCCCTGCATCGGCAGGCAGACTCTCAACCACTGCGTCACCAGGGAAGCCCTACCATGAGATTCTTGATGGAACAAAAGCAGCTGCTGCCCTCCTTCCCAGAGGAAGGTCTTCACTCTTCTATTTGTATCTGTTCTCACCTATCATGAGGTCACCCTTCCACTCCCCTAAAATAAATCCGAATTATCCATTAAATTGAAGTGATTATAAAATGATCACAGTAAAACAAATGTCATCAGGCTTGATTTTGTGTGAATAAGCAACTTTCTGGAAACAAAATGCCCTTCACTTTTCCAGGCACTATTAAGTAAATTTCCTTTTTCAGGGCTCTAATCAGCATCCTTAAAGGGCAAATTCATCTCCTATGGGTAATGATTTGCTCCCACTGAATAGTTTAATTTACTGCAGCTCACCAAAGGTTCAGGTCCAGTGTAATTAGAATACTAGCAACTGGGTATAGCAAGGACAGTCATTTTTGTCTTTACTCTGCCCTAATTTTACAAGTTCTCAGGGTAAGTTTTCAAAACTCCAGGTATTCAGAGCCAGATATTCAGAGTGGATCTGCTTGATGCAATTAGAGAAGAGCTCCCTAGGCTGAGAAAATTGGAGGGTAGATTAGTTGTTTGGTAGAAAATTTAGTGTCTAAAGGTAGAAATGAATTGATACCTTTATTTAGGTAACCAACACATGTAAAAATTAAACCTAGAATAAGAGTAAAATAAATATTCAAATGAATGTATTTTAGAGTTAATAGGCACTTAGCTTCCACGTCCTCAGTTTGAAGTTCAGACAAATTAAGGTTGGTGGAGGTTATCAATCAAAGGCACATAACTAGTTAATGGAAGAGCCGAGTTAGAACCTAAGTTTCTTGCATCTCAGGTTTCCATTATTTCCCATATACCATATGGCCCTGCAAATGGTCTAGAAAGAAAAGCTATACTTTTTCTTTTTAACTCTTTGTATATTCTTTGAATAAAAATACAAACAACGAAGTCCAAACATCCAATTTCATTCAAAACCAACTTACTAAACATTTTTCATGTGCAAGATATTATGTAAGGTACTAAAAAGGGGCTGGAAAGTTGACCACCATATATCCTCTGTACTCAAGGAACATACAATCTAACAGTAATCTAATAGTAGTGTCCTTTTTTTCCTTGAGCAAAATATTCTAGTTAATCACTAAATTTTTACCAAGATTTTTCAAACGGGAATTGATTTTGTTTTTGAGATTTGACAGCTATCAGACTATAATCCTTCCTGATACGTAACATTACTTTTGGACAGATCTTGTCCTTAAAGCTAAGCATTCCCCTTTTCCCTTGCAAATTTGGAAGTCAGTTTACAGGAGCCACACCTGAATGAATTCCTAATGACCTACTTTAACTATTGTGAATTTGCCTTAAGTAGTGTGTTAACCTCTCCTGTAAAAGATCTTTTTCTAAATATAGAGCAGAGTTATTGTAATGGGAAGAAGCCCTTTTGGATGCTGAAGTTCTCACTCAGTCAGGGAGGACAATGTTGGGGGGATGCACAGAAGTAACCTAGAGAAACGCCAAAATCAACTCCACTATTTTAACGAACTCTGAAATAATCCTATACACTCCCTGAAAAAGAATAGATGGGTTTCTTAGTGGAGAGGGGAAATAAAGAGCTTCCACTGATGATAAAGCTCCCCCCACTTTTTTGCTTATCTATAAATTTTATAGATAGAAACTGTATTAGAAAGAAGATAGGCAAAGAGGATAGGCAAAATCATAAGTCAAAGAAGGAGCTTTTTTTGTGTGTGTGATACGCGGCCCTCTCACCGTTGTGGCCTCTCCCGTTGCAGAGCACAGGCTCCGGACGCACAGGCTCAGCGGCCATGGCTAACGGGCCCAGCCGCTCCGCGACATGTGGGATCCTCCCGGACCGAGGCATGAACCCTGCATCGGCAGGCGGACTTTCAACCACTGCGCCACCAGGGAAGCCCAGCGTTTGTATTTTTAATTCCATCACTAGCTTACTGACATTGAGCAGGAACAGAAGTCCAATGCCCCACCTGATCTATAATACATACGTGTCCTATGCCTACTGAGTCAAAGAATAACAGAAGTAATCAGGACAGTGATTTTTATGCCGGAGCCTTCACAGGAGAGCATTTAGACTGTGAAGCTTAAGACGGTGAAAATGAAGAGCATACAATGTCAGCAGAGCTATAAAACTTGAATGGGCTGAGAGTATGAGCAAGTTCAGGACAGAGCTGAAACTTCTTATTCACAAATTTCAAAATGATGTGTCGAGACCTATGTGTACCATTTGGGACTTAGAGTCCAGCAGCTCTCAGACTCCATGTATAGCCTGAAAACATCTGGCATGAAATTGCAACCGCTCTGGATCAGATTGTCTAATGTTGAACCGCACAGTTGGTGTCTCAAGTTAGGCCAGGACCAATGTCAAAATGGTGCTTTATCTTCTGTGCAACCAACTCAGTGCAGCTGTTTTCCTTCCACCGTCATGAGATTTCTCATGTCAGGACTGCCTCACACGTGCCAGTCCTGTCTTGCCCATACAAAGTAGGACTGGGAGTCAGACGTTCAATCATGTAGTACATATTTATTGAGCACCTGTAATCAGCATGTAGAACGCAGGGCACTGAGAAAGCAGGATAAATGAGACCCATCCAGCTCCTCTGCCATTCACAGTAGTAATGATCCTACATACAGGATTCCAGAACATATCTTTTCCCAAATATTCTGTTCCATTGTCAGACATGTCCTGCCTCTTAATTCATTAAATAGAGTCACTGCATAACTCTTAAAGAATGGTAAAATTGGAGCTGTTGAAATTTCAGCATGTGACATTTAGGATGTAGGGATTTGAAGTAGGAGAAGAATCCTTGTACTTTTAAAGGTAAGATGGCATGGAATTGAAAAGGCCTTGGTTATAAAAGGCAACCAAGAATCGTGCAATTTCAGATGGTGTTAAATAAACTTTACCCCCCGTTGGACCAAATAAATTAGAAAACATGTAATAGGGCCAACTCACTGTATAACTTTGGGGATGCCCTTTATATCATAGTCTAAATCAATGGCACCCTTGAAGTTGTGCAGTGCACAGCGTGCATGGGCTATATGCAGAAAGTCTGTATGGATGTAAATAATACAGTATGAACTATCAGTCACCTTTGGACCTGCACGCTTTCCCAGTCACATCTAATGTTCTTCAAACTTCTTTCTCACTGCCTGTCACAGGGTCATACCCAATAGGATGTGGGGTATGAAGATCTTTCTGCCCATTGCCTCATATCATAGGAACAAGACGCCTTTAATAGGAAAGCCCAGCACTGCAGGAGACTTACTATATGCCAGATACTTTACTAAGTACTTCACCTTTAATATTTAATCCTCAAAACCATAAAGAGATTATTATTAATATTCCCATTCTATAAAGAGAAAATTTGTCCAAGGTCACATAGCTAGTAAATCTAGCTATGTCTGGGTTCATAATGCCCACCCTTTACTGCCTCCTGTTTTTTATCCATTCAATGATTTGATCATCAGTAAATATTAATTGTGTGTCTACTATATGCCAGGCACTGTTCTATAGTGAACAAAACAGAAGTACCTGTCCTTGGGGACTTTATATTATAATGGATTAGACAGACAATAGCCAATAAACAAGCTTTTTTTTTTTTTTTAAAGATAATTTCTCAAGTAGTGGCAAGCCGTATGAACAGAATGAAATGGGTAACAAAATACAAAATGACTGGGTGAGGGTGGGGAAGCCTACTTAACTGCGGTGGTCAGAAAAAGATGATGATTAAGTGAAAGCTTAGTAAAAAGAAAGAGCCGGTCATGCACAAATAAGGGGGAAAATACTATAAAAGTTCAAAGGTCATGAGGTGAGAACAATGCTGGCATGTTTCAGAAGAAAGAAGAAGGTCATGTGGTCAGAGTATGTGAGCAACAGAAAGTGTGGTACAAAATATGGTCAGTGAGGTAGGCAGGGACAAACTATGGGGGCCTGGAAAGGTGTTTGGATTTTTTTCATAAATACAATGGAAAGTTATTGGAAGGTTTTAAGTAGGAGATTTATATGACAGGACTTATGAAATACAAAACAATATTATCTTGGTCTCAACATGGAATGAATTATATAGGTGGGCAAGAGTGATAACAAGGAACCAATTAAGAGACTCTTGCAGTTCCACAGTAAGAGATAACGGGGATTTGACCTAGGACATAACAGTGAGGGCAATAAGAAGTGGTCTGAATTCAACGGCATAGCTATCAAAAGTTGGGGATGGCTTGCATATGGAAAATGAAGAAAAGGGAGGAATTAAGGATGTCTCCTAGGTTCTGCCCTGAGCAATTAGGTGGAGATGGTGCCTTTTACTGAGCCAGAGAAGAGTGTGGGAGTCTTGGTTTGAACAGATATTTGGAAAAACAATCATTTGTTCTTGCTCATGTTGAGTCTGAAGTGCCTTCAAGACATTCAAGTCAAGTGGAGATGCTGAGTGGGTGTCCCAAACTTAGAGGGAGTCATCGATGTAGAGATTTGATACTTATCAACTTAAAAGTCAGAAAAGTAGAGATTTATTGTCATCGATGTGGAGTCATCAATTCATTCAGTAAAATGGGACTAGAAGAATTCCCTTGGGGAGATATAGTGGGCAAAGTTAAAATAGAGAAGAAGTTTGGAGATAATCCTTCAACATTGAGAGGAACAGCCAGGGGACATGGAAGAGAAACTAGCACAGCAGGAAAAACCCAGAATGATGCCCTACAGAGTCCTTCCCTTCCCTTTAAAATGGAGAAAAAAATACCAAGCTTGATTACCGCCCCAGGAGAGTTATAAATGTCAAATGTGACACTATAGGTTAAAGAAAGGAATTATAACTTAAAAAGAGCAACATAATTGGAGAATATTTTTTTAATTAGTTCATCTCTGCCATGTACTAAATTTATGAATTTGAGCAAGTAATTTTCCTCTCATTCTCAGTTTACAAATCTGTAAAATGATACCAGCCTCACAGCATTTTTGTATTTTTTTATAGATTAAATGAATATATGTTAAGCACTTAGGTTGACTGGCTTATAGTAAGTGCTAAAAACATGATGACTTGGAGATGCCTTATTGGCATCATGGTCCAATAGAGAAAGAGCCTGGACTTTGGCCTTAAATAGACCTTATTTTAAATCCCAGCTCTGCCAATGGACCTTTAGAAAGTTGTTGGACCTCTCTGAGTCTACTTCCCCGTCTGTAATACAGAGAAAATAATACCTACCACTTGGTGGCATAGAGAGGATTATAATGACAGATGGAAGGTCCTGGTAAATAGAAACCACTTCATAATGTATAGCTTTTACTTTATTTATGGTCGTTATCATTGCCTAAGTCACATGGCTAGAGTATAGCACAGCTCAGAGCACAGGTTCCAAATTCCAGCCCTTGGACTCTAAGATCAGTGCTCTTCTTAAAAGATCCTGTCACTCAATAAGCACTCTCCAAGCAATCTGATTGTCGTCTTTAATGAGATGAGTAACACCTTCCTTAGAATTCGTGTCCCCACCCCCTCCCAGACCATAAGTCCACAATCATTAACATCTATGATCTAATGGTTTCACAATGTCTTGGCGCTCAAAATAGCTTCCCTGGGAGGAAGAAACATCCTCCTGCCTTCTCCACTGAGATTGTAATGATGAATAACAAAACTCTGTTCTCTAACTGCACTGAGTAGCTAGCTAGCAGGAATGGAGGGAGAGATGAATTTCCATATTTACCCATAAATAGGGCATGTCTTCCCATGTACCCTATCTATATTTTAGGATTAAAAAACATTTGGAGTCTTCAGTCAAAAACTTAATTGCATATTTGACCCATCTCTGTTTTGACATTAAAAACTGGTGAGAAAAGGATGGTTATTATGAATAAATATTACAATTATCTTCAGTAAAGTTCTTTGAGTTCTGCAGACAAAAGATGTTTATGTGGCGTATAGATGATGATTCTTCTATGATTAGCTATATTCTATCCCAAAAGCACTTAGCAAAGTGTGTGAATAACATTACTAACCCTGGGTATTGTATTTTATATTTATATTTTCAAGGTTTTATTGCTATACGAATATTATTCAAATAGTTTTCTCTAGCCAAGTTTTGTGTGTTTATTTTGAATAACGGACCCTCACTTGAAACAAATACTATTAAAATGGCTCCCACACAAGGAAATTAAAAGAAGTGAGATGAAGTTGACTGGTTATACACACATACACTGAGCGTGAAATGAAACATGAGAAAGAAATAGAAAGCTTTTGAAGGAGATAAAGTAGAGTTTGAGTGGTAGATGTAATAAAGCGAGGAATCAGAAACAAATTCTCTATGAATTAAACTAGTCTACAGTTATGCTTTTACTAGAATCTAAATCCATCTGATAGGCACTATGAGGGATTGCAAAAGATCTAATTTTTACCCTCAAGGAGTTTATAGGCTAGCCAAGAAAGCAGTGCGCACACACACACACACACACACACACACTTAAAATACTTATAATGCAATATAGGAAAATGTGTAAATCATATAGAAAAAAAAAACTTAGTTTAGGGTTAGCTTTGTAATAAAACCCAGAAAGCCATCTATGTATATAAATGGCACAAATACCTGATTTGATTGTGTGTTACCACATTCAACTTATTTATTCTTATGAACTAACTTACAATTCTTTGGGACAGTCAAATTCTACCTCCTAGTTTCTCTGTCCCACTGTCCTGATGCCCTGTTGTGATGCACTAGATAGTGGACAAGCTGTCAAGAATCCCAGCTGTTCAGCCAAACTAATTGAAGAGGCCACAGTTGATATGCTTCAGGAAATAGTTGAGGCTCTTTAGGTTCATGTATATTACATCATAGATGCAATACAACATAGAAAGATATTCCTTTGGAAATCCCAATATCCCAGAGGAAAATCAGAATTTTAGAATTAATAGTGTAACAGCCAATTAAGATGACTACCTAGGCCTCCTAAAGGGGAGTGATGGGGCAGTGGACCACACTGCTGGGGAAGCTGGACAATCTGATAATGCAGCTAAGATAGGGAACGGAGGGCTCTGGTTCTGTCCATGAAAAGCCAGGTGAACTTGTGAAGGCTGCTTCTCTTTGGATTCTCTGTACCACACTGACAGCAAGACTGCAAAAAACTAATCTCTTTCTAGTCTTAATGGAAAGTCTCACACAGGTAATTCCATTAACCTTGGAATGTTTTTAGGGTAATGGAGTTCTTCCACAGAGAAAAGGCCAGTTCCCCACATCAAGGCCTGTGGAGATCAGCGATGTACCTCTATACAGTACATTACCCTTTTACTCTATTCAAGTTCTGTGCCCTCATCAGCGCCCAGACCAAGTCTCAACTCATCCAGGTAACCCTCTCCTCCTCCCCCTTCTCTGGTTTCCAATAACATTTCCTGTGCCACATGATTTGTTCTTCTTAGTTAATATTGACTATTATGATTTACATGCTTTCTCAAATTTGCCTTGTTCCTTTCCCTAGAATGGTAAGCTTTTCTAAAACATGGACTATATTTCAATAGTACTTCTGTTTATTTCCCGGGGAACCTAAGATGGTCCTTTGCATTGCATCTTTTAGATTTCTTCATGGTACGTATTAAGTGAATCATAAATAGTTATTGAATTGAGGTTGTTACACCTTGAGTCTTTAATAGGTAACCAAGGATAATATCAGACCCAGGACTGAGGACAGTCATGAACACCATGCTTCTCAAGCAGCAGGAAGCATGATAGAAGGCAATGAAAAAACCACAGTGGAGGACAGTGACCGACTGTTCAACACATATGATTGTCTTCTAAGTTAGGCATTAGAGATAAGATGTGTTATCAGCTCTTCACTCTAGAGCACTGGGTTCCTGCAGGTGCTCTGGGTCTGATATCTAAAGTCAGTGAAGGTCTGGCCACACAGAGTCTCTGAAATGTGTTGAAATTGGTGATTTAAAACAGCTATAAATACATAGATTAAAACTACTCTGGGTCCATCTAAGAAACTAGGGCAATAGTGCCTAGCCATACAAATCTGCAAAATGCTTCAGATAATTCTCTAGTTGGGTAGATACTTCTATGCCCAAGACCTTTATCACTTCAAAGGAGCAAATGAAAACTGATAGGCGCCAAGGATGGCCAGTCTATCCCATACTGGCCCTGTTTTTGACATGCTACGAAGACCCATATTTGGCTTGTGGACTTTCTTTAAATATGGTATCTAAGACCAGAAATCATTTTTAATTAAGAAATTTCCCCATTGCATTTGTACAACAGTCAAAATTTGTTCATTTAGGAATTCTGTTTAAAAGCAATCTAGTTTTGTTGAACTCTGTATAATGTTAAAAAAAAAATCTGAGTCAAGTTTTGGGTACCCCTGGGATAAACCTTGGGTGAATGTGCCCCCTCATGACTAGGAATTCACAAGAGATTTACACCGTCATAGAGAAACCATTCAACACCTGATGATTTCTTCTGATTTGGCTTTAACCAGGAAATAAAATTCTCCTTGAACAATTTGATATGTTTGAGCTAAGACTCCAAGAAACATATGGAGGCAAATGCATTCTGTCTGAGCCCAACAAAAGATTTCCTGAGCTCCTTGCAAACTGGGTTCTGGGCACACACTTCTGATATCTCCCTATGATAAACCCAGCCCAATAACTCAAGTACATCATGTATAAGAAATAGCACATAAAAGATACTGAAAAATATCATATAACTACATGAATAATTTTGTTTATAAATTTAGTTCTACCAATTATAGAGAAATATAAAAGATGCCAAATTTCTAGGGAGAAGCAGATATACAATAGAAGATGGATTATCCATTATTCCTCTGGAATAGTTCATTGTCTACAATCTAATACTCCACTGGACATAGGCAGGCATATCCTGTAGGATCCCACCTGATGCCTTCATATATTTCCATGCTACTCTGGGGATCATTCTTTAATCTGAGAGTCTCATAATATATAAAATCAAAGTTGGAGCTATGTGTCTGAGAGCAGGGCTGAGTGATTAAACTAAGCACATTTTTAAGACTGAAATGAGGAAGGCCAGAGTTCTTCTGGCTCTGCCTGTGTCAGAGGATATGCAACCCATCCCACTTAAGGTACCATAATCTTGCTCTATTTGGTTTGTTAAATAATTATTTATATATTGTGCCAGGTCCTTTGCTAGGTACAGGAGGTACAAAGGTAACTGAGACAGGAACTCATTCTTGAGATGAAGGTAAAACTGGCCACATATGCACAACAAAGCTCACACAGTCAGCCTCTGACTATTTCCCAGGCTCTGTAGCACTCCACACATTTGGCTCAGACCTATCTACTACTCCCACCTTCTTTTGTTCTCAGGATCAATTCTGACCATAAGTGAAAGTGACTGAACATTCAGCAGCTGGTCATCAATCTTCTTGGACTGGAGCCACAATTCGCCTTCCAATACTAATAAAAGTCAAGGGACTAGACTCAGCTCTTTCCAAACATTATTTTCTCGACTCCTCAATTATTATTCAATCCATTTTACAAAAGCAGAAACTGAGAATCTGAGGAGTGATATATCTTTCCCCAAATCACACTGTCAAGTAAATGATGGAACAAGGATTTGGGTCTAGACTTGTAGGACCTCAAAAATCTATTCTCCAGGAAGCTCAAGGTCTGACTGCAAAGCCCAGCACTAGACCTACTTTCAGTTTTCACCAATGCTTACCCCTCCTTCCCTATTTCCTGTTCACCTAAGAATCAATACTTCATATTCCCCATGACTGTCAACCATCTCTTCTGCCTCCCCAAGCAACCATAACTGACTTTTTGCCTGACCTAGCCATACCATTAGAAGGTCTGTGGCTTTCCAGAAAGTAGGTCCCACAGCACCTGTCCCTGCTGGTGAGGAAATCAGTGCCAAGGCCCTATGCCACCCCACCAACCATGATCATACAGTTTTCAGGGGGCACAGCTTTTAGGATAACACTTCTCTCCTCCTTTTTTTGTTGCTGTGTAAGATGAAGAGTACAGAAGGGAGCCCTCTCTGTGCTTACAAAGTACCAAAAAGGACATGAAGTAGCAACCACAGTCTCCCCATCTTCTTCTAAGAAAAAGCCAGACTTGAGGCTTTGTGAAGATTCTGGACCTCTCATAGCATATCACGTCAGGCAGTGCATGAATTCTACTCACTATTTTGAATAAGATGCAATCCTACATTTGGAAGCAAAAATAATTGTTTCAGTATATTCAGTTGTTCCTTCTTCCTTTCCTCCTCCACACCTGTTCCAAAATATCAATCAAAATAATAATATCACAAATATAGAACAAAGAATAATCCATGATCTAAAATAATTCTAACTTGGGTTAATGGTCTCACAAATGAAATCTGTTGAATGTCCCTGGTAGATTTTAGGTAGATCCATGATTATTTCTTATATCATTTACATTTAAAAAGCTCCTCTTCGGGATTGGTTCAAGATGGTGGAGTAGAAGGACATGTACTCACTCCCTTTTGCGAGAGCACTGGAATCACAACTAGCTACTGGACAATCATCGACAGGAAGACACTGGAACTCACCAAAAAATATACCCCACAACCAAATACAAAGGAGAAGCCACAATGAGAAGATAGGAGGGGCGCAATCACAATAAAATCAAATCTCATAACTGCTGGGTGAGTACCTCACAAACTGGAGAACAATTATACCACAGAAGTCCACCCAATGGAGTGAAGGTTCTGAGACACACAACAGGCTTCCGAACCTGGGGCTCTGGCAACGGGACGAGGAATTCCCAGAGAATCAGACATTGAAGGCCAGCAGAATTTGATTGCAGGACTTTGATAGGACTGGGAGAAACAGAGATTCCACCCTTGGAGGGGACACACAAAGTAGTGTGTGCATCAGGACCCAGCAGGAAGGAGCAGTGACTCCATAGTAGACTGAACCAGACCTACCTGCTAGTATTGGAGGGTCTTCTGCAGAGGTGGGGGGTGGCTGTGGCTCACTGCGGGGACAAGGACACTGGCAGCAGAAGTTCTGGGAAGTAATCCTTGGCATGAGCCCTCCCAGAGTCTGCCATTAGCCCCACCAAAGAGTCTGTAGGCGCCAGTGCTGTGTTGCCTCAGGGCAAACAACTAACAGGGAGGGAACTCAGCACCACCCATCAGCAGACAAGCAGATTAAAGTTTTACTGAGCTCTGCCCACCAGAGCAACACCCAGCTCTATGTACCACCAGTCCCTCCCATCAGGAAGCTTACACAAGACTCTTAGTTAGCTCAACCACCAGAGGGCAGACAGCAGAAGCAAGAACTACAATCCTGCAGCCTGTGGAATGAAAACCACATTCACAGTAAGATAGACAAAATGAAAAGCCAGAGGACTATGTACCAAACAAAGGAACAAGATAAAACCCCAGAAAACAACTAATTGAAATGGAGATAGGCAACCTTCCAGAAAAAGAATTCAGAAGAATGATAGTGAAGATGATCTAAGACCTCGGAAAAAGAATGGAGGCAAAGATCGAGAAGATGCAAAAAATGTTTAACAAAGACCTAGAAGAATTAAAGAACAAACAGAGATGAACAATACAATAACTGAAAGGAAAAATACACTAAAAGGAATCCATAGCAGAATAACTGAGGCAGAAGAATGGATAAGTCACCTGGAAGACAGAATGGTGGAATTCACTGCCACAGAACAGAATAAAGGAAAAGAATGAAAAGAAATGAAGACAGCCTAAGAAACTTCTGGGACAAAATTAAATGTACCAACATTCATATTATAGTGGTCCCAGAAGGAGAAGAGAGAGAGGAAGGACCCAAGAAATTATTTGAAGAGATTATAGTTGAAAACTTCCCTAACATGGTAAAGGAAATAGCCACCCAAGTCCAAGAAGCGCAGAGAGCCCCAGGCAGGATAAACCCAAGGAGAAACATGCTGAGACACATAGTAATCAAACTGACAAAAATTAAAGACAAAGAAAAATTAGTGAAAGCAACAAGGGAAAATTGACAAATGACATACAAGGGAACTCCCATAAGGTTAACAGTTGATTTCTCAGCAGAAACTCTACAAGTCAGAAGGGAGTGGCATGATGTATTTAAAGTAATGAAAGGGAAGAACCTACAACCAAGCTTCCTCTACAGGCAAGAATCTAATTCAGATTCAATGGAGAAATCAAAAGCTTTACAAACAAGCAAAAGCTAAGAGAATTCAGCACCCCCAAACCAGCTCTACAACAAATGCTAATGGAACTTCTCTAAGTGGGAAACAAGAGTAGAAAAGGACCTACAAAAACAAACCCAAAACAATTAAGAAAATTGTAACAGGAACATATATATTGACAATTACCTTAAATGTGTATGGACTAAATGTTCCAACCAAAAGACACAAGCTCGCTGAATGGATACAAAAACAATACCCATATGTATGCTGTCAACAAGAGACCCACTTCAGACCTAGGGACACATATAGACTGAAAATGAGGGGATGGAAAAAGATATCCCATGAAAATGGAAATCAAAGGAAAGCTGGAGTAACAATACACATATCAGATAAAATAGATTTAAAATAAAGAATGTTACAAGAGACAAGGAAGGACACTACATAATGATAAAGGGATCAATCCAAGAAGAAGATATAACAATTATAAATATATATGCACCCAACATAGGAGCACCTATCAATACATAAGGCAAATGCTAACAACTATAAAAGAGGAAATCAACAGTAACACAGTAATAGTGGGGGACTTTAACACCTCACTTACACCAATGGACAGATCATCCAGACAGAAAATTAATAAGGAAAAACAAGCTTTAAATGACACAATAGACCAGATAGATTTTTTTTTTTTTTTTTTTTTTTGCGTTATATGGGCCTCTCACTGTTGTGGCCTCTCCTATTGCGGAGCACAGGCTCTGGACGCGCAGGCTCAGTGGCCATGGCTCACAGGTCTAGCCGCTCCGTGGCATGTGGGATCTTCCCGGACCGGGGCATGAACCCATGTCCCCTGCATCGGCAGGCGGACTCTCAACCACTGCACCACCAGGAAAGCCCGACCAGATAGATTTAGTTGATATTTATAGGACATTCCCCCTCTGAAAACAGCAGATTACACTTTCTTCTCAAGTGCACACAGAACATTTTCCAGGATAGATCACATCTTGGGTCACAAATCAAGCCTCAGTAAATTTAAGAAAATTGAAATCATCTCAAGCATCTTTTCTGACCACAATGCTATGAGATTAAAAATCAATTACAGGGAAAAAAAATGTAAAAAACACAAACACATGGAGGTTAAACAATACGTTACTAAATAACCGAGCGATCACTGAAGAAATCAAAGAGGAAATCAAAAAATACCTAGAGACAAATGACAATGAAAACACAATGATCCAAAACCTATGGAATGCAGCAAAAGCAGTTCTAAGAGGGAAGTTTATAGCAATACAATCCTACCTCAAAAAACAAGAAAAATCTCAAATAAACAATTTAACCTTACACCTAAAGGAACTAGAGAAAGAAGAACAAACAAAACCCAAAGTTAGTAGAAGGAAAATCATAAAGATCAGAGCAGAAATAAATGAAATAGAAACAAAGAAAACAATAGCAAACATCGGTAAAACTAAAAGCTGGTTCTTTGAGAAGATAAACAAAATTGATTGCTAGACTCATCAAGAAAAAGAGGGAGAGGACTCAAATGAATAAAATTAGGAGTGAAAAAGGAGAATTTACAACAGATACCACAGAAATACAAAGCATCATAAGATACTATTACAAGCAACTTTATGCCAATAAAATGGACAACCTGGAAGAAATGGACAAATTCTTAGAAAGGTATAACCTTCCAAGACTGAACCAGGAAGAAATAAAAAATATGAACAGACAAATCACAAGTAATGAAATTGAAACTGTGCTTAAAAATCTTCCAACAGGCAAAAGTCTAGGACCAGATGGCTTCACCGGTGAGTTCTATCAAACATTTAGAGAAGAGCTAACACCCATCCTCCACAAACTCTTCCAAAAAACTGCAGAGGAAGGAACACTCCCAAACTCATTCTATGAGGCTACAATCACCCTGATATACCAAAACCAGAAAAAGATACTACAAAAAAAAAAATTACAGACCAATATCACTGATGAATATAGATGCAAAATCCTCAACAAAATACTAGCAAACAGAATCCAGCAACACATTAAAAAGATTATACACCATGTGCAAGTGGGATTTATCACAGGGATGCAAGGATTCTTCAATATATGCAAATCAATCAATGTGATACACCATATTAACAAATTGAAAAATAAAAACCATATGATCATCTCAATAGACACAGAAAAACTTTTGACAAAATTCAACACCCATTTATGATAAAAACTCTCCAGAAAGTGTGCATAGAGGGAACCTACATGAACATAATAAAGCCATATATGACAAACCCACAGCAAACATCATTCTCAATGGTGAAAAACTGAGAGCATTTCCTCTAAGATCAGGAACAAGACAAGGATGTCCACTCACACCACTATTATCCAACATAGTTTTGGAAATCCTAGCCATGGCAATCAGAGAAGAAAAAGAAATAGAAGGAATACAAATTGGAAAAGAAGTAAGACTGTCACTGTTTGCAGATGACATGATACTATACATAGATAATCCTAAAGATGCCACCAGAAAACTACTAGAGCTAATCAATGAATTTGGTAAAGTTGCAGGATACAAAATTAATGCACAGAAATCTCTTGCATTCCTATACACTAACAACAAAAGATCAGAAAGAGAAATTAAGGAAACAATCCCATTCACCACTGCAATAAAAAGAATAAATTACCTAGGAGTAAACCTATATAAGGAGGTAAAAGACCTGTACTCAGAAAACTATAAGACACTGATGAAAGAAATCAGAGATGACACAAACACATGGAGAGATATATCATGTTCTTGGATTGGAAGAAACAATATTGTGAAAATGACTATACTACGCAAAGCAATCTACAGATTCAATGCAATCCCTATCAAATTACCAATGACATATTTTAAAGAACTAGAACAAAAAAATCTTAAAATTTGTATGGGGCACAAAAGACCTGGCATAGCCAAAGCAATCTTGAGGGAAAAAAAGTGGAGCTGGAGGAATCAGGCTCCCTGACTTCAGACTATACTACAAAGCTATAGTAATGAAGATAATATGGTACTGGCACAAAAACAGAAATATAGATCAATGGAACAGGATAAAAAGCCCAGAGATAAACCCATGAACCTATGGTCAACTAATCTATGACAAAGGAGGCAGGATATACAATGGAGAAAAGACAGTCTCTTCAAAAAGTGGTGCTGAGAAAACTGGACAGCTACATGTAAAAGAATGAAATTAGAACACTCTCTAACACCATACACAAAAATAAACTCAAAATGGATTAAAGACCTAAATGTAAAGCCAGGCACTATAAAACTCTTAGAGGAAAACATAGGCAGAACACTCTATGACATAAATTATAGTAAGATCTTTTTGACCCACCTCCTAGAGTAATGGAAATAAAAACACAAATAAACAAATGGGACCTAATGAAACTTAAAAGCTTTTGCACAGCAAAGGAAACCATAAGCAAGACAAAAAGACAACCCTCCGAATGGGAGAAAATATTTGCAAACAAATCAACAGACAAAAGATTAATTTCCAAAATATATAAACAGCTTATGCAGCTCAATATTTAAAAAAACAAACAACCCAATCAAAAAATAGGCATAAGACCTAAATAGACATTTCTCCAAAGAAGACATATAGATGGCCAAGAGGCACATGAAAAGCTGCTCAACATCACTAATTATTAGACAAATGCAAAGCAAAACTACAATGAGGTATCACCTAACATCAATTGGAAAGGGCATCCTCAGAAAATCTATGAACAACAAATGCTGGAGAGGGTGTGGAGAAAAGGGAACCCTCTTGCACTGTTGGTGGAAATGTAAATTGATACAGCCACTATGGAGAACAGTATAGAGGTTCCTTAAAAAACTAACAATAGAATTACCGTATGACCCAGCAATCCCACTCTGGGGCATATACCCATAGAAAACTATAATTGAAAACAACACATGCACCCCAGTGTTCATTGCAACACTATTTACAATAGCGAGGTCATGGAAGCAACCTAAATGCCCATCGACAGACGAATGGATAGAGAAGATGTGGTACATATATATTATGGAATATTACTCAGTCATAAAAAAGAACAAAATGGGGTCATTTGTTGAGACATGGATGGACCTAGAGACTGTCATAAGAATGAAGTCAGAAAGATAAAAACAAATATTGTATACTAACGCATATATGTGGAATCTAGAAAAATGGTACAGATGAACCGGTTTGCAAGGCAGAAATAGAGACACAGATATAGAGAACAAACGTATGGACACCAAGGGGGGATAGTGCGGGGGGCAGGGCCGGTGGTGGTGGGATGAATTGGGAGATTGGGATTGACATGTATACACTCATATGTATAAAATAGATAACTAATAAGAACCTGCTGTATAAAAAATATAAAGTGAAATTCAAAAAAAAATTCCTCTTGTTTTAGCATTCTTGAGAGCTTTGTGGACATCAGCATTTATTATTTCCATTTTACAAAAGAAAAATCAAATGCCCAGAGAGGGTAAGGCATCAACAAAGAGCCACAAAGTGATATATTGGAAGTGCTGTGAGGAGGCTTCAAGAAGCCTAATTTGTAAAGTAGTGTTCTATTCACTCAACCATGCTGTTGCTCATTAAGATGGCACCTCTCATTAAAATGAGGCATACTCATTAAAAATCCTTTAGGTTTCTAACATTAACTACCTTTGTGCATCTCAGGTCTAATGCTTCACAAAGGCTTGTAAGGGAATTAGACATTTTATTTAAGTGCTACTTAACTAAAAGTTAAAATGTATAATTTTCTATTGCAGAATAAGAACCGAGAGACTAATTTGGTGGAGTAGTAAAATTTTACAAAGCCTGAGTCTCAATTTTCAAAAAATATTGTACATTTATTTATTGAAGTGAATGAAACATTTGCTATAAAACTATTCAACGGAAAGTTTTTTAACAAAGCATAATTTACTTTTCATTTACAGAACAATGGAAAGTAGAAGGAAATCTCCTCCAAGGTATTAGAATAATGTACAGTTTCATATTTGACTAAAAAATTATTTCCCCAGCCTGTTTTCTCAATACTAAGGATATGCAGAAAAGTATCACTTGCATTCATCATGAAAATTACAGAAAAATGACTGAAACTACTGAGAACATTATTAAATAAAACATACACTTATTATCTGTCTTTTTGTCTCTGTCTTTTATTCTACGGTTTACAGAACATTGATTCTTCTTTACCAGTCCTCCTACTCAGAAATTAAATTTCACTCTGTGCCCAAATGTAGGGAGTCAACTTCATGTGGGGCATTTGAGGGTGAAATCCACACCTGGGCTGTGGATCCAAGCTCTCGACCGCCTGCTGGGAGTTCACCCTTCAATTTAAGTGTGGTAAATGGGGCAGTGGGAGGCCTTCTCATCCCCCAGCAGATGGTAAGCAGAATCAGAGGTTCTTTGTTCCAGGTGCATTAAGTTTCAAAATGAGAATGGAGCCCATTTCTCCTTATCTGATTATGCATGAGCACAGCATTTCAACCCAGGAGGCTAAGACAAGAATATGTACCCTGGTACATTCAATGTGATCATATGGAATTAGGAAAAAAAGAAAAAAATGTGTCATATTCATATTCAGACACAGAACCAGTGAGCTGAGCTTCGCATCTTAGGCACTTGTCACCATATATTCCAGGAACTCCTAAGAGACCCCGGTCACCTAGTCAATGCAAGTGTAAATGTTTGGCGGCATGTAACAGGAAGTCTTAGAATCAAAGAGGTAACTGATATATAACTAAAATCCTCTTTTCTGATGGAGTACAATAGAGCAAGCATTATGAACACACACACACACGTGTGTCTGTGTGTATGTCTGCGTGTGTGTGTGTGAATGTTTGTGGGAAACTTGTCAGTTACATGAGGTATGATGATGCCCCCGTAGGGTCTTGGGCAGCCATGGAAGCTTACTGCTGACTTCAGTGAGCACAGGCTTCCGAGGTGGGCTCACAGGGGTCAGGTAGAAGACCTAGGCAGCAGCAGTGGGGTGGTAGTAAGGGGAAAACAGGATGGGGCTAGGATCCAGAAAATAGACAGACTCAGTAGGAACCAGGGTAAACTCTCAAGGAAGGTTCCAGTAGCACACAACAGGTGAAAGCATTCACAGGAAAGTGGGGTGCCATTAGACCCTATGCTTCCTGAGCAAGGAACACTATTTTATCCATTATTGTTTTCTTAGCAATAGAGTAAGCATACAGTAAATGTTTGCCCTATGAATGAATGAATGAATGAATGAAAAACAAGGCTCTGCTCTACCTGAGCAGAGGCTTAGGTAGCTACAACTAAGGAGATCCAACTGTAGGTAGCAGGGCTCAAAACAAAAGTATTCCTGTTCAGAATCTGCTGGGGACAGGAAACTGGGACCAACAGGGGTTGGGAGGCACAAAATAGAAATCAGTTATTGCAAGTGGAATAAATGGACTTGGCTACTCAGAACAGCAGGAGAGTTCAGATCCTGTAATCAGCATACACTGTCAGAGGAAATCTGTAAACTGGGTGACATGATGTTAAGACCCTGAGTTGGTGAGGGGAGGGATCAGTGCATGGACCTTGGTGCATAATTGGACACTCCCAGGTAAGTGTGTGTGTGTGTATGTGTGTGTGTGTGTGAGACAGAGAGAGAGAGAGGGAGAGAGAGAGAGAGAGGGAGAGAGAGAGAGAGATAAAGAGACAGACACAGAGATAAAGAGAGGAAAGAGAAGGAGAAGAAGAAGAGAGAACGACTTTGGGGATTTTCTTTATTTACCTTTTCATTCAATCACCAACTGTTTATTGAATGTCTATTTCATATTAGCCACTGTGTGGATACTGAGGAGGCAAAAAGTCTATTTCATTTGGAAGGGTATTCATCCACGAGGAGAATATGGATGAACAAACATTAATAGATGTTCCTTCCAGAACCTGGGAAAGGAGGCCAGCCATGATGGCAGTAGCCATCAGCACAATTCATTGGTGGATGTAGAGTGGGCAGAAGTGTCACCTCAGATAGTGTGCAGGTCACTACCAACTGACACTTCCCTTTCCATACGTATACTATATGTAGTCCCTCAGGAATCAGAAATGTCTCTCTCAATCAAGATCAAATTATTGCTCCAGGTCCAGAAGAGTAGCCAAATAAGGAAGCAGAGGATGATGGTGCCAAGGAAATTTATCTTACTCTGAAGTTCCTATAGAACTTCTCACAGAAGTTCTGGCTCTTGAAGGTTTTAGGAATTTTTTTTAAGAATAGAAAAACAGGGCTTCCCTGGTGGCGCAGTGGTTGAGTGTCCGCCTGCCAATGCAGGGGACACGGGTTCGTGCCCCAGTCTGGGAGGATCCCACATGCCGTGGAGCGGCTGGGCCCGTGAGCCATGGCCGCTGAGCCTGCGCGTCTGGAGCCTGTGCTCCGCAACGGGAGAGGCCACAACAGTGAGAGGCCCGCGTACCACAAAAAAAAAAAAAAAAAAGAATAGAAAAACAATTTCTGCAGATTATCAGATAAACAAGTTTTACCATTTAGTACTAAAAATAAAATGATAAATGTATCCTGAAAAGAAAATATACAATATGAAAAGATAAGGCTCAATGAAGATATGAGGTCTGTCTTCAGATACCTGAAGACATGAGGTTTGTCATGCAGGAAAGAAATGTATCCTGTTCCGTGATACCTTCAAGGAGCAGAATTAGGACCATTGGGTTACAAGTTCTGCCTCAATATATTATGAATAAATTGCCATCTCAGAGCTATCCACAGAAGAAATGGACTATCACAACATGAGTTTGTTCAAACACACAAAGCATGCCTGGACCGCTCCAAGCAGAAAATAATACGGGCACCTGCTGGGTTAATATCTGGAGAAACTGACCAGCAGCCTTTAAGACTGAAAACTAGAGTCCAAAGTGCCAACTTAGACCCAAGGATGGTGAGCACAGAGCAGTGCTATAACATAGATGACTCTCCTGAGTCAGGTTAACAGCTACATATATCAAGTAATCAGTCACTGGGAGTAGGACCCTAGCCAATACCTGGTTGACAGAAAGTGCGGTAGGGGTCAGTCCTCCCATGAGCTAAAGGGTAGTAATCCTGAGCAGACCTCTAGAGGGGTAGCCCACAAAGCTCATCAGGAGAAGGAGGCAGAAAACTTGGCCTCTGTGTCACCATATTGTCTTACTTCTAATTTAGTGGTTTGCAGCTTTACTATGAAGAACTTGTGGTCTAAGAAGATGCCTCATTGGAGCCCTGAGGAAGAGAAAGCTGAGAAATTAAGAATTTGAGACCCCCACTTCCCACTTCAAAGACTATCTTCTTATTTGTTTTATTTATGTAAGATTTCTCTGAAGAAATGTCAGTCTCCTTGATTCCAAGCAGAATGCCCAGCACAGTGCTCCACTAAAGTGTGAAAACCATAGCCATAGAAGAGTTTTAAGACCTTCACATCTCATTCCACCCCTCCAAGAGGGAAAATCCAAGGACATAATGAAGTCCCCCTAGACACACAGTTGTACTATGATAACTGGGGGAGGAGCTTTGGGTATGAACAGTCAAAAATTAAAGAGCTATCCCTGCTTCTCTGCCATGCCTGAGAGTCCCTATTTGGATGGATTTATATGATTCTCCTCTTTTCTATCTTCCTCCAATGTTACTGCTTTGTTGGCTCTAATTGCAAAGCCTAGGAGGACCAGGAAGGCATAGGGAAATGGAAACATTACTCTAACCAGCTCTGTTCCAAACCCCAGAAGGGATGCTATCTTCATCCTTCTCTCACTCTGAAAGTAATAAGTTCCTAAAAACCATGATCATCAGATATGGCTTGGGGAAAGGAACTTCAAGTTAGAAAAATAAAAGCAGTTCTTGTAAACTGTGTGTAGTCTAGCCTGGTTGACAAATGCAGGACAAAACAGGCATTAGTGCTAAGGCCTAAATTAAAACTTGTTTGCTCAACTTGATCAATCAAGATGGACGAGTAGGAAGACATGGAAATCACTTCCCCCCACAAACACATCAAACATACGTCTACACATGGAACAAGTCTCACTGGAAACTAACAAGAAGCTGGCAGAAAGACTCTTGTACAACCAAGGCTTTAGGAAAGATCCAAATGGAATAGGGCGAAAGGTAAGAGAAGAGATCAGGTCAGGACCTGTGCCCCAGAGGAAAAGGGAGATTACACAGGTGGAAATTCACCCTGGGGAGTGAGCAGTTCAAGTCACATAGAGGGCGCCCAAATCCTGGGGTCCAACACAAGGAAGACATGCCCCCTTGGCTGGTGGGAGGGTCACTGGGACTAACAGGAGGGCCGTGGGAAGCCTGGACTCTGCTGTGAGGAGCAAAGCACACACTTGCTCACACCCAGGCAGGGTGGAGAAGGCAGACTGAAGCAGTTTCCCATGACCACCATGGCAGTGCACCCCAACCTGAACCAAGCAAATATTCCAGCCCCACTTCCTTTACCTTGTACCTCCCCACTGAAGCATGGGCTACCACAGCTGGGGAGAGAGCTCAGCCATGGGACACAGGTGACTTGGACCTGGGTGGCATCTTAGCACAGTGGGAGTGGCTATTGCTCACATTTACACAGGCTGTGCGTAAGAGGTAGTCCAGATCTCTGAAGGAGGCCAAACCTCCACAGCTCCCACCCAGATAAACACTAAGAGCCCATGCAGGCCCTGCCTGCCAAGCAGCACAGCTCCACAACAGGGCAGTGAGAGCAGAGGCTGGGAGGAGTGATCTGCTATAAGGGGCAAAAGAGTCTTAGATGCAGTGGGGGCTGCCATTGCTGGTGCTTGCACAGGCAGCACATCTGAGGCAGCCCAGACCTCTGTTTGTGGCTAGCCCGGTGCAGCCCACACCCATCACAAGCACAGAGCCTGCACAAGCCCCTCTTGCTCCAGGACTGCTGCCCTCTGGGACAAGGGTACCAGTGCTGGGAGAAAGGAGAGTACATACTTAAAGCTAACAAAACCAGCTTGGACCTCATCCTCAGAGCTTCTGCTCCATCGACTAGGGACCAAGCCCCACCCCTGATAGGACAGGAATGGCCACTGAGCACAGAGGAAGCCCTGGCTCACACATGGCTCGGGCCCTAGCTCCTCCATCTCCAGCTCCAACTCCTACCAAGGTGACAGATGCCAGCACACCTTGAGGAAAGGTGTAACATCTGTTCATGACAAATCCAGCTCTCCCACCAAAGGCAATGGGCACATGCAGACTGTATATGGACATTCCCCCACAAGGACACCACTTCAAGACTGCAGTAGGTACCTGTTAAACCTAAATTCATACAGACAGAGAAAGTTAAGCAAAATGAAAAGACAGAGGAGGTGATCACATTTGAAGAAGCAAGAAAAAAAAAAAACTGAAAAAAATAAATAGGGCTTCCCTGGTGGCACAGTGGTTAAGAATCTGCCTGCCAATGCAGGGCACATGGGTTCGAGCCCTTGTCCAGGAAGATCCCACATACCATGGAGCAACTAATCCCGTGTGCCACAACTACTAATCCTGTGCTCTAGAGCCCGTGAGCTACAACTACTTAGCCTGCGTGCCACAACTACTGAAGTCCGCACACCTAGAGCCAGTGCTCCACAACAAGGGAAGCCACTGCAATGAGAAGCCCGCGCACCTAAACAAAGAGTAGCTCCCACTCACTGCAGCTAGAGAAAGCCTGCACGCACCAACGAAGACCCAACGCAGCCCCAAAAAATAAATAAATAAATATTTTTAAAAATCCCTAAAATAAATAAATAAATAAATAATAAAACAAATAAACAATCTACCAGATAAAGAATTCAAAGCATTAGTAATAAGAATGCTAACTAAATTAGGGGAAAGAATACGTGAACACAGTGAGAATTTTAACAAGGAACTGGAAAAGATAAAAAAGAACCAATTGAAACTGAAGGATACAATAACTGAAATGAAAAACACACTAGACAGAATGAACATCAGACTAAATGATACAAAAGAATGCATAAGTGATCTGGAAGACAGAATAATGAAAATCACCCAATCAGAATAGCAAAAAGAAAAACAAATTTTAAAAAATGAAAACTTTTTAAAACAAAATTTAAAAAATGAGAACTCAAATTTTAAAATGAGTTTAAGAGATCTCTGGAATAATATCAAGTGTACCAACATTCACATTATAAGGGAATATTATCAAGTGCACCAACATTCACACTATAGGGGTCCCAGAGGAGAAGGGAAGGGGGAAGGTCAAAAATGTATCTGATGAAATTATGGGTGAAAACTTCCCAATGCTGGAGAAGGAAACAGATATCCAGGTACAGGAAGAACAGAGTGTCACAAATAAGATGAATCAAAACAGACCGACACAAAGATATATCATAATCAAAATGGCAAAAGTTAAAGAGAGAATTCTAAAGACAGCAAGAGAAAAACAAAGAGTCATATAAAAGGGAATCCCAGTAAAACTATCAGCTAATTTTTCTTCAGAAACTGCAGGCCAGAAGGGAGTGGCATGATATATTCAAAGTACTGGAAGGGAAAAACCTGCAGTTTAGGACACTGCCCAGCAAGATTATCACTCAGACTTGAAGAAGAGATAAAGAACTTAGATAAGCAAAATCTAAAGGAGTACATTAATACTAAACCTACCCTAAAAGAAATCTTAAAAGATCTTCTCTAAGTTGAAAAGAAAAAGCTATAACAAGAAGTAAGAGTCCATAGGAAAGGACAAATCCCACTAGGAAAGACAAATATATAGTAAGGACTGAAGATCAACCACTTAAATAAGCTAGTGTGAAGATCAAAAGACAAAAAAATTTAAAGCAACTGTAACTACAATAAACAGTGAAGGGATAAACATGAAGATGTAAAATATGACACCAAAAGCATAAAATGTGGGGAAGAGGAGTAAAATAAAGGCAAATCTTTTAGGATGTGTCTGAACTTAAATGACTAAAAGTTTAAAACAAGTAAATATAGTTACAGGCCAATGTATATGAACCCCATGGGAGCGACAAATCAAAAACCTACATATACATACACAAAAACTAAAAAGAAATGAACAAACTACTAAAAAAAAACCCTCAAACCTACAAGAGAATAAACAAAAAGAAAAACAAATGAACAGAGAACTACAGAAACAACTGGAAAACAAGTAATAAAATGGCAATAAGTACACACCTATCAAAAATTACTCTAAATCTCAATGGACTAAATATTCCAATCAAAAGACATGGGGTGGCTGATTGAATTAACATTATGCTTACAAGAAACTCACTTCAGAGCTAAGACACACACAGACTGAAAGTGAGGAAATAGAAAAAGATATTTTATGCAAACTATATGACAAGAAAGCAGGGGTAGCAATACTCATATTGGACAAAATAGACCTTTAAACAAAGGCTATAACTAAAGACAAAGAATAGCATTGTATCATGATAAAAGGATCAATACAAGAAGAGGATATATGCACACATATATGCACATATATGCACCCAATACGGGAGCACTTAAATATATAAAGCAAATAATAGTAGACATAAAGGGAGAAATGAACATAATACAATATTTGGGGATGTAACACCTCACTTAAATCAATGGACAGATCATCCAGACAGAAAATAAAAAAGTCAACAGTAGTCTTAAATGACACAGTAGACCAGTTGGAGCTATTAAATACCTACAGGACATTGTATCCAAAATCAGCAGAATAAACACTGTTTTCAAGTGTGCAAGGAACATTCTCCAGGATAGATCACATGCTAGGTCACAAAACTAGTTTCAACAAATTTAAGAGGGTAGAAAGTATAAGCATTTTTTCCAGCTACAACAGTATAAAAGTAGAATTCAATTATAGAAAGAAAAATGGGAAAAGCACAAACACTTGAAGAGTAAACACCATGCTACTAAAAAACCAATGTGTCAATGAAGAAATCAAAGAGCAAATCATAAAATAGCTCGAGACAAATGAAAATGGAAACAACTTTCCAAAACCCATGGAATTCAGCAAAAGCCATCCTAAGCAGCAAGTTTACAGTGATGTAAGTCTTCCTCAAGAAACAAGAAAGATCTCAAATAAACAACCTAACCTACCACCTAACCTACCATCTAAAGGAATTAGAAAAAGAACAAACAAAGTTGAAAGTCAGCAGAAGGAAGGGAATAATAAAGATCAGAGAGGAAGTAAATAAAATAGAGACCAAAAAAAAAAAAAAGTTAGGAAAGCTCAACAAAACAAAGAGATGGATTTTTTAAAAAGATAATCAAAATTGATAAACCTTTAACCATGCTCATTAAGAAGAGAAAGTACCCAAATAAACAAAATAAGAAATGAAAGGGAGAAATAACAGCCAATACCACAGAGATTAAAAAATCATAAGAGAATGCTACAAACTGCTAACAAACAGTTATATTCCAAAAAACTGTACAACCTAGAAGAAGTGGACAAATTTCCAGAAACATACAACCTGCCAGGACTGAATCAGGAAGAAACAGCCAATCTGAATTTGTAATTAAAAATACTCCCATCAAACAAAAGTCCAGGACTAGATGGCTTCAAAGGGGACTTCTACCAAACATATAAACGAGAGCTAATACATATCCTTCTCAAACTTTTCCAAAAAATTAAAGAGGATGGAACACTCTCAAATTCATTCTAAAAGGCCACCAATATCCTGATACCAAAACCAAAGACATTACAAAAAAAGAAAACAACAGGCCAATGTACTTGATGAATATAGATACAAAAATCCTCAATAAGATATTAGCATATAGAATCCAACAATGTATAAAAAGAATCATACACCATAATCAAATGGGATTTATTCCAGGGATGAAAGGATGGTTCAATATTCACAAATCAATCAATGTGATACACCCCATCAACCAAAGGAAAGATAACGATCACACAATCATCTCAATACATGCAGAGAAAGCATTTGACAAAATTCAATATCTATTCTTAATAAAAACTCACATTATAGCTGCTATAGAGGGAACATATCTCAAAATAATAAAGGTAATTTGTGACAAACCCACAACTAACATCATACTCAACAGTGAAAGCTGAAAGCCTTTCCTCTAAATTCAGGAAGAAGACAAGGATGCCCACTCTTGCCACTTCTATTTCACATAGTATTGGCAGTCCTAGCCACAGCAATCAGACAAGAAAAGAAATAAAAGGCATCCAAATTAGAAGGGAAAAAGTAAAACTGCCACTATTTGCAGATTACATGATATATATATAGAATATCCAAAAGCCTCCACCAAAAACTATTAGAACTAACAAATGAATTCAGTAAAGTTACAGAATACAAATTTAACATATAAAAATCTGTTGCTTTTCTATACACTAATAATGAACTACCAGAAACAGAAAACAACAACAAAAAAAATCCATTTAAAATCACATCATAAAGAATAAAATACCTAGGAACAAACTTAACCAAGGAGGTGAAAGACCTATACTCTGAAAACTATAAAACATTGATGAAGGAAACTGAAGATGATTCAAAGAAATGGAAAGATATCCCAAGCTCTTGGATTGGAAGAATTAATATTGTTAAAATGTCCATACTACCCAAAGCTATCTACAAATTTAATGCAATCCTGATTAAAATACCAATATTTTTCAGAGAACTAGAATAAGCCTAAAACTTATACAGAGCCACAAAGACCCTGAATTGCCAAAGAAATCTTGGGAAAAAAATGAACAAATCTCAAGGTATCACGCTCCCTGACTTCAGACTATATCACAACATTACAGTAATCAAAACAGCATGACAGTGGCAAAAAAACAGACACATAGATCAGTGGAACATAATAGAGGGCTCAGAAATAATCCCACATGCCTATTGTCAATTAATCTACAACAAAGGAGGCAAGAATATACGATGGAGAAAAGACAGTTTCTTCAATAAGTGGTACTGGGAAAACTGTATAGCTATGTGTAGAAAAATGAAATTAGAACATTCTCTCACACCATATACAAAAGTAAACTTAGAAAGGAGTAAAGACCTAAATGTAAGACCTGAAACCATAAAACCCCTAGAAGAGAACATTGGCAGAACACTCATTTACATAAATTGTAACAATGTATTTTTGGATCTGTCTCCTAATGCAAAAGAAATAAAAGCAAAACCAAACAAATAGGACCTAATTAAATGTAAATGTTTTGCACAGCAAAGGAAACCATAAACAAAACAAAAAGACAATGGGAGAAAATATTGGAAAATAATATGACCAGCAAGGGGTTAATATCCAAAATATATAAACAGCTCTTACAACTCAACAACAAAAAACAAACAACCCAATTGAAAAATGGGCAGATGACCTGAACATGCATTTTTCCAAAGAAGACCTACAGATGGCCAACAGGCACAAGAAAAGATGCTCAACATTGTGTTGTTGTTGTTGTTATTAATTTTTATTGGGGTATGGCTGCTTTACAATGTTGTGTTAGCCTCCACTGCACAACAAAATGAATCAGCCATATACATACAGATATCCCCTCCCTTTTGGACTTCCCTCCCATTTAGGTTACCACAGTGCATTAGGTAGAGTTCCCTGTGCTATACAGTATGTTCCCATCAGTTGTCTATTTTATACATAGTATCAACAATGTATATGTGTAATTCCCAGTCTCCCAATTCCTCCCACCCCACCCCTTTCCCCCTTGATATTCATCAGAGAAATGCAAATCAAAACCACAATGAGATATCACCTCACACCTATCAGAATGGCTAACATCAAAAAGTGTACAAATAACAAATTTTCGTGAGGGTATGGAGAAAAGGGAATCCTTGTTCACTGTTGGTGGGAATGTAAGTTGGTGCATTCACTTATGGAAAACAGTATAGAAATTCCTGAAAAGGCTAAAAATAGAAGTACCACATGATCCAGCAATTCTAATCCTGAGTATATGTCCAAAAATAAAAACACTAACTCAAAAAGATGCATACACCCCAATGTGAATAGCAGCATTATTTATGATAGCCAAGATATGGAAGCAATCCAAGTGTCCATCAACAGACAAATGGATAAAGAAGAATACCACTGGAATACTCCTCAGCCATGAAAAAAAATGAAATTCTGCCATTTCAAAAATATAGATGGACCTAGTGAGTATTATGCTTAGTGAAATATGTAGTCAGATAGAGAAAAACTGTATGTTATGGCTTATATGTGGAATCTAAAAAATAAATTGAATGTATGCAACAAAACTGAAACAGACTAGCAGACATAGAAAGAAACTAGTGGATATCAGTGGGAAGATGGGAGGGGGGTGGGGCAAGATAGGGATATGGGATTAAGAGATACAAACTACTAAGTATAAAATAGATAAGCAACAAAGATATTATTGTACAGCACAGGGAAACATAGCCATTATTTTTTAGTAACTTTAAATGGAATATAATTTATAAAATTATTGAATCACTATGCTGTATACTTGAAACTAATATAATATTGTAAATCAACTATACTTCAAAAAAAATTGTTTGCTTAAAGTAACACTGTGTTTTAAATTGTACTTGGGTAATGGGGTCAGAGTGGATGCTTGGTCTGGACTTAGACTCTTGGCTACCTGGGGATGGATTTAGATTTGTGTGATTACACAGCATGGCAAAGGAATATGGAAGGCTTCCATCTATCAGAGATGTGTTTACTTATGACTTATAATTAGGAATCCAGACACCAGGCCTATGGCAGCAAAATTAATTCCTGCTTCTGCCTCCTGGTGGGACTGAACCCATACTAGGATTGGATTTGAGTTGCTCAAGGATATTACTGCAAATCAAAAGTAAAAATACCTAGGAAAGACAGAGACAGTTCTCCTTAGATGAGTTCAAACTTGAGCTGGAAGTCTGTTTGTTGTGGAACTTAAGAAGGAATTCAGACATTGGAACTCATCCACTTTTCTCAAGCCCCATCGCTTCCACTCCCATCTCCAACTTGCATTGCCAAAGGAGATCTCTGATCCAATGCAATCCAGTAAGTACCAGAATGACTATTTTATGTGTGTGAACACAATAAAGTTGCATTTCTTATCTATGTACAGTCCACTGAGTGTGTTCTGGTTGATGAGCAGATTTCGAGTTTCAGGAAAACATATTTTTTCTATTCCAGACTGTAACTTATTACAGTTTACTTGTCTCAATGTTTTATCCATTCAAGTGAAATATTTATCTGTTCAAGTGAATGTTATTTCCATTTAGATCACTTTATCTTCTCGATTTTTAAAATATAATTTTATTAAGTATTTCTTCTACATATATTAAGCATCACATAAGATGTATTGGTTTTTGCTTTAACCATCAAATATAATTTAAGAAATTCATGAGAATGGTCTCTTATAGTTGCCCTGATTTTTATCCATTCCGATGTCCTTTCCTTTCTAAAGTTCCAAGTCTTCTTCTGTTTTTATATTCTTTCTGTTTAGAGAACCTCCTTTAGCCATTCTTTGAGTGTATGTTTACTTTTAGTGACAAAGTCTTAGTTCTACTTTGTCTGAGAATTTCTTGATTTTATCTTCCTTCCCGAAGGAGATTTTTGCTGGGTTGACTGTTCTTTTCTTTCAGCACTTGAAAAATTCTGTGTCACCTTTTTCTGGCTTTCTGTGTTTCAGATGAGAAATTCACTATCATTTGAATTGATGTTCAATTAAAATTGGAGTTCAGTCCAATTGATAAGTAATGTGTCATTTCTCTCTGGTTGCTTTCAATTTTTTTTCTTTGATTTTAGTTTTCAAAGTCTAATTTTAATATATCTTGAAATAGATTTGGGGGGGGCTATTCCCACTTAGAGTTTGCTCAGATTCTTGAATATGTAGGTTTAAATCTTTCATCAAATTGAGAAAGTTTTCAAACATGATATCTTTGAATATTTTTTATCCCAACTCTCTCTCTCTTTCCTCTCCTTTTTTTTTTGAGTCTATTCTAGATTGTTCAGATTATGTAAATTCTATTGCTGTGTACTGAAGTTTACTGATTCTGCCTTCTGTCATCTCTATTACTGAGCTCATCCAGTATTTTATTTTGCTTTTAATGATTTTCAATTTTATAATTTCCATTTTGTTCTTTTTCATAACTTCTTTGCAGAGATTTTCCATTTTATTGGTTGATTTGAAAGAATTTGTTATTGTGATTGAAGTATTTTTTTATGATCTTTTTTTTTGCATGTTCTTTTTTTTTTTTTTTTTTTGCGGTACGCGGGCCTCTCACTGTTGTGACCTCTCTTGTTGCGGAGCACAGGCTCCGGATGCGCAGGCTCAGCGGTCATGGCTCACGGGCCCAGCCGCTCCACGGCATGTGGGATCCTAACGGACTGGGGCACAAACCCATGTCCCCTGCATCGGCAGGTGGACTCTCAACCACTGCGCCACCAGGGAAGCCCTGAAGTATTTTTTGATGGCTGCTTTGGAATTCTTACCAGATAATTCCAACATCTGATTCATCTTGGTGTTGGTGTCTGTTGACTATCACTTCTTTTTCAAGTTGTAATTTTTTGGTTCTTGATAATGAGGGATTTTTTAATTGTATTGTATCTAGGTATTTTGTATATTGTATTAGTGGACTTTAGATCCTATTTGATTTTTTTTTTTTGTAGACAGTCCACCTGTTGAGGTATAAAGGCTAGGTAACTGTGTATGTCCAGCTTCCCACTGGGCCCTGTTGATATCCCCCAGGCAAAAATGGAGTGCTGACTTACACTGCCTCATTGCAGATGGGTGGAGTAGAAGTTCAGCTACACCTTCAGCCTCTAAGACACCTTCCTACTTAAAGTGGGGCACTGACTCACACCATCTCATTACCTTTGAGTAGGGCTGTAAGCTCAGTTCAGTTCCCCACTGTGCCCAGCTAGTACCAAGGAGGTCAGAAGCTCAGAGATGACTAGTACTAACTCACTCCACCTTGTTCAATCTCATTGATTCAAAGTGGGTATGGGAGACTCAGCTTGCAGCAGGACCCCACTTTTTTGTTTTTTCCTGGAGTAGAATGTGACCTCCATGAAGACAAAGATGTGTTTGGTTCATCTCTATATTCTTAGAACCTCACAAAGCATGATGCAGCTATTATTGATCATTAAATGAATAAGTTAAATAATGAATTTAAAACATGGGATTAAACAACTTTAAGGGGTCAGGGTTCCTGAGGTTCTATAGTCTACAATTCTAAATAAAGCATCACTAGAGGCTAAATTATGTGGTTCAGTGATATAAAAATTTAGGGGGTTCCCTGGTGGCCTAGTAGTTAGGATTCAGGGCTTTCACTGCTCTGGCCTGGTTTCAGTCCCTAGTCAAGGGACTGAGATCCCATAAGGCATGTGGCATGACCAAAAACTTTTTAAATAACAATAAAAATAATTAAAAAGAAAAAGAAATTTAGGAAAATTTCCCCACATCTGTGGTAGGGAAGGAAGAGTGTAGATAATCTCTTATATGATTCATTTCATATTTTAAACACAAGATTTTTAATTGTCACTAAAATACAGTGATACGCCACTTTGCTGGGAAGATTTGATTTGAATTCTCAAAATTTCCACTGAGTAAAGTTTATATTGCCTCTTCTGAGGAACAATTTGAGTTTTTCAGAATTCAGAACTACATATGTCCCTCTCCTTTTCCTCATATAAATCTACCAGGAGGCCAGAAAGCCACAAGTTATACCTTTACTGGCTGTTTCCCAGTGGCCTCCTTTCAATTTTAAAGAATTATCTGGAGTCATTAAATTAACAACACTCTCCAGTGCACACACTCTGTCATCCATCTGCTTAAGATGCTTGTCAGATGATACCCTCCTGTATCTTCAGTCTTCATCTGATATTCAAAGCTATAGAACCTGGCTCCAAGACTACCTTCTGTTTCTAGCCACCAAACTGACCCTGATCTTTCAATTCTAATGACTACGTGATGACAAATAACACTCACCCCACCACTCCCCATTAAGGATTTTGGGTCTTTGGAATACATTTATACCTGGAGGATGGTAAATGGAAAATATTTTAGAGATCAGAATATGTAGAAAGGTGCTTCTAAAAGAGACTCAGATCGTCACGCTCACTCTCCTTCAACCAGAGAATCTGAACCCTGAGTTATTTTACCCTTTCTTATATTCCAGTCCATTTCTTACAACTTGAAAACATTTTTTCCTTCTTCATCCCCAAGAATAAAAAAATAATAAAAATGTTTGGCCATCATTAGAATCCAGTCAAGACTTTGACTTTGCTAAAAGCAAATTAAAATATAACCCTTAACTACAGAGAAATTCAGTGAGTAAATAGGGTAAAGGGAATAAACTGGAATTGCTTTTTAAACATAAATATTCTTAAAAACTTTCAGTGGCTTCCCTTTATTTCAACCCCTTGATCTGGCAATCAAGGCCCTGCACAATAATATAATCCCAATCCCACACCTTCTCCCCCAAATCACAATTATACACCTTCACTCCAATCGGACTTAATTTAATTGTACTGTGAAAGGCCAATTGCGTCTCCCATGTTCAAATCTCTGCTCATACCTTCTGTCTTGCTTGGAAAGCCTGCACTATTTCTTTCTGAATGCCCATTTTCTCCATGAACATCCTTGCAATCATTGGCATCATTGGTCTTCAGAGGTCCCTCACTGGGAACTCCTAAAACAGTTGTTTTCTACATCACTCACCTAACAACTAACATTCACTGCTTTTCTATTATCCTTCTAAGCCAGTAGTTCTCAAAGTTTATTATTCATCAGACTCGCTTGGAGTGATATTAAAAGGACATATTTCTTTGGCTCCACTGAAGAGACACTGATTTAGTAGGTGTGGTAGGCAGAATTCTAAAGATGGTCCCCCCAATATCTCTGTACCCTGTTTATTCAATTAAACACTAATCGAGGTACTGTTATGAAGGGATTTTGCAGATGTAATTAAAGTCTCAAGTGAGTGCACCTTAAAATATGGAGATTATCTGGTTGGTTCTACTCTAATCACCTGAGCCCTTTAGAAGCAGAGTTTTCCCTAACATGTAACAGCAGAACAAGTCAGAAAGATTCGAAGCATGAGAAAGCCTCCACATACCAGGCCTTTGGTTTGAAAATGGAGAGGGCCAAGTGGGAAGGAATGTGGGTGGCCTCCAGGAGCAGAGAGCCAGCCCCAGCTGACAGCCAGCAAAGACCCGAATTGTGCCAACAACCTGAGGGAGGTTTGGAACTGGATTTTTTTTCCCCAGAGCCTTCAGTAAGAACCTGGACTAGTGAGACCCTAATTTTGGACTTGTGACACCTTAAACAAAAAACCCAGCCACACCACCTGGACTTGTGACTTTCAGAACTAGGAGATAATAAATAGTTGTTTTACACTGCTATGTTAGTGGTGATTTGTTACATAGCAGTAAAAAACTAATATAACAGATATGGGGCCGGGCCCAGGAATCTGTGTTTCAACAAGTGGGTGGTCCCTGACCACAATTTAAGAAACTTCATTGAAAAATTTTGTAATTTTCATTTAATCTGTCCAGTAGACTAGATTCACCACTAATTTGCTAACTGGGAAGATAATATATCAATAACTGTCCCTTTAATTTGTAATTAATTCCACCTCACACAGATATACTCTTGAATATCTTTTAACTTTGTAAAATTCTCCAAGGTGGATAAACTATTTACATCCAAAATGTGATACCCAAAGTCTGTGTTTGGACAAGTCTCCATTCATGGAAATGCTGTGAAAGCCAAGGATGACTTCTGGATGCGCCTTAACTTCGTTGTAGCTGTTCTTTGACTCCACAGCAATAACAGGAGTCCCTCAGTCTGCTGGTCTGGGTTCTGTATGAAAGCTTGACAAAGGTACCCTAAAACTAGAGTTATAAGTGCCATGCATTATCCTGGTCTCTCAGCATGACCAGCCACCCCAGGTGTTAACAGAACATTTGCCAGGTAACATATGGTAGCAGGGAGCCTGCTTTCCAGGCCTCAGAAAATGTGAGATACAGAAGAACAAGGACTTGAAATTCCTGAACATTTGAAATTTCTACCATCGTGGGAATTCTCCCACTTTGTTTGATGGAGGCAATTGAGCACAGCCTTTTCAAAAAAAGAAAATCATCAATCATGGTCATGGAAAGGAACTCGGAGCTTATATAATTCAAGCTCCCAGGCCAAACTCTGCTTTACCACTTTCGGTGTTGAGGAGCTCACTACCTTCAAGCCAGCCTCTCCCAGGACTAGACAGCTCTGTTAGAGGGTGCTTCCTCAGGCCAAGCAATGAACTACCTTCCTGTAGCTTTCCCGTCTGGCTTTAGAGTGGCTTTTGCAGCCACTCCATAGTGCTGCTCTGGTCTTGAGCACCCTGTCGACGTTTGAAGACCACCATCATACCTCGTCCCTTTGCTGCCTACGTTTTTAGGTAAATGTCTCCATTCTATCCAATACTGTATTGTCTTGTTGGATGTTTTTTCCCACACTATTCCACGTGATCAGTCTCTCAGAAAACTCAACCACATTAGTACTAGGAAGAAACGTGTGGGAAAGGCAGAGTGTTTACAAAAATAGGAGATGATGGTGAAGTAACAAAGGGGAAAAGAGAGACAAAAAAGAGAAACTGACACACAGGCCAAATAGTTGGTATCCAGTCCTTCACAGCTCTCAAGTTCCAAAAGAATACACAAGATTTGGAGTAGCATATTGAAGCTCAGTGCTCCCTTAAAAAAAAAATAATTTCCTATCATCTCGCCACTATTTTATGGACCCTACTGCATTCACGTCCCTATTTCTGCCAGAATCATACAGCAGCTGCAGTCAGAAGCCCTAATGGAGTTTCTAACCTGAGCTAGAGAACAAAGAAGATTTTAAAGACAAAACGAATAGATGGCAGAGGAAGAAAACAGCCCCAATCCTCTTTCGTCCAGATAATATAACATAATCTTTGTCTTATCTGTCAATATCTATAAGTCTGAAAAGCTAAATATGTACAGTGCTTATGTGTCTAGACAGACAGTTCTAGACAAATCGCGGAGCTGAATTTTTATGCTTTGGCAATAATTTAAACAAAGGTACCGCTGTGGTGGTTTTAAATCGCATATGTTGGTAGCTCCCATGCAGCAGGAATTCGAGCAAGCGTTTTCAGGCTCTGATGGAAGGGGAAAGATCTGACGTTACAAAAAAGTTTTCTTTTCTGTTTGCCTCTCCCCTCCCAGCAGCCCGGTGCAACACCTGTCTCATCAGCAGGGGCACTCGGAAGGGATGGGCCTCAAGGCACCTCAGTCCCAAGATTCTCCATGCCTCATTCTTCATCCACGCTGCTCGTAATGTTCCATCACTGGCACAGTTACACCTGAACACTCTGGTGCTGCCAAACACCTGGCTTGATTTTCCACTGTCCAAATGAAAAATAAGCATAATCTGCTTCTTGAGGATACAGCAAATGAGGGTGTTCATGACAAATTGTGTTGGTTTATGCAGAATAGTGATAATAAGATACAAATGAGAATTTTTTGCTTAATGAATAATACTAATCACGTTTCAACAAATGCTGTGCCCTTCTAATTAGAGAGACTGCATAAAATCAGCTTAATTTATTTGTGACTAGTTATACAGAGTTTAAATATTTACTGGAGATTTACTCAAATGTTTGAGAGGATTTTAAACATTTCCTACAGTTGAAGCGACCTGCCTAGTTCTGAGAGGCGTGGTGACAGCTCTAACTTGTGGGGGTCTCTGATTTTGCAATGTGTCGTGAAAATCCTCGTTTCAAAATGAAGAAGAAAGGATATTATTGATTTACATACTAATTCTCCAACTGTTACTCATTTTCTTGATTCCAGCTTCCAAACTTGCTCTCCCAACATTCATCACTGTAGTACACTGGAGGGGATGAGCATCTTTTTCAATAAATTATAGGAACTATGACTAATTACAGTGATATTAACTATGCAAAGTAATGTGTAACTTAAAATGGATACGTTCATCATTTCAAATTATGCCTTTGACTTTTGATGGTCTAACACAGGCATGCTCTTTTTGAACTGAATGTGTACTATATTTTCGAAGAATCTCTTTGCAATTCTACGTTCGCTTGTGAACATACTGACCTACCAAAAATAACCTTCTGGAGACTTTTTTATGATGCAAAGTAATTAAAAGAAGGATAAGCAGATGACCGTGAGATAAGAAGCAGATATATATATATATATATATATATATATATATATATATATATATACACACACACACACACACACATATATATGTATATATGTACATATATGTTATGCCTCCCTGGCATGGAATTAAATATAAAAATCCTGGTTATGAGAAGCTTTGCTGAAATGCCTTCTTATTTGTATTGATATTTTTCAAAAGCATTTTGACTACGAATTACTTTTATTCAATCCTAATGGCAACCCCGGGGGTTTTAGATATCTGTATCCTTATCTTCTGGATGAAGACACTGAGGCATCTAGGTTAGGTGATCTGTCCAAGACCACAGGGCTAATTAGTGACAGTCTGGGACTGGACTCCAGACTCTGTGTCATCTAGGCCATGGCATATTCTCTACACCAACTGAACTGACATTTAAGTGAGCTCATTATGGAAATTTAGAGAAAATTTCCAAAATTCTCCCTTTACTTAAAGCAAAATGATTTATTCCATCATTCATTGATTCCTCAATCTACAATTATTTATTGAACACATGTTTTTTGTGTCAGATACTGCAGATAGAATGTGCAGACACAATTCTCACCTTACAGGGCCCTTCCTCTGGTGAAGAAGATTGACATGTAGTCCAAGAATTACAAAACACCATGGGAAGGGCTGTAATAAAGGTTTGTATAACGTGTTATGAGAGCACAGAGGTGAGAGAATTATTTCTGACTAAGGGATTAGTAAGGAGGTGGTCAAAGGAGGATTCTCCAATGAGGTGATGGTTAAATTGAGTCTGAGAGGATTCACTGGATTTCTCGCAGCAGACAAGAGCAGAAAAGGCATTCCAAATGCTTGAAAGAGCAAAGCATGGAGGGCACAATTCATCAGGGAAGAAAGGTTGGAAAACCATGCATAGGATTTTGTGGAGGGCCTTATATGTCACTGTAAGGACCTCAAGCTTTATTCTGTGGTGATGAAGAGTCAGGGGAGGGTTCTCAACAGAATAGTACTGGGGTCAGTTTTCTGTTTCATCAGGGTCACCTGGAGAGGGTGTGGAACTGGATTAGAAGGAAAGACACTGGAGGAACAGAGACCAAGTAGAAGGCTACTGCGTTGCTATGGGAGGAAGTGGTAAGGATCTGAGTCAGGACTAGGGAAGTAAAGGGCAGGGGCTGTGTAGGGAAAATGGATTTAAAGAATATTTAGGAATAGAATGGTTCATTGGATCACATTTATGGTATACACAGGCATATTTTCCCCAGTCTTCTGTTTCTTTATTCTTTCTGTGTTTAGGTGACATGATTCATTAGCCCTTAAGCTTCTAGAAGGCAGGAGAACGTTTGTCAAAGGAAAATTCTTGTTATTCTCTTGAAATTGCACCTTTTACAGTGCTCACAATGTAGCAGGCATATTCCTGGATAAGGTTTTTTGTCCTACAGTTGGCTGACATGTTGTGACATGATGGACTTTCCTCCAACTTCCAAGGAAACCAAACAGCTACATCACAATAAGAATATTGTGCGCATAGACTCACATGCTTAATGGAAGAACATGTTAAATTCCTAAGGGCATCTTCCTCTAGATACCAATTACAAACAGCACTGCAAACTTCAAGGACATTTTTTTCCAATCTATACTATATAGTCCAGCTTTTAGGTGTTTAAGATGGCATATTGTATTTCAAGAGAGCTGTGACAACACTTAATTCATAGTTAAGAAAATGATTGTATAATAAATAAGTGGTTTAAGTGCAGACTCCAGAGCCAGTTGCTTTTCTTCAAATTCTGCCTCTACCATTAAGCTGTGTGACCTTGGACAAGTCATTTCACCTCTTTGTGTCTCAGTTTCCTCATTTGTAAAATGGAGAAAATAAAAAACAGGAATGACCACAAGAATTGTTATGAGTATTAGTGAGGTACTATATGTACGGAGTTTAGAACGACTTGGACATTATTATTATCATTGTTGTTACAACTGTCAGAATAAAGAAAGACAGACTTAGGCCTTAACAACATGATGTGGTTTTATCCTATACTCTTAACTATAATAATAATAAATAGTACCATCACTATTAATTATAAAGAGAACAAAGGAAGTGTCTTTCAATCACAGCCAGGCTCCTAACTCTGATGTTAGGATGGGTTTGACTTCGAAAACACAACCTCTAGATATTAGACCTGCTTCAAATTTTGTTTCCCAGTTTTCCTTTAAAGTCTAGTAAATAGAGAGCATCTTTTAATATATAAAAACTTTTTTGAACTTAGTGAGACTTTCAGTCTTGAGGTGAAAAGATCCATTCTTTTTCTACCCAGTATTGCTTTTCATTGGTCCTATGTCTATTTTTTCAAACTTCAGAAGATTTTAAATCCATTTAAATTCCTAATATTTGATAGCTAAATCTGTGCTTTAAAATAAAGAGAAGGAAACATTTATTGAAAACATAGTAGGTGCTCAATAAATGTTTATCAGGCTAGACTCTTGCCATGAGCAGAATGTATGCTTACTATACACGTGCATTCCTATTTGGCCCTCAAGACATTAGGTTAGTTAGCAGCATTGATCTCTGCTGTGCAGGCAAGAAATCTGGAAGATGCAGAGCCTTGCCCAGGGTCACACCATTAACAGGTAGCCCAGAAGGAATCACCTGACTATAAGTCCCTGTGTCCGGCCCCAGTGATCAAGGTGATTCTTGGATTTCAGCTCCTCATGATGAAGAATCTTAATTCTCTGAGGCAAAGTCGACCCTTCCAACGTGTTAAGTATTTTATTAGGCTTTTCTCAAAGTATTCAACTCCATTATGTCTTTTTCTTGTAAGGTCAACTCAGCAGCTTAAACAACATGCAGATACATCATGGTAGAATAGAATATTTTAAACAATCCTCTGGGATTTCCCTGGTGATCCAGTGGTAAAGAATCCACCTTCCAATGCAGGCGATGTGGGTTCAATCCCTGGTCCAGGAACTAAGATCCCACATGCCACTGGGCAACTAAGTCCGTGTGCCACAACTCTTGAGCTCGAGCGCCTCAGCAAGAGAGCCCACATGCCACAAACTACAGAGCCCTGGAGCCTGCGTGACACAACTAGAGAGAAGACCGAGCACTGCAACAAAGACCCCTCATGCCGCAACTAAGACCTGACATAGCGAAAAATAAATAAATAAATAAATTTTTTAAAAAAACAAAACAATCCTCTAAGTATACAGCATCCTCATCTAAAAATCAATGTACTGAGTGTAGGTGGAAATTCAGAAACTTGAGACCTTGGTCATCTCAAGCACCTCTCAGTGACTGCATGGGCTCACACTTCATTACTGTTATAAAATAAAGATTAGATAATCAAATAAAATTTAAAAAATCACTGGACATTTTTTTAAATGTTTAAGGAAATGACCCTTTAAAAACAACCTATTAGCTGTCACATGCCTTTCAAAAATATGTAACATCCTAATGAGAACAGAACAAACAAATAAACAGCTGAGGCCTTTAGGGTCCCTGAGATCATAAAACTTTCGGCCTCTTTTCTGACACCAACAGCTTTCGGCTTCACTGCACCCCCGGACGGTTGGCGCCAGAGGCTGCAGCCTTGAAAGGCAGCCGGCAGCAGCTCGTACTGAAGTTGTTCTGGCAGCAGAAGGAGGCCCCAAAAGCATCTGATTATTTTAAAATGTGCTTTCATTGTGCTGCTTGCAGCTGTGAGTTAATTTTGTTTAAACAAAAAAGGACCATTCGCTTCTTTAAAAATACAGGTTTTTTCCCCTCTGCAGAGCAGCTGCAAAGAGCTCAGCGTCGACTTCACAAGCCCCCTGCTTTCCTGAGAGCACCACTTTGGGAAGATGCCTTCCTCCCCAGCAGGGAATCAACACTACACTCCAGAGGGCTCAGGCTTCTGGGGCTCTCCTCATTGGCTGACCTGTGCAGACAGGCAGATGGGTGGACCAACTGTAGAACTGCAGAGTTTCAAAGCAGGCCGAGTCCTTAGAGGTAATCTGGTCTGACTCTCAGCCCTTTTACAGATGAGAAAACTCAAGGACAGAGAGGTCAAGTGGCTAGCCTAAGATTTCGCATCTAGTCAGTGGCAGCCCCACCGTGCATGTAATCTGGAACCAGGAGCAATGGGGTGTGGGGAAATAGGGATAGGGGTGCCTTCATTAAACAGAGTCTGCCAGCGAGCATTCTTCTTCCCCAAGGTAGTATTTATGAGAGCTGTCTACTTGATACTCTAAGGCTGCTTGGCCGCTGGCTCCCTTGTTCCTCTCCAGTTCCATTTCTGAATCACCTTGTCAGTAGGGTTCTGGGGCTACTTCTCTATACCCTCACCATTTTCCACAGGCTCACCTCCCTCAAAAAGAACCTTCTCCCAAATGCATCATGCCTTACCAATTTGACATGACTGTAACTCACTGGATAGGAATATGTGCCTGGTTTACTTCTAGCTTTTGCAATCCACATTGCTCCCGGGGTTTCTTCCTTTGAGCACTGCCAAATTAGGTAAGGAGGTTTAGATCCTGGCTTTGGAGCTTCTTGCGTCAGAATACGGTAACCAGTGACTTTGAATCCTCCCAGGTTTCTATGTGTTTAGAATGAGCCACATGGTGATAAACGGTGATCAATCCCATTTCTGCCATTGCCCCTTTAGCAAGAGGGTAGCTCTGCCAGTCACTTGCCAATCAATTTCACAGAATGTAGGTTGTGCCTCACCCAATTCGTCTCCTAATTAATGGAGTGACAAAATTTTGACATTTTGTTGGCTTCTCTGGCTCTTGTGGGAATTGGGGGAAGAGAATTGAAGGAGATTCAGGAGAAGGGGGAGAGTGAGTAAGGAGAGAAAAATACATACTGATTTAATGGGTCCTTGCCAATTCTTAGCTAATAACAATTTTTTAAATAAATAATTTTTTAATTATAAAAGCAATATGTGTTTAGGGCAGAGAATCTTTAAAAAATACTGGAAAGTATAAAGAATAAAATGTACACCACTTTAAGTTTGATCTGTTTTTTTTTTTTTTTTATGTAATGAAAACCTCAATGCCATCTAGCTTAAATGATTAGATAATATATTAGCTCATTCTAAAATTAGGGAAGACTTCAGTGCCATTTTAATTCAGAAATGTGACAATGCCACCAGATACAAGGTCGCATGACCTTGTATCTGGTCAACCTCTGCTCCATATTCTGTGTGTCAGTTACCCTTAAGGCCAACTTCCTTCTACAGTCACAAAATCTCTTCTGATATCACCTGGGACTTCATATTTCCTCATCCATGATCAGGGAGAGAGAATGGGTATCTACCACCCAACTAAAATCCTTCAAGTCTTTCTAATTGGTTTAAACGAAAGTATATGCTTATCTCTGAATCAGACATTAATGCCAAGATAATGATTGCACTAAATGGCATGGGTCTGGATTATGTGTCTACCTCTAACCTAATAAGCATAACTAGAGGGATGGGATCATGCTGATTAGCCTCTCTCAATGATGGGCCACCTATGGAACTCAAGGTAAAAGTCAACCTTATCAAATTGCATGGCTGTTGCACCTGGTATGGAGGTAGAGCGGATAATGGGATGGATAATGGGGAGTCAGTCACAACATCTTCCATATACTGGAAACCCAATTGCCTAGGGAAGAACCATTGTTGGTATTTTTGCTACATAGCTCTGAACATACACATATACTTTGCGTGTGTGTTTGTGTGTGTATTGAAAATTAGAAATATACTATATATACTATTTTATATACTCTTTATTTTTCACTGAAAAATATATCCAGAGTTTTCTCATGTCATCAAATATTCTAAAAATTAGTTAAAAGGCTGCATGAAATTTAAATAACTCCCCGAATTTGAAAATTTACTGAGTTGTTTCATTTTTCATCCTTACAAATTAAGCTACAATAAATAAATTTGCACATATATCAGTGTTCATATCCAAGCCTGTTTCCATGGGATAGAATAAAAGAAGTAGAATCAGAGAGTGAAAGAATATAAACAAAGCCTTTGGACACTTACTACAAAATGAACACCTTAAAATATTGTGCCAATTTTACATTCTTGGTAATAATATACATTAGTGTATTTAACTATCCACACCTGTTATATTTCTAAAGCCTCAAAGTATTAAAAAATATTATTTGGATTAGTAGTTAAATCTCTGGGGGAAAGTGAAAGGAGAGATCAGTGATTTATTAAAAACTTGGAATTCAGAATACAGAAGCTCTTGATTTTTCAACCCTTGATGTCTGGGCCTAGACTAATAGGAAACACAAAATAACATCATATTTGTGTGAAGAAGAAAAGTAATCCCCAGGGTCTACATGCTACTCTACTAGTTTTGACTCTTTGATATGTAAATCACTGGGCTGCAATTTAAGCCGGCTTAGGCAAAAAGGTACATTTATTGTCTCGTGTGACAATGAAGAGTAAGAGTGTAATTGGGAATGACTAGAACAAAAGATTTGATTGTACCAGGATTGTTACCTCACCTTTATCCATGTCTTCTACTGCAAATCGGAATTCTCTGAGAAGCTAGGACCCCAGTTGCCAAAACCTTCTGAGTCTGCATTTTCAAACCTTCACTACCAGAAAGCCTCACCTAAGCCTCAATTTCAAAGATCCAGGGCTATATCCTGATTGTTTAGGCTCAGTTCATCTGCAGATCCTTGCTTTAAAGATGGTTAAGGTGGGGCTTCCCTGGTGGCGCAGTGGTTGAGAGTCCGCCTGCCGATGCAGGGGACATGGGTTCGTGCCCCAGTCCGGGAAGATCCCACATGCCGCGGAGCGGCTAGGCCTGTGAGCCATGGCCGCTGAGCCTGTGCATCCGGAGCCTGTGCTCCGCAACGGGAGAGGCTACAACAGTGAGAGGCCCGCGTACCACAAAAAAAAAGATGCTTAAGGTGGACTTCTGTAGAGCAACTAGTTGATACTTGATTGGCAGCCCCTTACATCAGAGACATGATCTAAGTAGGGAAGGGCAGGTTCTCTAGAGGAGAATGGCATTATCAGAAGAAGAGGGAAGACATGCTAAGTGGACAGTAATAACTCATCATATAAATGTGATCTTTTAAAATCCTTAATGCCATGCCATAGTTACTACCATAAATGGGTAGAGAAGGAAACTAAGATTCATAGAAATCAAATTAATTGCCTTGGGTCTCACTGTCTCTCTGTCTCTGTTGCTCTCTCTCTCTCAGACACACACACATACACACCACAGTGATGGAGCTGGATATTAAATCCCAGTCAGTCTAATTCTAAATCTTATGCTCTTTCACTAATTATACATTAAACACTCTTTAGCAATGTGGCGATTATATGAATAAAGATACAATGATTAGATAGCAGGCAATAACAATCACCCCGCCACCTCCATGCACATACACGAACAACCTCCACCATGTGTTTATACACTCTCCTGGCTTGCTTCTAATCCAGGTGAGAGAATGTTTCATGTGTGTCCCCCATCAGCTCTGTCTCCATAAGCCCCAACTGCCTAGGGCTGCCATGAATCACAGAGGAACAAGAAGAAGGAGGGCACAAGTTGGAGGAAACAGACAACCTATCCTCAGCCCTCTCCAGGTCAAGATCTAACCTTCACTCTAGGAGGAGATGCTGAATTTCCATCTGACCACCTTTCAGTAATTTTCTCTTCTGCACTCCAGGACAGTGGGCTAACTCTTCCCAGAAGTGCGCAAAATGGCTTCTTAACATCACAGAAGAGCCTATAGATTTAGTCTAGTCTGTTCATCTCATTTTGTGGCCTAGGGGAATAATAACCAGAGAGATTAAATGACCTGCTCAAGTTAAAACCTAACGTCATAGGCAAATTCAAATTCAAGGCTTCCATCTCCCAGGCTAGAGATCTCCCACTCACACAAGGATGTTTCAGTCACTCCAGAGAAGAGTGAGCTCTGAGGGTAAAAATTAACATCAGGAAGAAGCTCCAGAGAAAATCATAAAGGACAATGAGTATCTGTGCAAACTTCAAAGAGTATCCCATTGTCTCCTTGGAAATAAATGAACTTGCATCTACTGATTGCAGTGTAAAAGGAGTAACTGAGGACAGTGGTGGAATTAGGAAGTCAACAAACATTTATTAAGTACCTGTTAGGTGTCCAAACACCTTTTCTGTGCAAGGTGCTGGGGACAGAGCAATAAACAACACAGGTATGGTCACTGGCCTCAGTGACCATGCTAACAAAGATTGCTAACAAAGAAAGCAATCTAGCGGGGAAGATAGACTTTAAACAAAAAGTCACAGGTGTGATGGTTATTTTGAAAGGTCAGGTGCAGGATCCTGTGGGAATGCAAAGCCCATCTATGGCAGTAGGAACGGCCACTCAGAAGAGCAGAGTTTAAGCTGAGACTTGAATGATGAGTAGGATATACTCAGGGGCATGTGGAGCGGAGTAGTGAGCCAAGCAATAGTGTATCAAGGCCTGGAGGTGAAAGAAAGTGATGATGTGGAGATCTAAGAGCAGGTCCCTGTGTCTGAGCGTAGAGTGAGGGAGAGAGTGGAACAACTGCCTGGAGAGGCAAGTAGGGACCAGAGTATATAGAGCTCCATGAGCTATGTTCAAGAATTTGCTTATCCTAAGGACAATAAGAAGAGTTTTAAGCAGAGAGAGGCAGAATCATCTCTGCATTTTAAAAGATCATTCTAACATCAGCATTGAGAGATTAGAAGGGAGGGACTGAAATTGAACATGATGAAAAACCTCTTAGGAGGTGCTTACACTGGTCAGATTAAACCACGGTGGTGGCTTAGATGTGAACGTTAGCAGAAAGGAAGAGGGGACTCAAGATTTGCTTCCATTTTTCCCTGAGCCATGCATAACAGAAAAAGCAAAATTAAACCTAAAGTTTATACATGGTGGGCAGGGGGTCTCTGACAATTAAGATAAAAAAGAATCCAAACAGGAATCCCTCCTGTTTGCTGGGAAAGGATTAGAGAAATGAGTACACAGAAGAAAAATAAAATTAGGTGTAGTGATTCTTATTCACAGACACCATTTCCTGGCCAGATGCTGCTGTGGAACTTTCAGAAACACCCACTAAAATCATAAACGAAAATCACATATTCGTAACAATTAATGAGAATACAGGCTGAATATGCAATGTGGATGAAGATTTTGATTTACCCATGGAAGATGGAAATATATATGATAGAGGAAAACAATACCCAGAAATGTGATAAACATTTGCATGAAAATGAGCCACTAGAAAAACTCAATACTTCTTCAATACTTTATGCACCAAAGTATCTTCAGAGCAGTCAAAAAGAAATAATAATAAATAATCATAGTGAATTTTCCTGCCATTAATTTTGTCACAAAATTTCTGTTGACTGCAGTGGAAGTTCTGCATCTAGAATGTGGCCCAGGAAATATTTATAGTCTGTAACTCAGAGACCAAAGACCTTGAACATCAAGAAAATCTCTTACCCTTATTTATATACACTGTTCTTTATCACGAAGGAAGAGCTGGTACCCATTCCAACTAACCAATCATTATGCAAGGAATATTCTGACTCACCCAGCATCTTTAATCAGTAAATGCTGTGCCAATGGAAAGAGAGCGGGGAGAAGTCACAGCAACCATTAATAAAAAATGACTAGGGCTTTCTATCAACAGAAGCATCATTAGAAAATATATGGTAGGAAAATAGTAGGCTGTAGATTTGTGGTGGCAGGGATGGCAATGGAATACTAACATTTATACCCTCTTAACCACTTTGTTTAAAATGATGCCGGATTTCAGGTAACTACATATGTGGTTAATACAGCATTTTGCAGTTTCAATTTCTTGCTAAATTCATGACTACAGTCTCAAAAGATGGGACTGCCTTACCTGAGTCTTTGGCTCTCCCTCCAGCCTCCAAACACAAATTCTTCTATTTTTTTTCCAGTTTTATTGAAGTATAATTGACATGTAACATTGTATGAGTTTAAGGTATACACCTTAATGATTTGATATATATATTTATTACAAAATTATTATCACAATAAGTTTAGTTTAAAAATAGGGAGTGTTTCACAAATTTGCATATTATCTTTGCATAGGGGCCATGCTAGTCTTTTCTGTATGGTTCAAGTTTTTTAGTGTTATGTACTGTTGAGTCGAGCATCACAGATATTTCTAACAGGTAATTGGCTGTCATTGTCTGAGCATATCTTCCATGAAGGCTTTGGTCAATTCATGGCAAAAGATAAATCAGATATGAAGGGGAAGAACCTCAGATTAATCCAATACGTTCTTGAAAAGTCTCTTCTTTTTGCTGCACTTCTACTCCCAATCATGAACCCTTGAGTAAATAATGAAAATACGATTCACATTTCCAATACCCTGTGCAATCTGCATTTCAGCTGAGGATGCTTCTTGGTCACACAGTAGACTTGTAATTCCAAAGTAACTGTATTGCATTTTGAAAGAAAACACGGCAGCCACATTCCATTAACAGAAAGCCTTCTTGAGCGTGTCTCTTGGTAGGTTAAATGGATCTGAGTCATGCGCTGAGGGTGAATGGGAGAATCATAAACGTTTATATAAAACACCTACAAATCTTAATAGGGGGAGGAGCTAAAACTACAAAAGTCCCCATCACTGTACAACTTTTCAAGTATCACTAATGCATGTCACCAGTGGATTAACAGTATTCTGCTCTAATGGCATTTCTGCCCTATCATTAACCCAAGCATGGTCCAAAAAGTTACTTGAGTCTCCATAAACGAGCTTACTGCAGTTTATGTGACTTCCAGTTCTATCAGTTCAATAGGAACAACAGCATCAAATTCTTCAACTAGGCTCAGTTGTATAGATCTGAAGTCTAGAGATCAGATTCCCATTGTGTCAGTTTTCCATGCCTTGTTTTCAAAAAAACATGGCTCTGACCCTGTTATGCATAGTAGCATACGACTGCTAATGATATTTCACTATTAATGTATATGCTGGCCTCAGACAGAACCTGGATAGATGGTGTTCTCAAATCACTACTCAGTCTACACTGGAAATTGTACTGGTTTTGATAAGAAGTAGTTGGAATATACCACCCACAAAAAAAAAAAAAAGTCCTATAAAATCTAAACTTCTATTGGAATTCCAGGATTTATGTCACTATTATAGAAAAACTCATTTTGGTTATAGCACCAACATGGCCAAATAAATGACTTCTAGATGCAAGAAGAAAATATTTGGCCAAGATAAATAGGTGTTCAAACAGGCCTCCTCAGCTTACTTGTTTTGCTATATGGAAAATGAACTAACCGAGTTTAATGGACATCAAATGAGATTGGAAGCCTGTTCTAATTCACTTCATTCTGTACCAGGAATGAGCAGTTTTTGATTTCCTTACATCCACCTTTAGCCCCTACAGTGTATTCTCAACAAACCGGCCAAGTGATCCTTTTAAAATAGACACCAGGTCATGTGACTTCTCTACTGAAAATTCCTCCATGTCTCTCACTCTACAAACAGTGCAAGCCAGAGCCCTGGCAAAGGTCTACAGGGCTATACGGTCTGGCCTCTCTGGTCTATTTCTTACCCTCCCCTGCTCACTTTACTCCAGTTCCACTGGACACACTGCTTCTCAAACACAAACAGCATATTCACACCTCTGGACCTTTGCACTATTTGTCCCCTTTGACAGGAACACTCTTCCCTCTGACATCACATGACTCATTTCCTCACCTTCTTCAAACCTTTGCTCAACAGTTACCATCTCAACAGGCAACCCTGTCCAACCTATTTGAAATTGTATTGCACCCCTGCTCCTCACACTCCCAGCTCCCCCTTGTCCTATTCTGTTTGTCCTCCATAGCACCCATCACCTTCTAACATCCTACATAGTTTACCTATTTACTATGTTTATTATTTCTCTCCCTCACTAGAATTTAAACTTCACAAGGACAGAAACTTTAGTCCATTTTGTTCACTACTATACACTCAGAACTTGAAACAATGCATAGCCCATAGTAAATGCATGCTTAATAATATTAGTTGAATAAAAGAATGAATTCCAAAGTTGCTGAACATGGCAAAGATCTCGCACACTGAAAATTCACAGCTGTTTTACTTTAAGCTATGATTTAAATTCTGAAGCCTCAGTTTTCTCATCTGTAAAATGGAATCATTATATTATTTAACACTTAGGCTTGTTGTAAAGATTAAGGGAGAAAAATGAGTGGAAAGTATTTTAGGCAATGATTCACATATTGATTAATTATTTTGATTGGTCCAAGAACAATGGCAAGCATACCTAACGTGTATATAGAATTTTACACCTTACAAAGAACACAATTGTTTTCATTAGATCCTCCCAGCATCCTCTCAGATTCACTCCAGGAAAATGTTAATAACTGGATCCTCAGTGTCTGTGCCTCAGCAATGTCAGGGATGTATCCAACCACAAGGCTCTGAAAGATGGAGGTCGATTCAAACTGAAGTCCTCTGAGCCCAAGCCCGGTGCTCTCTCCTCAGTATCAGACAAAGAAAGCGTTGCTTCCAGCACAAGCTTTCAACAGAATGAAGTGATGTTTCCTATTTGTTTTTTTTTTTTTTTTACTGAGTCTGGATGTCGGCACAGAATGTGGCTTAGATGAGGCGGTAGTCATCAGCACCAAGTATCCCTTGCAAATCCCAAGAAGTCAAGACTCAAGCCCTGGAAGAGATCTTCTCACCACTGATCACTTATTTAGTCGCATGCGTGCAATCTGGAATACCTTTACTATCTCAATGTTTCCTAACATCCCATAAACACCTCTAGGAAAGGATTAGGTTTTCTGAGAGAAGCACCCCAATTCCTCATTCAGTCTTATTTACATAGTTGGCGTTCAGTAAATTCTTAACGCGTAATGAATGAATTTAAAAAATGGGTGTGTTTGCTGTTGCTGCCCACGTTAGCTTGCAACATAACATTTTCTCCCTTCTTTTCTACTAAAGTAATTAGAGTACAAGCTGATGTCTACAGCGTCATGCCCCGCCCCATCCCTCACAATTGTGTTAATCAGAAAACAAGTTCCCCAGAATGTTGTGCACGAAAGAATTACACATTTAGGAAATGCTGAGTTAAACAATTTCAAACAGGCTTTTTTACTGCAGGACTTCTCAGAGCTTTTACCGCACAAATGTACACTGCAAATCTTCAAATTTTAGGTAGCATCTATAGCATTTTGCAAATGTATTGGAAAATTTGTGCACTTCCTCTCCCAGGAAACAAAGCTTTTTGCATGGAGTTTCCTTCAAGTTTACCAGAGAAGGCGTTTATCTGTAACAATTACACTCAGGGTCTTCAAAAGCAGATCCATATCCCACCCTCCCTATCCCACCCGGGAGGGAGGGAGATGCAAGAGAGAAGAGATATGGGAATATATGTATATGTATAACTGATTCACTTTGTTGTAAAGCAGAAACTAACACACCATTGTAAAGCAATTATACTCCAATAAAGATGTTAAAATAAAGAAAGAAAGAAAGAAAAAAAAAAAGCAGATCCATAAAAATCTAAAATAAAATGCCAGGAACATGAAGAAGTCAAGGGGAGTTCACATTTTTTTTTTTGTAAAGCTGAATACCTTAAAGGGTAATTTTACTTAGACTTACTATTTAATTTCCATTAAGCCTAATACTAGGTTTGTGTAAGCCCACAGACCCTGAACGAGTATTATTCTGGAGGATGTGCTAAAGACTGATATTTATTTCACCTTTTTTTTAAAAGGAAGGCACTGGTTTGGGGTCCTTACATAATCTCATGGACTTTAAATAGAAGGCCAAAACTCCTCATGGGCAAAATAGTTAAACTTATGATGGGAAGGAAAACAAAGGATGCTCCTGTCCTACTGGTCTTAGCACGGGTCTCTTGGTCCATGTAAATGAAAATTTCTATCAAAAGGCAAACGTTATCCAAAGACCTCTGTCAGTTAATAGCACCTTTTGAAAAAATATTTATTTATTTATATATTTGTTTGGCTGCGCTGGGTCTTAGTTGCCATACACGGGATCTTCATTGCGGCATGTGGGGTATTTTGTTGTGGCATGTGAACTCTTAGTTGAGGCATGTGGGATCTAGTTCCCTGACCAGGGATCGAACCAGGCCCCCTGCATTGGGAGTGCAGAGTCTTAGCCATTGGACCACCAGGGAAGTCCCAGTTAATAGCATCTTATTTTTATTTACCAGGTAAGATTAAATAAACATAAAGTACTGAGAGCACAGGCCACAGAACTTATACATTTAAATGAGGCCAAGAAGAGGATGGTTGAGGGGTGAGGTATGTCAGGGAAGGATATCTGGGGTTGGGCTCCCTGAAGGAGGTGACAAGAAGGTCTTGTCAGGAAGAAGGATCCAGTAAAATGGGAATGAAAGACCCTTGAATTCCACTGCATCCACTTTGTACATTAGCCTTGTGATAGCCATCATGACAGATCTTGAATATTAGAGTTTTTGTAGGAAACAGTAAGCAGAAAGCTAGGAGACCTAAACCTGGCTGTGTAGATGCTGCTGGCTGAAGATACAAAGGTACATAGAGAAGGAAGCCAGGTCCAGAGAAGACACTGCCTTTAGCTAATATGAGAAGCTACTGACAATGTGAGGTCCCCAGAGCCTGTCATAGGCATTTGAAGTTAAAATAAAACAAAACAATCATTTTCTCTGGCTTATCCAGGGGTATCCCATTCCCCCTCTTTCTCTACTCCACCCCACACCTCCACCCTTAGCCTTAGCCCCTGAATAAAGAGGGAATAGAAACTAGCCTGATAGTCTCTGCTGCTGTGACAGCTTTTAATATGTATATTAACAAATACCCTACTCGTCATTATTGTCCTAAGTCCTATATTTCATTTTTCAAGCTATAGAAATATATAGACTATTTGAACAGTAGGCAAATCCCCTACTCTCTTTCTGAACATAGATGGTTTGTGAAGCATTAATGAAATCACTTGATGCTGAAATTTAGTCACTTTATGTGGCAACCCTTCCCTAAACTTTAAATTTGAAATTCCACACCGAAGTCCAGTTCGTTTTTGTTCTCCACATTCCCACTATGCTCCTCCTTCCAGGCTTTTCTAAATGTCATGCAGGATCCTCTCCAGGCAATCTGTATTAAGCACAGCTATTTGAGGCAAAGCCTTTCTCTTAGGGCACCTCATTTTGGAATATTTTAATGGGAAGATTTTAAATGGGTTAACCCTGAACCTTGAACAAACCTTCATTCTGCTGAGGGAGGGTGCACTGTTCCCAGATGAGTAGAGCTCATCACTGACCAGCCCAGCAAGCCATCAACCCACTCAGTCTCACCCACAGCTCCCTCCTCAGAGCTGTTGAAATCTGCTCTTCCTTTGTCTTCTTAAGAAGATCTAGCTTCCCCTGGATTCTCTCCAGGATAAAACCCACTCATTTCCTTGACTTGCAATGTCCTCTTGAAAACTAAGTAATGAAAGCAGATGCTCTAACTCAGACACATATTTTCTCACTCAAATGTTCATCACAGTTTCCCACCCAAAGCTGAAGCATTAGATGTTGGGAAAATCACAGTCTCTAACGCACACAGAAAGGTTGGTCAGGCTGTTTTTGTGGGTTCTGTAACTACAACTTTCAATTAATCTAAAAATTTTTTTCATAAAGCTTTTGTGTATTCTGTTTGAGTCCTATAGGATATCCACAGAAAAACAAATATGCTTTTCTATCTGAGTATCCTGTATTCTTTTTGCATATTCATACCATTAAAAAAAAAAAACAACAGCAATAAAGGTATTCTTTTTCTTGGAAGGAAAACCTGCTACCTGGAGATTACTTTCTTTGCCCAGTCACAATAAATTAAAATGCTTTCAACGAAAATCGCAAATAACACCCATAAAGGCAAAATCTGAACAATTATCTCCTCATATTCCTGCTTTTTCTTCCTCCCCCAGAATGTGGGGGGAGAAGGCTATCATATAAGGGGCAAGTCATTTCTACTTGTTCCCATAAACCAGCTGGCCTTATGCCTTGAAGAAGACCCTTCTTATAACTGCATTATCTGCTACAGATCAAAAATTTTCCGTGTTAAAGATTCCAAAAAAGCAGGCTGTTACAGTAAACTTGCGTGTCTTATTGAATGGCTGATTCCAAAAAATAAATAAATAAAATAAATTAATTAAAAGACTCACATCCAGTATTTCATGTGACTGCTGTTTATCCTCCATGGCATGTACAAATTTTTTTTTAGAAATTGCGGGAAGTGTCAAGACCCTTACTTGTTACAATTTAATTTTCTGCTGCTAAGGCAATTACAGTTCAATGAATGATGATTCAAACACATCGAAGTTTTCATTACTCTTTGCTTAATTTGTCAGTTAATGCCTTTGAGTTCTATGGTTTCCCCGGCAGTCTTAACTTGCCCTTAAAAACCTGTCAAAGAAACAACCTTCTGATTCTGACGGGTTTAAAGAGTGTATATCCTTTCATTGTTAAGAAAGTTAGAACTCACTCCTCAACCAAAATATTCATACTTTAGGAATCCACAGTTAGGGAAGGTTGCAATAATTCTGGATTAGTGTTTTTTTAATACAACAGCAATGCAATAAATACCAGAAATAAGAGTTCATGCTTAAAATACTATATATCACAAGAATGTTACTTTCTATCAATGTTTCTTAGTGGTTTATGGTTACCTGATAAATGTTGGACTTTTACATTCCTCTCCATGTCCCAAGCATCTATTACATTTATACATTTTATACGTCTCTAATGTTTTTGCAATACATTTTCCTGAATCGGCTGATGACATTTAATAGAATGTTTAAGACACAGTATAAAACCTTAAATGCTTTTGCTTATTCTGGGGGAAAAATGTGCACATAGATTGTATTTCAAATTAAAACCTACGATGGTATATCTAACATTTTTGCTTCTGCTATACATATTAAAATATAACTAAGTGCTCCTTATGCAATGCTGCAGCATCAGTACAAATAACAAGCTCTCGTACTTACAAGCAAGCTAGATGATTAAGGAGTTTTAATGAAGGGAAACAAAACCACAGTGCTGGGATGTAACAGTCCATGAAATTCTTATTGGTAGAAAGAGAATTTGCAGTAAATAAATATTAACCTAAATGTTATAGAAAACATAAAGCAAACAGGGGAAAAATGTATTCTTTAAGCTAAAATATAGGTTAAAAATTGCTGACAATGTAAGGGAAGTCTATTTGCATACCACAGGGCTCCATCTGCTGTGGAAAATATAAGCTGCAAGAATGATTTAATATTTAATAGAAGTAGTAGCCACTGTTAATTATAATTTGCACATTTACAAATCAGCACTGATAGCAATACAAATTATGAAATATAAGGGTGTTCTGCTGGATACTAGGGAAAATAAGATGACAGACAAAGTTAATGGAGTATCCCTAACCACAGCTCTGTCAGAACACATCAGAGAACTAATCCAGTTACAAAGAGCCTGCAATGGAAAATCTATTTAAAATATTAAAATGCTGTTTGGTAAAAGCTTTTTCATAGTGCATTTTACTTAAACAGTTGCTTATTGCTCATGGGTCATTAGCTGTACACCCAGATGCATTCTGCAAACTGCCATTTAAAAGAATAGTAGAAATTAAATAAGAAATATATTTCTGCAGCATTTTTTCTTGATATATAGAAAGAGTTCGCTTAATATCTAGTCTGGATATGGAAAAAATAGCATGTGGTCACACCATAAGTGGAAAGCTGTGGAATTAAGCACTACACTTTGCCTACACAGGGCCATAAAATTCAACACAACTTCTCCCTCTAGACCCAATCTTATTCTCATTTATACTTAGATGCTAATAGTGATGATACAAATCAAGTCTTGTTTAGTAAGAAGACAGAAAGTAGCATTGATTTTTTCATTAATCTTCTATTTCACCTCATTTCTCTCATCATCAAATAATATGGATTAGTAGTAGGTGCAATTTATGCACAATGTTTTAATAGTAACTTTTGTTCTCTGTATCATTAATACTGTTAATTTTAGCCTCTGGAATCCCTAATTCATGGAACTGATCCTGTATCCAAACTCCTTCAATTTACTATGATTAGGAAATCTTTACTCTGTGACCATTATCTTTAATGTATGATAAAGATGTTTCTGCATCTTGGAAAAAAAATATAGAACAAAGGCTATAGCAAGAATAGAGTTTTAAATAGAAAAGCGTAAGCAAGTTAAACTGTTGTAGTTCACATATGAATGTGAAACTGGATGTTGTCACAGTACAGCAGGAAATATTAGCACATATTTAAGTCTACCTAAAGTATACTATGAAGGTATTTGTTGGGTGCAGGCAGAGTTCAAAAACCAGCAGTCTCAGGATCAAGTACTTAAAGGAGACATTTTCTTAGCCATCTTCTTTTTTAAACTGGAATTGGAATCTTATAGACAGCATACCCACCACCTCTTATTGTCTTATTTTTAGCAACTTCATGCCTTTGCATTTTCTTCCTGAGCTCTGTAAGTATTATTCATGACTTAAAAAATTTTTTTTCATCACTATTAATATGCTACTTTATCTGTTCTTGGATATGCTAGATGTATTTTTTCGTCACCCAAAACATCCAAGTCGTGAATTCACAGCTACAACCTAATAAAGGACCCATGAGTTATGGACTTCATTAATTTGAGGCCTCAAAGGTACTACAGCACTAGTAGAAAGATGTTGAAAATATCTGCATATTAGCAATGGAAACCTCTCAGGAACTTGTCTGTCTTCATCAGGTCTCTGGGTGAAACACACACACACACACACACACACACACACACACACACACACATACACACACACACACACACACACAAATTATAATAGTTTCTTCTGAGAATCAGCCCCATTGACTTGCTATCATTCAGGTCACAATTTCAAATATATACCATCTGCGCAGCCAGAGAAACCTGAAGCTGAAATATTATATTCGAATGGTATCAACTTAGTAGCATCCAATTGTACCCATAAGGAGCAAGCACAAGATCTTTCTAGAGGAAAATATCCCCAAGTTAGGCCCTCAAGATTCCCACAGAATTTTAACAAAATATGAGCTCATAGTAAAAAAAAATTACCAAGCATATGAAGAAATACTCCACTATTTATGAGAATGAGCAGAAACACCACAGGTTTAAACCCCTAAGCCTTTAGAGTTCTAAAACTATCAGTTATAGAATGTAAAATAATTATGAATGGACTGTTTTAAAAAGAGAGAGAAATAGAAAAACAAGATACGTGAGGAAGGAAGAAACAGCAAAAATGACCAGTCAGATTTGGAAAATAAATAAAATGCATTGAAATAAGACACACACACATATTGAATTTTTTAAATCATTGGAAGGGAGTTCTGCTTCCAATAGTGGCAAACTAGATATTCCAGATCAACTCTCCAGCTTAAAACAACCAATAAATGTGAGCAGGGAGAACAGTATGAAGGTTCCTTAAAAAACTAAAAATCGAACTACCATACGACCCAGCAATCCCACTACTGGGCATATACCCTGAGAGAACTATAATTCAGAAAGAGTCATGTACCACAATGTTCATTGCAGCTCTATTTACAATAGCCAGGACATGGAAGCAACCTAAGTGTCCATCAACAGATGAATGGATAAAGAAGATGTGGCAAATATATACAATGGAATATTACTCAGCCATAAAAAGAAACAAAATTGAGTTATTTGTAGTGAGGTGGATGGACCTAGAGTCTGTCATACAGAGTGAAGTCAGAAAGAGAAAAACATATACCGTATGCTAACACATACATATGGAATGTTAAAAAAAAAAGGTTCCGATGAACCTAGGGGCAGGACAGGAATAAAGAAGCAGACGTAGAGAGTGGACTTGAGGACACAGGGAGGGAGAAGGGTAAGCTGGGACAAAGTGAGAGAGTGGCATGTACACTACCAAATGTAAAATAGATAGCTAGTGGGAAGCAGGTGCATAGCACAGGGAGATCAGCTCGGTGCTTTGTGACCACCTAGAGGGGTGGGTGGGATAGGGAGGATGGGAGGGAGACACAAGATGGAGGAGAAATGGGGATATATGTATATGTATAGCTGATTCACTTTGTTTTAAAGCAGAAACTAACACACTATTGTAAAGCAATTATACTCCAATAAAAATGTTAAATAAATAAATAAATGTGAGCAAATTGTTTTGAATAGTATGTTTTAATTCACTGGAAAAACAACAAGAAAGTAAAGAATTATGAATTAAAAAATGCAAAAATTGAGAGAATTCAACCTATGGGTCTCTGCTATTTCCAAAACAAACTTTTCCACAGAGCTTTAACAGACTCATGAGGCTAAATAGAAAGAAATTCAAGTTCAGAATCTGCCAACGGGGCAGAGACTGACAAATCTCCTAGGCTTTGGAATAAGGGTGAACAAAACATAAAGCACTCTCAAAAGATCTAAAAACCCCACTCAATTAAAGCAAACCTTGATTACTAATGTCCTCAACTACCTATTAGAAATAAATATAAATTTTCTCTGGTGGAAGATAACCTCACCCCAAGCCTCAAGTTATCTTTATTTTTTTTATATGCAGTGATTAGAATTTATCAACAAAAAATAATAATAAATCAGGCATATAATTAAGCAAGATAATGTAATCAAAACCTAAGAGAAATAATAGGGAATAGAAGTAGATCCAGAGAGAATGTGAATAATGGAGTTATCAACTAGTAACTTAAAAATAACTATGCTTAATATGTTCAAATAAATTTTAAAAAACAGATTAGCAATTTTAACAGAGAATATAAACTATAAAAATGGCAATTCTAGAAATTAAAAATATAATAATTTAACTTAGAATTCAATGGCTAGGATTAACTGCAGAATAGACAGAACTAAAAGGACTGCTACTGATTTAAAATATAGAAATATATCCGGGATTGATTAGAAAACCTATCAATATTTCAAATATGTTAATTGAAAATATCCATTATAAAGCACAGAGAGGAAAAAGATAGGTTGAAAAACATCATAGAGTATAAGAACTCTGGTCAATGAAATTAAAAGGTTTAATCTACAGCTAATTAAAGGCCCAGAAGAGTTGTGAGAATGAACTGGAAGTATTATTTGAGAAGATAATGACCGAGAATGTTTTGAAATTGTTGAGAGACATTAAGCCACATTTTTAAAAAGACAAAATGTCAAGCAAGCAATGTCAAGCAAGATAAATATTAAAAATGTCACACCAGGTATAACTGTAGATCCTATAACCAGCTAGAGAAAAGATATTCACCTTAAAATGAGCATCAAAAAGACTAATAGCGAGGCTTCCGGGAAGATGGCGGAAGAGTAAGACGCGGAGATCACCTTCCTCCCCACGGATACACCATAAATACATCTACACGTGGAACAACTCCTACAGAACACCTACTGAATGCTGGCAGAAGACCTCAGACCTCCCAAAAGGCAAGAAACCCCCCACATACCTGGGTAGGGCAAAAGAAAAAAGAATAAACAGAGACAAAAGAATAGGGACGGGACCTGCACCAGTGGGAGGGAGCTGTGAAGGAGGAAAGGTTTCCACACACTAGGAAGCCCCTTCGCGGGCGGCAACTGCGGGTGGCAGAGGGGGGACGCTTCGGGCCGCGGAGGAGAGCACAGCAACAGGGGTGCGGAGGGCAAAGCGGAGAGATTCCCGCACAGAGGATCAGTGCCGACTGGCACTCACCAGCCCGAGAGGCTTGTCTGCTCACCCGCCGGGGCAGGTGGGGCTGGGGGTTCAGGCTCGGGCTTCGGTTGGAGCGCTGGGAGAGGACTGGGGTTGGCAGCGTGAACACAGCCTGCAGGGGGGTTAGTGCACCACGGCTAGCCAGGAGGGCGTCCGGGGAAAAGTCTGGACCTTCCAAAGAGGCAAGAGACTTTTTCTTACCTCTTTGTTTCCTGGTGTGCGAGGAGAGGGGATTAAGAGCGCTGCTTAAAGGAGCTCCAGAGACGGGCTCGAGCTGCGGCTAAAAGCGTGGAACCCAGAGACAGGAATGAGACGCTAAGGCTGCTGCTGCCGCCACCAAGAAGCCTGTGTGCAAGCGCAGGTCACTATCCACACCCCCTTCCGGGAAGCCTGTGCAGCCCGCCACTGTCAGGGTCATGGGATCCAGGGTCAACTCCTCCTGGAGAACGCATGCCACGCCTCAGGCTGGTGCAATATCACGCCGGCCTCTGCCACCGCAGGCTTGCCCGGCACGCCGTGCCCCTCCCTCCCCTCTGCTCCAGAGACCTACACGCAGAGGCGGGGCCAAATCCAAAGCTGAGCCCTGGAGCTGTGAGAACAAAGAAGAGAAAGGGAAATCTCTCCCAGCAGCCTCAGAAGCAGTGGATTAAAGCTCCACAATCAACTTGATGTACCCTGCATCTGTGGAATACATGAATATACAACGAATCATCCCAAATTAAGGAAGTGGACTTTGAGAGCAAGATTTATGATATTTTCCCCTTTTCCTCTTTTCGTGAGTGTGTATGTATACGCTTCTGTGTGAGATTTTGTCTGTATAGCTTTGCTTCCACCATTTGTCCTACGGTTCTATCCGTCCCTTTTTTTAAAAAAATTTTTTCTTAATAATTATTTTTTTATTTTAATAACTTTATTTTACTTTATCTTCTTTCTTTCTTTCTTTCCTTCCTTCCCTCCTTTAGACAACAAATCATCCCAAATTGAGGAGGTGGACGTTGAGAGCTAGATTTATGATTTTTTCCCCTTTTCCTCTTTTTGTGAGTGTGTATGTATATGCTTCTGTGTGAGATTTTGTCTCTATAGCTTTCCTTCCACCATTTGTCCTAGGGTTCTATCTGTCCGGTTTTTTTGTTTGTTTTCTTAATTTTTTTCTTGTTTTTCATTTAATAATTTTTTTTATTTTAATAACTTTATTATATTTTGTCTTATTTTATTTTATTTTACTTTATCTCCTTTCTTTTTTTCCTTCCTTCCCTCCTTCCTCCCTCCCTCCCTCCTTTCTTTCTTTCTTTCTGTCTTTCTACTTCTACTCATTCTTTCTTTCTAATTTTTCTCCATTTTATTTGGAGCCATGTGGATGAAAGGCTCTTGCTGCAGCAGCCAGGAGTCAGTGCTGTGCCTCTGAGGAGGGAGAGCCAATTTCAGGACACTGGCCCACAAGACAACTCCCAGCTCCACATAATATCAAATGATGAAAATCTCCCAGAGATCTCCATCTCAACACCAGCACCCAGCTTCACTCAACGACCAGCAAGCTACAGTGCTGGACATCCTATGCCAAACAACTAGCAAGACAGGAACACAATCCCACCCATTAGCAGAGAGGCTGCCTAAAATCATAATAAGTCCACAAACACTCCAAAACACACCACCAGACATGGACCTGCCCACCAGAAAGACAAGATCTAGCCTCATCCACCAGAACACAGGCACTAGTCCCCTCCACCAGGAAGCCTACACAACCCACTGAACCAACCTTAGCCACTGGAGACAGACACCAAAAACAATGGGAACTACGAACCTGCAGCCTGCAAAAAAGAGACCCCAAACAGAGTAAGATAAGCAAAATGAGAAGACAGAAAAACACACAGCAGATGAAGGAGCAAGATAAAAACCCACCAGACCTAATAAATGAACAGAAACTAGGCAGTCTACATGAAAAAGAATTCAAATAATGATAGTAAAGATGATCCAAAATCTTGGAAATAGAATAGACAAAATGCAAGAAACATTTAACAAGGAACTAGAAGAACTAAAGATAAAACAAACAACGATGAACAACACAATAAATGAAATTAAAAATAGACAGGATCAATAGCAGAATAACTGAGGCAGAAGAACGGATAAGTGACCTGGAAGATAAAATAGTGGAAATAACTACTGCAGAGCAGAATAAAGAAAAAAGAATGAAAAGAACTGAGGACAGTCTCAGAGACCTGTGGGACAACATTAAACACACGAACATTTGAATTATAGGGGTTCCAGAAGAGGAAGAGAAAAAGAAAGGGACTGAGAAAATATTTGAAGAGATTATAGTTGAAAACTTCCCTAATATGGGAAAGGAAATAGTTAATCAAGTGCAGGAAGCACAGAGAGTCCCATACACAATAAATCCAAGGAGAAATATGCCAAGACACATATTAATCAAACTGTCAAAAATTAAATACAAAGAAAACATATTAAAAGGGAAAAACAACAAATAACACACAAGGGAATCCCCATAAGGTTATCAGCTGATCTTTCAGCAGAAACTCTGCAAGCCAGAAGGGACTGGCAGGACATATTTAAAGTGATAAAGGAGAAATACCTGCAACCAAGATTACTCTACCCAGCAAGGATCTCATTCAGATTTGATGGAGAAATTAAAACCTTTACAGACAAGCAAAAGCTGAGAGAGCTCAGCACCACCAAACCAGCTTCACAGCAACTGCTAAACGAACTTCTCTAGGCAAGAAACACAAGAGAAGGAAAAGACCTACAATAACAAACCCAAAACAATTAAGAAAATGGGAATAGGAACATACATATAGATAACTACCTTAAATATAAATGGACTAAATGCTCCCACCAAAAGACACAGATTGGTTGAATGGATACAAAAACTAAGACCCATATATTTGCTGTCTACAAGAGACCCCCAGCACACCTACAGACACATACAGACTGAAAGTGAGGGGATGGAAAAAGATATTTCATGCAAATGGAAACCAAAAGAAAGCTGGAGTAGCAATTCTATATCAGACAAAATAGACTTTAAAATAAAGACTATTAGAAGAGACAAAGAAGGACACTACATAATGATCAAGGGATCGATCCAAGAAGAAGATATAACAATTATAAATATTTATTCACCCAACATAGGAGCACCTCAATACATAAGTCAAATACTAACAGCCGAAAAAGGGGAAATCAACAGTAACACATTCATAGAAGGGGACTTTAACACCCCATTTTCACCAATTGACAGATCATCCAAAATGAAAATAAATAAGGAGACACGAGCTTTAAATGATACATTAAACAAGATGGACTTAATTGATATTTATAGAACATTCCATCCAAAAACAACAGAATACACATTTTTCGAAAGTGCTCATGGAACATTCTCCAGGATAGATCATATCTTGGGTCACAAATCAAGTCTTGGTAAATTTAAGAAAATTGAAATTGTATCACGTATCTTTTCCAACCACAGTGCTATGAGACTAAATATCAATTACAGGAAAAGATCTGTAAAAAAAACAAACATATGGAGGCTAAACAATACACTACTTAATAACGAAGTGATCACTGAAGAAGTCAAAGAGGAAATAAAAAATACCTAGAAACAAATGACAATGGAGACACGATGACCCAAAATCTATGGGATGCAGCAAAAGCAGTTCTAAGAGGGAAGTTTACAGCAATACAATCCTACCTTGCGAAACAGGAAACATCTCAAATAAACAACCTAACCTTGCACCTAAAGCAATTAGAGAAAGATGAAAAAAAAACCCCAAAGTTAGCAGAACGAAAGAAATCATAAAAATCAGATCAGAAATAAATGAAAAAGAAATGAAGGAAACGATAGCAAAGATCAATAAAACTAAAAGGTGGTTCTTTGAGAAGATAAACAAAATAGATAAACCATTAGCCAGACTCATCAAGAAAAGAAGGGAGAAGACTCAAATCAATAGAATTAGAAATGAAAAAGGAGAAGTAACATCTGACACTGCAGAAATACAAAAGATCATGAGAGATTACTACAAGCAACTCTATGCCAATAAAATGGACAACCTGGAAGAAATGGACAAATTCCTAGAAATGCACAACCCGCCAAGACTGAATCAGGAAGAAATAGAAAATATGAACAGACCAATCACAAGCACTGAAATTGAAACTGTGATTAAAAATCTTCCAACAAACAAAAGCCCAGGACCAGACGGCTTCACAGGCGAATTCTATCAAACATTTAGAGAAGAGCTAACACCTATCCTTCGCAAACTCTTCCAAAATATAGCAGAGGGAGGAACACTCCCAAACTCATTCTATGATGCCACCATCACCCTGTTACCAAAACCAGACAAGGATGTCACAAAGAAAGAAAACATCACTGATGAACATAGATGCAAAAAAGCTCAACAAAATACTAGCAAACAGAATCCAACAGCACATTAAACAGATCATACACCATGATCAAGTGGGGTTTATTCCAGGAATGCAAGGATTCTTCAATATACGCAAATCAATAAACGTGATACACCATATTAACCAACTGAAGGAGAAAAACCATATGATCATCTCAATAGATGCAGAGAAAGCTTTTGACAAAATTCAACACCCATTTATGATAAAAACCCTGCAGAATGTAGGCATAGAGTGAACTTTCCTCAACATAATAAAGGCCACATATGACAAACCCACAGCCAACATCGTCCTCAGTGGTGAAAACCTGGAAGCATTTCCACTAAGATCAGGAACAAGACAAGGTTGCCCACTCGCACCACTCTTATTCAACAGAGTTTTGGAAGTTTTAGCCACAGCAATCAGAGAAGAAAAGGAAATAAAAGGAATCCAAATCGGAAAAGAAGTAAAGCTGTCACTGTTTGCAGATGACATGATACTATACATCGAGAATCCTAAAGATGCTACCAGAAAACTACTAGAGCTAATCAATGAATTTGGTAAAGTAGCAGGATACAAAATTAATGCACAGAAATCTCTTGCATTCCTATACAATAATGATGAAAAATCTGAAAGTGAAATCAAGAAAACACTCCCATTTACCATGGCAACTAAAAGAATAAAATATCTAGGAATAAACATACCTAAGGAGACAAAAGACCTATATGCAGAAAATTATAAGACACTGATGATAGAAATTAAAGATGATACAAATAGTTGGAGAGATATACCATGTTCTTGGATTGGAAGAATCAACATTGTGAAAATGACTCTACTACCCAAAGCAATCTACAGATTCAATGCAATCCCTATCAAACTACCACTGGCATTTTTCACCGAACTAGAACAAAAACTTACACAATTTGTATGGAAACTAAAAGACCCCGAGTAGCCAAAGCAATCTTGAGAACGAAAAACGGAGCTGGAGGAATCAGGCTCCCTGACTTCAGACTATACTACAAAGGTACAGTAATCAAGACAGTATGGTACTGGCACAAAAACAGAAAGATAGATCGATGGAACAGGATAGAAAGCCCAGAGATAACCCCTGCACATATGGTCACCTTATCTTTGATAAAGGAGGCAGGAATGTACAGTGGAGAAAGGACGCCTCTTCAATAAGTGGTGCTGGGAAAACTGGACAGGTACATGTAAAAGTATGAGATTAGATCACTCCCTAACACCATACACAAAAATAAGCTCAAAATGGATTAAAGACCTAAATATAAGCCCAGAAACTACCAAACTCTTAGAGGAAAACATAGGCAGAACACTCTATGACATAAATCACAGCAAGATCCTTTTTGACCCACCTCCTAGAGAAATGGAAATAAAAACACAAATAAACAAATGGGACCTAATGAAACTTCAAAGCTTTTGCACAGCAAAGGAAACCATAAATAAGACGAAAAGCCAACCCTCAGAATGGGAGAAAATATTTGCAAATGAAGCAACTGACAAAGGATTAATCTCCAAAATTTATAAGCAGCTCATGCAGCTCAATAACAACAAACCAAACAACCCAATCCAAAAATGGGCAGAAGACCTAAATAGACATTTCTCCAAAGAAGATATACAGATTGCCAACAAAAACATGAAAGAATGCTCAACATTATTAGTCATTAGAGAAATGCAAGTCCAAACTACAATGAGATATCATCTCACACTGGTCAGAATGGCCATCATCAAAAAATCTAGAAACAATAAATGCTGGAGAGGGTATGGAGAAAAAGGAACCCTCTTGCACTGCCGGTGGGAATGTAAATTGATACAACCACTGTGGAGAACAGTATGGAGGTTCCTTAAAGAGCTACAAATAGAACTACCGTATGACCCAGCAATCCCACTACTGGGCATATACTCTGAGAAAACCATAATTCAAAGTCATGTACCAAAATGTTCATTGCAGCTCTATTTACAATAGCCCGGAGATGTAAACAACATATGTGTCCATCATCAGATGAATGGATAAAGAAGATGTGGCACATATATACAATGGAATATTACTCAGCCATAAAAAGAAATGAAATTGAGCTATTTGCAATGAGGTGGATTGACCTAGAGTCTGTCATACAGAGTGAAGTAAGTCAGAAAGAGAAAGACAAATACCGTATGCTAACACATATATATGGAATTTAAGGGGAAAAAATGTCTTACCTAGGGGTAAGACAGGAATAAAGACACAGACCTACTAGAGGATGGACTTGAGGGTATGGGGAGGGGGAAGGGTAAGCTGTGACAAAGCAAGAGAGAGGCATGGACATATATACGCTACCAAACGTAAGGTAGATAGCTAGTGGGAAGCAGCCGCATAGCACAGGGAGATCAGCTTGGTGCTTTGTGACCGCCTGGAGGATAGGGAGGTTGGGAGGGAGGGAGATGTAAGAGGGAAGAGATATGGGAACATATGTATATGTATAACTGATTCACTTTGTTATAAAGCAGAAACTAACACACCATTGTAAAGCAATTATACTCCAATAAAGATGTAAAAAAAAAAGAAAAAGAGAAAAAAGACTAATAGCTAACTTCCCTAGAGAAAAAGTCAAAGCCAGAAGACAATGGAATGATTTTTCAAAATGCTGAAATAAAATACCTGCTACCATAAAATGTTATGCCTAAGAGAAACAATTCTCAAAAATAAAAACTAAAGACTTTTTCAAACAAACAAAAAAATAATTCAGGTGTGAACTAAATAAAATAGAAAAAGTATTCTTCAGGGAGAAGAAAGATTCCATATGGAATTGAAATACCTAAATAAACTGAGAAATGTACCACATTCATGGATAGGATGGCTTAATGTAGTTAAGTTAGTAGTTTTCCTCAAAATTAATCTTAGAGGCAATAAAATTCCACTCAAAATTCAAACCAAATATTTGAGAAATTTAACAAGCATTCTAAAATGAATATAGGCAAAGTTCTAAGATAAGCCAAGACACTCCCAAAAGGGCAGGGAGAAACAAGTTAAGTGGGATATTTCTACCAGAAATCAAGGCTTATTATAAAACTGTATTAATTAAGCCAATGATGTTTTACACAAATATACAAAAATTAATCAAAGAAATATAATAAAGGATACAGAAATGGACCCACATACACCCATGTGTCAGTGACATTGCAGGTTATTTAAGAAAGAAAATACTAGTCAAGAAATTGTATTAGAAAAACTGATAATCCATTTAGAAAACATAAAATTGAATCTCAATCCATATTCTAGATGGATTAAGTACATATATGTAAAAAACTAATCTTTACAAATTTTAGAGGAAATATAAGAGAATATCTTTATCATCACTGGTAGAGAAGTATTTCTTAAACAAGAACCCCAAATCTAGTAACCAAAAAGGGCAAAATTGGTCAATTTGCCTACCTTGGTGTTAAGAAATGATTAACAGAACATTTCCTCAGCAGAATATACTGACTACAGGTTGACTTTCAGAAGCTAGTGACCTGCTTTCTAGTTATTCCATATTTGAGCTATATTTACCAAAAACATTTCAATTTGTTCCCAAATCTGTTTTTTCCCAGTTGTATTTCTTATTATATCATATTTTATGATTGCCTACTTCAACGTTTTTGGTTAACCTACTATCCACCAGAGTTAATTGTGTTGCATACAAAAGGCTTTTATTTGGACTTCCCTGGTGGCGCAGGGATTGAGAGTCCGCCTTCCGATGCAGGGGACACGGGTTCGTGCCCTGGTCCGGGAAGATCCCACATGCCGCGGAGCGGCTAGGCGCGTGAGACATGGCCGCTGAGCCTGCGCGTCCGGAGCCTGTGCTCTGCAGGCCACAACAGTGAGAGGCCCGCATACCGCAAAAAAAAAAAAAAAAAACCTTTATTTTCCATAGGCATAATTTAAACAACTATGCAGAACATTCAACTTAAATTTTTTTTCTAAAAAGTTGATTTTGTTATTTAATAAATTATTAACATATATTCCCCACTCTAAAAAAATAAGCAAAAAAATTCATAAGGAAATATTAAAAAATAAAACTAACCATGAACTTAGAGAAGGCATTGGTAAAATATATAACCAAAAGTTTACTATTTGTATTTTAAAATCCAGGAAATCAATAAGGAAAGGGCAAAAAGCCCATAGAAAATTAGCAAAAGATGTAAATAGTTATTTCACAGTAAAGAACACACAAACGGTGAATAAATATTTGAAAAAATTCACAATTGCATTAGCAACAAAAGATAGGCAAATTAAGACTTCAGTGTCATGTAATTTTATCTCCATTAGACCAGCAAAATTAAAGAATCTGGCAATGCTGAGTAATATGAAATAAGGAAGAGTGGTATATAGAATTTTTTTAAGTTCAAATCACTGATGTAGATTCTGCTAAAGTTTTGAAAACAATATAATATGTTTCAATAAAATTGTCAGCGCTAGAGGTTGCCAATTTGTTGTTTATTGTCATTGTAATGACTGAATCAAATCCCTGGGATTCTTTGGTGGTCTTCCAGCAGATGCTATTCTGAATGAGTCAGTGCTAATGCAGTAATTTAAAATAATTCTGTTTGCCAAGTAATAGATTTTAAGAACTATGTTGTCTGAATTTCAACTTTATTCAGCCAATGGTAAACAAATTTGTTTAGATATGTGCCTTGGATTTAAAACAACTTAAAAACAACTGTTTAAGGCATATAGAGTAGTCAAACCAAATTTAATTTTGCCTGTTAAATGAGATTTAATAGTTTAAAGCTTCTTTGTAAACAGCCAAAATGAGTTACAAATAAAAAATGTGTTGACTACACATATAACTACACCTATAGCTACAAAACTATTAGCCAAGTTCAAGGAATGAGACTCAGAAAAAAGTTAGCTTGAGGTTTAGGGCAATGTTAGCAAATGAATCACATCAACTCATTGGCTCGTTAGGTTCACTGTCTGTACATATAGTATCAAGACAGCAACAACAAACAACAACAAAAACCCTTCAAGTCTTCTGAAAAAATGATAGACTTGGTGACTACATACCTGTGGCCTTAGTTTTTTCATCTGCTAAATAACGATAAACTTCATTGCTCTCCTATGGGTTGTTGTGAAGACAAATTAATAACTCTTAAAGAAGAACTTGGTGGACTTCCCTGATGGCTCAGTGGTTGAGAGTCCGCCTGCCGATGCAGGGGACACGGGTTCGTGCCCCGGTTTGGGAAGATCCCACGTGCCGCGGAGCGGCTGCGCCCGTGAGCCATGGCCGCTGAGCTTGTGCATCTGGGGCCTATGCTCCGCAACGGGAGAGGCCACAACAGTGAGAGGCCTGCATACAGCAAAAAAAAAAAAAAAAAAAAAAGAACAAAAGAAAAAAAAAAGAAGAACTTGGCAAATATTAAGTGTCTTGTTTATGCTAAGAATCTGTATTTGTGGAATAAAATGTCTTAACTAGAAGCCTAATAAGTTTTTTTTTTTAATCTTTTCCTCAATAGGCAATAATTTCAAAAAGATTCCTGGAAGGCATTACTGGTTCCCTTTTCACCTTGGTACTAAAGTGAAGTAAAGGATTCCATTCTTGGCTTAAATCAATTCAAAACAACTTCCAAAATGTCTACCAAAATTTTCCTTATGTTCTATACATTCTTTACAATACAGTAGAAAGAATATTCAATATTCTTCCCTCCATTTCCCTCCCCATAATTCTTTCTTGTACAACTTTCTTTACTAAGAGAAGATACAAAGATAAGGCTGTGTTTGGACTTGGCATTGGAAGAAAGCTTATAGATCATCTCATCTAGCTCTCCACCCATACAGCATTTCATTTAATTACATCTCTGACAAATGACCACCTATCTAGACTGTGGAACACTCTCGGTGAAAGGGCACTTATTGCGTAGATGATGGGAACTACCTCAATTGTTTCTAGAACTAAGAATTCTCTGATTTGAGTCCAAATTTGCCTCACCAAAATTTGTACCTATTGATGATGTTTCTGCCCTCTAATACAAGAAAGAACAAACTTATTCACTCTTCCATGATCTTTCAAAACTTTGAAGTTTCTTTGGATTTTGTTTTGTTTTATTGCAGTTTTTTCTTGTAGTCATGTCTTGTCTGCTTCCTATGTGATGAGGTTTCTGGAAAGTCATAACTGGTATTCTCAGGGCATGCTCTAGTTTGTATATAACCCTCTAAACCTAAGGAATACAGAACTGAGTATTCGACATTACTTGTGGTTTAGCTAACACCATTTTCAGGGAAATGTTGTCCTCCACCCCCAGTATTTTTTCACTGATGTAGAATAAGGTACTTGATTAGTTTTTTAGTGGCAATGTCACATCCAGTCTCACAGATCTCATGGGCAACTACAACTCCAAAAAGTTTTCCATGGGTCACTTGTCAAGGGAGGTTGCCCTGACACTATCTTAGTATATTTTTTGAACCTAAGTTCAATTTTACTTTGTTATTTTTGACTCAGAACTTTTATACTTCCATGTTCATATTTAACCTTGATGTAATTTGCTGTCTAATGAAAGCTTATTTCACTGTCTATAATATATTTAGATAAGCCAGATTTGTATGACTTTAACTAATCACTGATGAATAAGACAAGGTTAAAGACAGAGTCCTGCCACATATTCCTAGAAAATTCTATTCACTTTAACAGTCTTGGTTTACTCATGATCTCAAAAGACCACCCTTAAATACATCTAACTATATTAACATTAGCTAGTCCATGTTTTTCAATACATGAATATCCTGATTTTTGTATTAATTTCCTAAAATCAAGATGTTCTATACTTATGAGAGTTCTTACACCTACTACTACTACTAATAATACATATTCCCTTAACATGTACTGGTTTCTCTATGAGGCCTTCCCTGTTATCCAGACTTCAGCTCTGTGCCATATAATCTGTCACTTAATCATTGGTTATTATGTGATCAAAAACTTTCATACCTTGTTTATCTTTGCTGCCTTCACATAGTTATATTTAATTTAATTGAGGAAGGAAGGAAGGGAGAAAAAAAGGATGGGGCAAGGAAGGAAGAAAAGGAAGAAAGAAGGGATAAAGAGTCTCATCTCTTCATCTATGCTGTAAATTCTGAAAAGTAAGAAACTACCCTTTATACATTGTTTCCCTGCCCACAGTACTCATCTGAGCATGGAATCCACAGTCAGAAATCTACACCTTACATAAGGACTAAGAACAAACTTTTACAGACCATTAAGGATGGAGTTAATATCATCTATGGACTGATATAAGTGGATATAAAGGGATAATAAGAAAAAGTTGAATGAATTAAAATATTACAGCAGGTTGTTAGAAGATGTGCAAGCTTACAAGGCAGTGAAACAGCCCTCTAGGTATCCTGAAGCAGTTTTGACAGAATTTAGAGCATATTGAATCAATCTGTAAGATACTCAGCTGCTAACACAGAGGAAAAGGAGAGGTTACTCATGCAGATTGATTAGCTAGCTCGTTCTATACCTGGTGAATGAAAAGAGGTATTAATGAGCCCATAGTAAAAGGAAGCCTCTGTCCTGGAGTTAAAGTTGGGGAGAAAAGTCAATGAAGGAAATGAGGTAAACCAGGGAGGACCAATCAATTGCAGGTCACAGTGGATCAATTACAGACCCATCTACAAGACTCCCAACCAGAAACTCAGCGTCAGCTCTATCCCCTCATTTTCCCTCACTCTTTTATAGGTCCCAAGACCCATCAATTCTAATCCTGAAATCAGTCTTTTCCTCCCTATTCATACTGCCACTGCCTTAATTTAGGCCTCATTTCTTGCCTGAAAGTGGTAATGGTTTTTCAACTAATCTCCATGCCTTTACGCTTACTCTCTCATTCTAACCACTGCAATAATTATCTTTTAAATCACAAATCTGATCACATCACATTCCTAGATAAAATCCTTTGATGGTTCCTCAATTACCTACTGGATAAAATTCTTGGTATGGCATTGGAGGTCCTTCATTACCAAATTTCAACATATTTCTCCAACATCATTTTCTACCACTCTCCAACACACACTGTTCTTTAGTTACCACAAATGACCCTCTCAGCTTCTATACCTTTGCCTTTGCTCAAGTTTTCCCCTCTGCCTGAAAAGCCATTTCTCATCTCTCTACCTGATATACTTTTATTATCATTTACAACCAAGCTGAAATGTCAAGTCCTTTTCAAAGATTTTCCCACTTCCTCAACTCCTCTTCCAAACACAGATTATCTCTGCCATCTCAGGACTTTTCCCATGCACCTTATTTGGCACCTATGGAATTATGAATTTCTTCATCTTTATATGCCTAGAGGTTCTCAGTAAGTGCTGAATGAATGAATAAATAATGATCCAGAAAACAGGTTCAGTAGTGAGAAGTACAATATGATAATAAAGGAGATGATGATAAAATTTATATCTTAGAGGACAGATATAACTTTTAGTCACTCTTACCTTGAGTCCTATAAACCTCTCTAAAATAATGCAACATATATAATCAGAATATACATATTTATGTATTTATCAGAATATGTATATTTATAAATTTATGATAATGTATTTTGATGATTTTTCATTAGTAATCTTTATTATTCTGAAACATTCAAATATATAGCAAGCATACCCCCACTGATCCATCCCAGAAATATCTGTACCACGCATTGTTCTAGGCACTGTGACTACAATGGGGAATAAGACATCCAAGTTACCCTTGTAAATTTTACATTATAGTGGCAGTGGCAATGACAGACAATAAATACACGAACAATCTTATATTGTGATCCATGCTCAGTACAAGAGCATAATGTGATGAGTGGATGGGCAAATGTATTTCTGATGTATTTGTGAGGAGGAAGGTGATCTCCATGATGGACCTAGAGACTGTCATACAGAGTGAAGTAAGTCAGAAAGAGAAAAACAAATATTGTAGGCTAACACATATATATGGAATCTTAAAACAAAAAAAAAAAAAGAAAAAAAAAGGTCAGAAGAACCTAGGGGCAAGACGGGAATAAAGATGCAGACCTACTTGAGAATGGACTTGAGGGTACAGGGAGGGGGACGGGTAAGCTGGGACAAAATGAGAGAGTGGCATGGACGTATATACAGTACCAAACGTAAAAAAGATAGCTAGTGGGAAGCAGCCGCATAGCACAGGGAGATCAGCTCGGTCTGACCTAGAGGGGTGGGATAAGGAGGGTGGGAGGGAGGGAGATGCAAGAGGAAAGAGATATGGGGACATATGTAGATGTATAAATGATTCACTTTGTTATAAAGCAGAAAGTAACACACCATTGTTAAGCTATTATACTCCAATAAAGATGTTAAAAAAATTAAATTAAATTAAAAATATATATATTATTTTGCTTACCAAAAAAAAAAAAAAGAGTGGATGGGCAGGAGTATGGTTAGGAAAGAGTTTTCCAAAAAAGTTGAAACTTGAACTGAGGCCTAAACGATGAGAGGGAGTCAGCCATGAGAAGATATGTCTGAAGAGCATTTCAGGCTGAGGGAAGAGTAAATGCAAAGTCTCTGAGGAGGCAATGACCTGTGTTTGAAGATGAGTACGTCACTGGTTGGCGCTCAGTAGAAGTGCAGCAGGAAAGTTGAGGAGTAGGCAGAGATCCTATAATGCAGGACTTCATAGGCTGTGAGAATACTCAATTTTATTTTCAATGAGAGGGACACCCAAAAGATTCCATTGTAGGTTATTAAATTTGTAACTAACCAAACCATAACGACAATCTCTTTAACATATGCTCTGATTTCCACTCCACTGCCTTAATTCAAACCATCATTATTTCCTGCCTGGACTATTGCAATAGCCTCCACTGGTCTCCCAGACATCAAGTTATCCCTCCATTAGCCTATATTATTGTCAGAGTTTCATTTTTTGATAAAACAATTTTATCAAGGTATCCACTGCCTACAAATCTGTGAAGTGTCCACGTATTCGCCCAGTTCTGTCTTTCATTTTTTTCAGCTACTTGCCATGATAGGTGTCATTCAAGTGCAAAGCACACTCCCTTTGCTGTAGACAGACTTTGATGACACCATAAAAAACCTTAAATAGTGTAATGAAGAGATAGTATTTGTTAAGCTTTATATAGTAATGTTAAACACCCTCCCACTGTAGATAAGTATTTATTTTTAAGGGGATTATAGCCTAGAATTTAGAATTATCTTTCCTACCAAAGTTAAAACCAAAATTTATATACCTGTCTTGGAATTTATAAAAAACTGACATGGTATGGCTATGCCCTAGTCATTATAATTTTATTAGTAATGGAAATACCTCTTAGCACTGCTCCTGCTTATATCTACAATATACATGTAGATGGACTACTCATAATGTTTTCAGTTGATTTTGCCTAACTCTTCATTTAAAGTACATACACTTTAAGTCTACAACTGGATGCACTTTTACAAATATATAGAGTTGCATAACCACCACCGCAATGAAGGAATATCAAGAACAATTTTATTACCCCCAAATTATCCTTTTACCTTTTCCCAGTCAGTTTTTCCAACTTAACACATCAGGTAGCCACTAATCTACTTTTGTCTTTACATATTATATTTGTCCCTTCTAGAGTTTCATATAAATAGGATCATGAAGTACATGTGTGGTGTACGTATATGTGCATAATTATTTGCTCAGTGTAGTGGTTTTGAACTTTATCCATATTGTTGCACATGTCAATAATCTGTTCTTCGTTTCTGAGTAGTAGGGTTAATTGGCTTAACCAATGAACTTTTACATGTTTCTAGTTTGGAAATCATCATCATCATCATCATCTACTATAGCTTTTGTACACAAATCTTTGTGAGGACATATGTTTCTATTTCTACTGGATAAATATCTAAGAGCTGAATTTCTGTTTTAAGTGTTTTTTTATGAGAAATTGACAAACTATATTTCAAATTAGTTGTACCATTTTATCCTCCCATCAGCTATGTATGACAATTCTGGCTGTTCAACATTCTAGCCATTCAAGTGTGTATATAGAGATAAATTTTGTGACTTTAATTTGCGTTTTCCTAATGACTAAGGATGTTGAACATTATTTCATGCATTTATTGGTGTTTTGTACATCTTTTTTTTTGTTTGAAGTATCCCCAAATGTTTTACTCAATTTTTATTAGATTATTTAACTTATTAGTATTGAGTTTTAAGAGGTTCTTTCAATGTATTCTGTATATAAGTTCCATTATGGTAAGAAAACATACTCTGTATGATCTGTATGATTTAAATCCTTTTAAATATTCAAAAGGATTTGTATGATACTGTTGTTGAATGCAGTATTCTACAAATGTCAATGAGGTCAGGTTGGTTGATATTGTTTTTTTAAGATGTCCTCATTACTGATTTTCTTTCTTCTTGTTCTATCAATTGCTGAAAAAATAATGTTGAGATCACCAATTATTATTGTGGATTTTTTCTATTTCATCTGTTCAGTTTGTCAGGTTTTCTCCATGTATTTTATAACTGTCATTAAGTGTGTATGTACTTAAGATTGTTATATGTACTTAATAATTTGATCCTTTTAATACCCCTCTAAAAGCTCTAAAAATATTTTTTTGTCCTAAAGTCTACATTGTCTGATATGAATAAAGCCACTACATATTTACTATGTTTTTGCATGGTATAACTTTTCCATTATTTTACATTAAACTATCTGGTTTTTTTCTTATAAACGGTATTTAGCCATGCCTTATTTTTTTAATTCAATATAACAATTTTTGACTTTTAATAGATATGTTTAGGCCATTTATATTTCATGCAATTTTGATATGGTTGAATTTAAGTATACCATTTTCCTGTTTGTTATCTGTCTTTTTAATTCCTTCTTTTGGAAAAAAATTGATTTTTCTTTTCTGTATTCCATTCTATCTCTTCTTTTAATTGATAAATGTATACCTCTTTGTTTTATATTTTTTTAATTATTGCTCTGGGTTTACAATATCATCAGCTTATAGCAATCTACCTTCAAATAATATTATAGTACTTCATAAATAATTTAAGAATAGACAACTGTATTTTTCTTCTCTTGACCTTTTCTGAGATGCCAATGAAATACATTCAAAATTACTTGAGTGCCCACAGGTCTGTAAGACTCTATTATTTTTTTTCCAGTCTCCAAATTTGCTGATGTTTTCTTTTTAAGTGATCAATTTGTCTTAAATCTAGAGTGAATTTTCCACTTCAGCCATTGTATTTTTATCTCTAGAAGACTCCTTTTTTTATAGTTTTCATTTCTCTATTCATTGTGTTCATGTTTCCTTTAAATTCTTGACATAGTTATAATAAGTATTTTAATTTCCTTATCTGCTAATTCCATCACCTCTCTCATTTCTGGGTCCATTTCTACTACTGTGCTTCACTTTTTCCTATTTTTTCACATGTCATATATTTTTGGTTGAAAGCTGAATATTGTGAATGTTAAGGTGTTCAGTGTCTGGGCTTTGTTGTTTCCTTTGAAAAATGTTAGCCTTTGACTTGGCAGGCAGTTAATTTACTTATAGAACAGTTTGATTCTTTGGGCATGTTGTTATTGCTACTGCTGCTGCTGCTGCTGCTGTTGTTGTTATGTTAGGTCAGGTCTAGAGTAGTCTTTACTCAAGGATTAATTTGGTCTTAATCTTAAGGCTTGGACTTTCTGAGATCTTTATCAAATACCCTGGGTATTGCATGAGGTCTCTCTACACCAGCTGATTGGATACCAAATGGTTCCCCACCATTTGAGCCCTGGTAGCTGTTCTTTCCCAGTAACTGTTCTTTGCCAAGCCTTGTGGAGTCTTACCTTATACACATGTAACTTACTATTCAGCTAAAAACTCAAAAGTATTACACACAGATTTTTTAAGCTTGTTTTCTGAGTAGCTCCTTAATCTGCATAACTTCATCCTACAAATTTTGGCAGCTTCAGCTTCTCCAAACTTTAATCTCTATCTCAGCTCAGCAAGACCATCAGATTTTGCTTGGTTTCTGCTACCTTTGCTGAGGTCTAGTAAATGCTTCTAGGGAGAAAGTAGAGTTACCATAGGGCTTGCCTTGCTTGTTTCCAGCTTTTGTGGATCTCATGAGCTGCTTGTTGTCTAATGCACAGTTGTTGCATACATGTGTCCACTTAACTAGTTTTTTACTCATGTTTATGGCAGGAGGACTAGCCTAGTACCAGTCACTCCATCATAGTCTGAAGCAGATATTCATTCATGGATAAATATAATAAATATAGCTCTAAAATCATATCTCACAACATAAAAAATAACTCAACCCTCACAACTAGTAATGCTTAATCAGTAAGTGTGACCTGGGATTAAAACAAGCTGAGGGGTAGGTTACGAGTAATTTCCTACATACCTTCTGTTATCTTACCCTATTCTCTCATATTCAAGGAAGAAATCAGAATACCAGTGAGGAAGATAATGTTATAGTATTAATAAATATGACTCTAGTTTTTACTTTACTTATAACATAACTCACAAATAATTGCAAATCATCAGCATGTACAAATGCTAGTGTTAAGAACCACCACCGTTATTTTAAAGGTACAGACCCAATTCTAAAACTTAGAATACATGACTCTCAGAAACTGGCATCCAGCAATGTCTTGAGCCTCATCAAGACACCCCGCCACTGCCGGGGTCCTGTGATCCAGGCACAACTTCCCCAGGAGAACACACAGCGCACCTCAGTCTGTTGCAATGTCACATCACCCTCTGCTGCCGCAGGCTTGCCTCACATTCCATACCACTCCCTCCCCGCAGCCTGAGTGAGCCAGAGCCCACTAATCAGCTGCTACTATAACCCCATCCTGTCTGAGCGAAGAACAGACACCTTCAGGTGACCTACATGCAGAGGCAGGGCCAAATCCAAAGCTGAACCCCAGCAGCTCGAAAAAACAAGAGAAAGGGAAATTTCTCCCAGCAGCCTCAGGAGCAGCGGATTAAATCTCCACAATCACCTTGAGGTACCCTGCATCTCTAGAATACCTGAAAAGACAACGAATCATCCCTAAATTGAGGGGTGGACTTTGGGAGAAACTGTAGACTCAGGGTTTGCTTTCTGCATCTAATGTGCTTCTGGTTTTATGTTTAGGATTAAACATTATCTTAGTTCAGTATTTAGAGTTTATTATCATTGGTAGATTTGTTTATTAATTTGGTTGCTCCCTTCCTTTTTTTTTATATATAGATATATACATTTTTTCCTTTTTCTCTTTTGGTGAGTGTGTATGTGCATGCTTCTTTATGTAATTTTGTCTCTATAGCATTCTTTTACCATTTGTCCTAGGGTTCTGTCTGTCCGGTTTTTTTTAGCATAGTTTGTAGCACTTGTTATCATTGGTGGATTTGTTTTTTCATTTGGTTGCTCTCTTCTTTCTTTCTTTCTTTTTAAAAAATTTTTTTATTACTTTACCTTTTTATTTTTAATAATTTATGTTTTTATTTTAATAACTTTATTTTCTTTTCTCTCTCTCTCTCTTTCTTTCTTTCTTTCTTTTTATCCTCCCTTTTCTTCTGAACAGTGTGGCTGAAAGGGTCTTGGTGCTCTGGCTGGGTGTCAAGCCTGTGCCTCTGAGGTAGGAGAGCTGAGTTCAGGACATTGGTCCACCAGAAACCTCCCAGCTCCATGTAATATCACATGGTGAAAGCTCTCCCAGAGATCTCCATCTCAACACTAAGACCCAGATCCACTCAAAACCCAGCAAGCTACTGTTGTGGACACCCTATGCCAAAAAACTAGCAAGACAAGAACACAACCCCACTCATTAGGAGAGGCAGCCTAAAATCATAATAAGGTCACAGACACCCCAAAACACACCACCAAATGCAGTCATGCCCACCAGAAAGACAAGATCTAGCCTCAGTCACCAGAACCCAGGCATCAGTCCCCTCCACCAGGAAGCCTACACAATCCACTGAACCAACCTTAGCCACTGGGGACAGACACCAAAAACAACGGGAACTATGAACCTGCAGCCTGCAAAAAGGAAACCACAAACACAGTAAGTTAAGTAAAATGAGAAGACAGAGAAGCACAGAGCAGAGGAAGGAGCAATGCAAAAACCTAACAGAACAAACAAATGAACAGGAAATAGGCAGTCTACCTGAAAAAGAATTCAGAGTAATGATAGTAAAGCTGATCCAAAATCTTGGAAATAGAATGGAGAAAATACAAGAAACATTTAACAAGGACCTAGAAGAACTAAAGAGCAAACAAACAATGATGAACAACATAATAAATGAAATTTAAAATTCTCTAGAAGGAATCAATAGCAGATTAACTGAAGCAAAAGAATAGATAAGTGACCTGGAAGATTAAGTAGTTGAAATAACTACCACAAGCTGAAAAAAGAAAAAAAGAATGAAAAGAATTGAGAACACTGTTAGAGACCTCTGGGACAACACTAAATGCACTAACATTCAAATTATAGGGGTCCCCGAAGAAGAAGAGAAAAAGAAAGGGACTGAGAAAATATTTGATGAGATTTTAGTTGAATATTTCCCTAATATGTAAAAGGAAATAGTCAATCAAGTCCAGGAAGTGCAGAGAGTCCCATAAAGGATAAATCCAAGGAGACACACACCAAGACACATATTAATCAAACTACCAAAAATTAAATACAAATAAAAAATATTAAAAGCAGCAAGGGAAAAACAACAAATAACATACAAAGGAATCCCCATAAGGGTAACAGCTGATCTTTCAGCAGAAACTCTGCAAGCCAGAAAGGAGTGGCAGGACATATTTAAAGTGATGAAAGGGAAAAACCTACAACCAAGATTACTCTACACAGGAAGGATCTCATTCAGATTCAACGGAGAAATCAAAAGCCTTACAGACAAGCAAAAGCTAAGAGAATTCAGTGCAACAAACCAGCTTACAACACATGCTAAAGGAACTTATTTAGGCAGCAAACACTAGAGAAGGAAAAGACCTGCAATAACAAACCCAAAACAATTAACAAAATGGTAATAGGAACACACATATCAATAACTACCTCAAGTGTAAATGGATTAAATGCTCCAACCAAAAGACACAGACTGGCTGAATGGATACAAAAACAGGACCAGTATATATGCTGTCTACAGGAGACCAATTTCAGACTTGGGACACATACAGACTGAAACTGAGGGGATGGAAAAAGATATTCTATGCAAATGGAAATCAAAAGAAAGCAGGAGTAGCAATTCTCATATCAGACAAAATAGACTTTAAAATAAAGACTATTACAAGAGACAAAGAAGGACACTACATAATGATCAAGGGATCAATCCAAGAAGAAGATATAACAATTGTAAATATTTATGCACCCAACATAAGAGCACCTCAATACATAAGGCAAATGCTAACAGCCATAAAAGGCGAAATTGACAGTACCACAATCATAGTAGGGGACTTTAACGCCCCACTTTCACCAGTGGACAGATCATCCAAAATAAAAATAAATCAGGAAACACAAGCTTTAAATGATACATTAAACAAGAGGGACTTAAATGATATTTATAGGACATTCCATCCAAACACAAGAGAATACACTTCCTTCTCAAGTGCTCATGGAACATTCTCCAAGATAGATCATATCTTGGGTCACAAATCAAACCTTGGTAAATTTAAGAAAATTGAAATCATTATCAAGTATCTTTTCTGATGACAATGGTATGAGACTAGATATCAATCACAGGAAAAAATCTGCAAAAAATACAAACACATGGAGGCTAAACAATACACTACTAAATAAGCAAGAGATCACTGAAGAAATCAAAGAGGAAGTAAAGAAAAACTAGAAATAAGTGACAATGAAAACACAAAGAACCAAAACCTCTGCAATGCATCAAAAGCAGTTCTAAAAGGGAAGTGTATAGAAATACAATACTACCTCAAGAAACAAGAAACGTCTCAAACAAACAACCTAAACTTACACCTAAAGCAATTAGAGGAAGAAGAACAAAAATACCCCAAAATTAGCAGGAGGAAAGAAATCATAAAGATCAGATCAGAAACAAATGAAAAAGAAATGAAGGAAACAATAGCAAATATCAATAAAACTAAAAGGTACTTCTTTAAGAAGATAAACAAAATTGATAAACCATTACCCAGACTCATCAAGAAAAAAAGGGGGAAGACTCAAATCAATAGAATTAGCAATGAAAAAGGAGAAGTAACAACTGACACTGTGGAAATACAAAGGATCATGAGAGATTACTACAAGCAACTCTATGCCAATAAAATGGACAACCTGGAAGAAATGGACCAATTCTTAGAAAAGCACAACTTTCCGAGACTGAACTAGGAAGAAATAGAAAATATAAACAAACAAATCACAAGCACTGAAATTGACACTGTGATTAAAAATCTTCCAACAAACAAAAGTCCAGGAACAGATGGCTTTTTATCAATCATTTAGAGAAGAGCTAACACCTGTCCTTCTCAAACTCTTCCAAAATACAGCAGGGGGAGGCATATACCCAAACTCATTGTACAAGGCCACCGTCACCCTGATACCAAAAACCAACAAAGACGTCACAAAAAAAGAACACTACAGGCCAATATCACTGATGAACATAGATGCAAAAACACTCAAGAAAATACTAGCAAACAGTATCCAACAGCACATTAAAAGGATCATACACCATGATCAAGTGGGACTTATCCCAGGGATGCAAGGATTCTTCAATATATGCAAATCAATCAATGTGATACACCATATTAACAAATTGAAGGAGAAAAACCATATAATCATCTCAATAGATGCAGAAATAGCTTTTGACAAAATTCAGCACACATTTATGATAAAACCCCTCCTGAAAGTAGGCATAGAGGGAACTTACCTCAACATAATAAAGGTCATATATGACAAACCCACAGCCAACATCATTCTCAATGGAGAAAAACTGAAACCATTTCCTCTAAGATCAGAAACAAGACAAGGTTGTCTACTCTCACCACTATTATTCAACATAGTTTTGGAAGTTTTAGCCATAGCAATCAGATAAGAAAAAGAAATAAAATGAATCCAAATTGGAAAAGAAGAAGTAAAACTGTCACTGTTTGAAGATGACATGATACTATACATAGAGAATCCTAAAGATGCTACCAGAAAACTACTAGAGCTAATCAATGAATTTGGTAAATTTGCAGGATACAAAATTAATGCACAGAAATCTCTTGCATTCCTATATACTAATGATGAAAAATCTGAAAGAGATATTAAGGAAATAGTTCCATTTACCATTGCAGTAAAAAGAATAAAACACCTACAAATAAACCTACCCAAGTAGACAAAAGACCTGTATGCAGAAACCTATAAGACACTGATGAAAGAAATTAAAGATGATACAAACAGATGGAGAAATATACCATGTTCTTGGTTTGGAAGAATCAACATTGTGAAAATGACTATACTACCCAAAGCAATCTACAGATTCAATGCAATCCCTATCAAACTACCAATGGCAGTTTTCACAGAACTAGAAGAAAAAATTTCACAATTTGTATGGAAACACAAAAGACACCAAATAGCCAAAACAATCTTGAGAAAGAAAAATGGAGCTGGAGGAATCAGGCTCCCAGACTACAGACTATACTACAAAGCTACAGTAATCAAGACAGTATGGTACTGGCACAAAAACAGAAATATAGATCAATGGAACAGGATAGAAAGCCCAGAGATAAACCCCCACACTTATGGTCACCTTATTTTTGATAAAGGAGGCAAGAATATACAATGGAAAAAAGACACCCTCTTCAATAAATGGTGTGGGAAAACTGGACAGCTACATGTAAAAGAATGAAATTGGAACACTCCCTAACACCATATACAAAAATAAACTCAAAATGGATTAAAGACCTAAATGTAAGGCCAGACACTATAAAACTCTTAGAGGAAAACATAGGCAGAACACTCTATTACATAAATCACAGCAAGATCCTTTTTGACCCACCTCCTAGAGAAATGGAAATAAAAACAAAAATAAACAAATGGGACCTAATGAAACTTAAAAGCTTTTGTACATCAAAGGAAACCATAAACAAGACAAAAAGACAACCCTCAGAATGGGAGAAAATATTTGCAAATGAAGCAACTGACAAAGGATTAATCTCTAAAATATATAGCTCATGCAGCTCAATATCAGAAAAACAAACAACCCAATCGAAAAATGGGCAGAAGACCTAAATAGACATTTCTCCAAAGAAGATATACAGACTGCAAACAAACACACGAAAGGATGCTCAACATCACTAATCATTAGAGAAATGCAGATCAAAACTACAATGAGATATCACTTCACACTAGTCAGAATGGCCATCATCAAAATATCTACAAACAATAAATGCTGGAGAGAGTGTGGAGAAAAGGGAATCCTCTTGCAGTCTTGGTGGAAATATAAATTGATTTAGCCACTAAGGAGAACAGTATGGAGGTTCCTTAAAAAACTAAAAATAGAACTAGCATACAACCCAGCAATCCCACTACTGGGCATATACCCTGAGAAAACCATAATTCAAAAAGAGTTATGTACCAAAATGTTCACTGCAGCTCTATTTACAATACCCAGGACATTGAAGCAACCCAAGTGTCCATCGACAGATGAATGGAAAAAGAAGATGTGGTACATATATACAATGGAATATTACTTAGCCATGAAAAGAAACAAAATTAAGTTATTTGTAGCAAGGTGACAGACCTAGAGTCTGTCATACAGAGTGAAGTAAGTCAGAAAGAGAAAAACAAATACTGTATGCTAACACATACATATGGAATTAAAAAAGAAATGGTTCTGAAGAACCTAGAGACAGGACAGGAATAACGATGTGGACGTAGAGAATGGACTTGAGGACACAGGGAGGGGGAAGGGTAAGCTGGGACGAAGTGAGAGAGTGGCATGGACTTATATATACGACCAAATGTAAAATCAATAGCTAGTGGGAAGCAGCCACATAGCACAGGGAGATCAGCTCAGCTTTGTGACCACCTAGAGGGGTGGGATAGGGAGGGTGGGAGGGAGATGCCAGAGGGAGGAGATATGGGGATATATGCATATGTATAGCTGATTCACTTTGTTATAAAGGAGAAACTAACACACCATTGTAAAGCAATTATACTCCAATAAAGATGTTAAAAAAAATGTCTACCATTAAAGCAATAATAATTACTTGGTTTGTTATTGTGGTTGGCTGATTGTGTCTAGGTTACTGTTCCCTAGGCATTGCAGGATACCATAAAGTAAATAAGTGATATTATAAAATTGCTTTGTAAATATAAGTACAGAGTATAATACTCTTATGTTGTTAAGTACAAGCACTGAGCATTGCACACTGTTAATAACCTTTGAAGGAAAAGTGGAATCTGGGCTCATGCTTATGTCAGAGTAATTTTCATTCACCTATCCATAATTATTCGGGAACATAGCATTTATGTATCAGATGAGAACATGATTCTTTCAAGTCTACTGTCCTGGCTACCTCCAAGAATAGCCTACGCCCAGTGATTCAATAGAACTCAACAAATACACACACTTACCCATCTCCCCCTCATACACACATTATGTTTCTAGTGACTTGCTTAGAATAGAATTCTTCCAGGTCCCAGTAGGAAATCAGCCTCAGGGTTAGAAATAATGAAATTTGATTAACTCTCCAAATTGCTTTGTATATTTACAAATACTAATGTGTCTAAACTCTGCCTGTTTATCCCCTGATCAAATTCTGAGATAACACAGATTTACTTAGTATTACTAGTATTCAACCAATAACAAGTTGAATGTTAACTTGTTAACAATCACAAGTAATGAGACACTTTTCCTATAGAGAGTAAAATTGCTTTTGATGAACTTAAGTATTTCTTGATTTTTGTTTTTGAAAAAAATATATATATCCCAATGTTCAACAGTATAATAGAATATTTTAAATGTATGCATTTTATTAATATCCATTTAACAACCTCATTTTCCAGCTGGGGTTTGGATCTGTCAGGATAGAGTAGAATATGTTGCCATAACAAATAATCCTCCAAATAATGGTGGCTTAAGACAACAATAGTTTACTTCTCAAATACACTGCCATCCATTGCAGATCAGCATTGCAGACTTTAGGTTCAGAGTCCACAAGCATTTGAGCTGATGGAGGGGTGCTTGAAAGGTGCTGGTAGCCATACCAAAAGGAAGGAGAGGGCACATTTAACTATTCCTTGACTCTTTAAGCTTTTACCCAGAAGTAATTTCTGTTTGCATTTCATTGGACAAAGGGAGCAAGAAAATACAAACTTACCGTGTGTCTAAAAAGAAAACCAGAAAAAATTGGTAAACAGAACTGATGATTACTACAATCTGTAGTACTACAATCTGTCCTTCTGGTTATGAAACATTTGGTTCATTCTCATTCTTGCATGCAAAACATATCTACCCCTACCCAGGAGAAACAACTTAAAATTTCCATACGATTACAGCATCAAATTCAAAGCCCAGGATTTCGGGATAATGCACAGTGGTTTCTTCATCATTCATCATCACTCTATCCAGGAGAGGAAAAGCAAAGGGCACACTGGAGTTACTGGTCCATGACAAGTCTAAAATTCTAGAGAGATATTTTGAGGGTCCCTATCCTGGAGTGAAGAATACTCCTTGATTAGCCTCTGATTGCTTCCTTGTCCACAGTTCACTGTGGTCCTTGGATTTGTCTTCTTTGTTCATTACTTGTTATTATACTCCTTGGCCACATAAAAAATGAGCATCAGGGAATATGCCCTCTTGGAGCCTGAGGAGGTTTTTCAACCCACTTCCTGATCTTAGTTATAACTCCAAGAGTCATTTAAATCTTCAGCTTTTCTAGGCTTTCTATTTCTTTGGAGGTACACAATTTTTTAAAACTTATTAGGCTTCTTATCAATATTATTCTGGTAATTTCCGTATACAAATGATTGTACCTACAGCTGTTTTCTAGACAAAAGTCTTAGATTTGCTCTATTTTTTTGCTTTATTGCCACTTCCAACTCTCGTATTAATTGTTGGTACTTTGGGAATATCAGGTTTCTTTGGAAGACCCACAACTTCAGTCTCTTTTCTCTTAGCCCTTTTTGTCCAATTGAAAGCATTTACAGGGTGTAAACTTGATCCATCCAGAAGTTTTAACAATAGGTGCCCATTGCAACAATTATCAGAATTTTTCATTCTTATGTTTTACTGTTTGGATTGAAAAGCAATCAGGTAGGTCCCTGAGTTTTTGGAGGCTTTCTATTTCCTTTTTATTCCTGCTTGCAAATATACAAATTTTTTCAGAAAAAAATTAGAATAAATTAGTCTTTCTTGTCATGCCTTGCCAAACACACCTAATAGCAGCCAACCCATGCTAGTCAGTCCCATGTATTTTAGGTTATTTGTTAGAGCAGCATCCCAAATTCTAGGTGCCAATTCCTATGTCAGTCAGGGTAGACTGGTTTATATACCAAAGTCAAAAACAACTCCAAATCTCAGTGGCTAAAGAAAAAAGGTGGGGGCAAGGGGGGCCGGGGGGCCAGGGAATAGGGGCTATTTCCGGTTCATGCTGCACAGCCACTGCAGATTGTCAGGGATATCTGTTCATTGCTGTCATTCAGGGTCCCAACCACTCCCTCAAAAGTTGCTGGTCATCGCTCCAGGCTTAAAGAGAGAACATACTGAATCACACACCACCTCTTAAAGAAATCACCCAGAAGAGCCACGTATCGCAGAAGCCAAAGCAAGCCACATGGCCACACCTAACTCCAAGGGAGCTGGAAACACAACCCTACCATGTGCCCAGAAGGAAAACTGGATATTCTTAATGAACTACACGGTTTATCACAGAGGAGGACTTAGAGAAAAAGATTTAGTAACTTAATAAGTGATAAAACAACTCAGCAAATAAAAGGAAGAAATTCCCTTCCCACCATCAACTTATACTTAGAGAGTTCCTAGATTACAGACACTATACAAAACGAATAAAATATAAAGGAACAGTATTTTAATAGCTTCTACTCAAAAGAGAAATATCAAATCACTGTTATATTTTAGCAAAAATGATTTTTTCATTCCCGTCTCTCCTACTTATCAGAGTACAGGACTTAATCTGGAAAAATTTCTTAGATAAAATAATTTAGAGCTTAGTTTTTTTTCCCTTATACTACTTCTGAATGTTGTATCTCAGCAGCCTCTATAATCTTCTGAGATAATGTGGGCTACAGAGAAAAAGAAATCTGAGATGGGCTTAGCACAGAAGAGATATTAGTGCTTTACTTAGGCGTAACCTTGGGCAAGTCACTTGTTATTACTTGCTAAGGTTTCCTATTCATAAATGTTTGACACCCACATACACTACAGGGCTGTTGGAAAGGTTAGTGTGATAATGTTTGAGAAGTGCCTTGAACCACTAAACACTAAGGTGCTAGAGCCAATTTAAGAGATCATCCTTTCAAATAAGACTCAGTAAACTCATCTCTTGTTCCTCTACTCAAAATATTAACAGGAACTACAAAACGCCACACCTTAGCAGAATGAGCAGATTGTTCTTTAACATACCTCAGCTGCATAATCTGTCCAATTATGTCCCATTATCCTGCCTTTCCCCAAGCTGTTCAGTACTTAAAAGCTCTTCAAGCTTTACTATTCAAAAGCTGAATATGGGCCATCAATTTCTCCTTCTGTGTTGCTTCCAGTTACCACAGCCTAAAAAGATCTTCAAGGAAATAGTTATTCACATGGTACTCACTCCCATCAATAACTCATTACTTCCACAGTCTGCAAAGTCAATTGGACTGTGTTTACAAGACACAAACAAAGGTGGAACAGAGAAGGGGGCTATGCCGCAAAACTTTATAAGTAGTATCAATGCCCGGCTGGTTTGACCGTAACTTTTCAGGTCTCAATTTGATTGCCTACTCTCCAGCCTCTCCTTGGTCTCTTTTTAATGCCTCTTTGCATCATACTAGCTTTATGCCTATAGTAACTATCTAATTAAGATCTTATTCATTAATCATATACCAATGTATTCACAAATGTGATTCTTCTTTTGTTTAAAAAGTAATTTTTTCTCAAACTCTTAAAATTAAATTTGGGAAAATTTTATAGTTTCATGTGATTACTCAAGACCCAAGCCTACCAAGTATAATAGAAATTCTTAGTATATGATTTGGTTATGAAATATGGTGTGTGGTTAACCAAATATTCATCATATTAATGCATAATATCTATCAATGGGCTAGCAATTTACAAAGAATGAGAATATGATCAAATGTTTTTCATATCAAAATTAACCACACATTTTTTTCATTGGAAATATACTTCAAGATTATGATGAATCTCAAGGTTATCTTTATAGAACTATCATTACACCACAAACAGAAGTGGCACATATTGTTAGTGGCCCCAGTTAATGAATTTCCTGTATCAATAACCCCTGCTCTGTCATTTTATAGGCTCCTCCTATTCAGGCTTTGGGTTCAGTCAGGTCACTTGATTTGGCCAATTGGACAGGATCAAGCTTGACACTCACAGAGACCTGAAAAAGTACTTGCACATTTTTGCTTTCTCTCTTGCTCTTCTGCCTTCAGGATGTGAACATTCCCAGGCTAGCCCACTGATGGGTGAGACATGCAGCACTGAGTCAACCCAATGTTCCAGCAAAGCCTCAGCTATGTCAGAAGATGTAGCTGCCTTGTTGACCTGCTGCAGGCCATAGATGGCCTCACTGGTCCCAGTTCAGATCAGCAGAGCCATCCATCACATGACCCATTAATAAAAATAAATATTTACCATAGTATGCCACTTAGGTTCGAGGATAGTGTGACAGCATCTTCATTGCCACGCATAACTGATACATGGAAGGATTATTAAATAAAGATTTGAGGTTAACAGAATGCCAGAACATAGAGTTCACAATGCCCAAATTAGTCTTGAAACCTGTTAATACAAAATTCTCTTATGGAGCTACACAGTAACATATTATGCAACTTCAGAGGAAAAAAAATATTAATCTAAAATGTTCTTTAAATGTCATTTTACCATATTGAGCAATCAAACATTGCTTCTGAAAGTCACTCCACTTCCCTCTTTTTTCTCCTAAACAAATAGATACATGTGTAAAGCTAGGAAGACAGCTTGAAAGAATGGAAAGGTTTCCTTTGGTTTTTTTTTTTTTCGCGGTACGCGGGCCTCTCACTGTTGTGGCCTCTCCTGTCGTGGAAAACAGGCTCTGGACGCGCAGGCTCAGCGGCCATGGCTCACGGGCCCAGCCGCTCTGTGGCATGTGGGATCTTCCTGGACCGGGGCACGAACCCGTGTCCCTTGCATCGGCAGGCGGACTCGCAACCACTGCGCCACCAGGGAAGGCCTGGAAAGTTTTTAAAAGCTGAGCAGTGAGGGAAGGTATGCCTCCAAAACAACTGTGCCTGTGCTGAGAACTCACACCCTGGATCCACTGAGAGATGAGAACGGCTGTGAAGGGGACCCCAGAAAATTTCTCTGACAACCTCGCTAAGACTGAAGAATGTGCACACCATCCCATCTTAGAGATGGTTGACTATGTTCTCCCCTGCACTGGGCTCTTTAAACAACAAGATTCCACTCAGTGTTCAGAATCTTTGCCCTTCCAGAAGCTCTGAAATGGAGCATCCCAATACCAAATCACCAAACCTCCCGTGGTTATCCATGGGGTGCGAGATACCACACAAGTTCAGCATCCTGCAAAGCCACATCAAAGGCTTGAATTTGGTAGCAGGCGACACTTCTTCGACTTTGAACTGTGCCTGGCTTTAAACTTGACTTGCCGTCTTGGAAAAGTAGGTGTCTCAGATGTCCTCTTAGTCAAGAGTTACAGTGAGCTGGAGGGGCATTCCTTTCTCAGTAAGATGAATGCAATGATTGCTCTGTCATTCTCATCTACTTGATACTGAAGCCTCCAGTCAAGAACTTCACAATCCCCCTCCCCGCCCCACTGTTTCCATTACCTTAAAGTTAAGTCTCTTCTCTGAACAATTCACAGATACAGGCTTACGAATCCCTGCAAAGAAGTCACTGTAGTGTTGCTGTATTCTATAGTCTGAGGAGGAAAGACTGGAAATATAAAAGGCTTTTACCCCCAAAAAAGGTAAAAACAATGCTAAGAAAAAAATTTGGACCTTTTAACTCCCAGCCCAGTACTTTTGCTATAAACACTGGATGTTCATTGCTGAAGAAACAGTGTAACAAATAATATACACTTGCCATTCACAAGTGGGAGGAAAATGTTATTTCTGGACCAGATGTACACACCTGATAAACATTTAATTGTAATGATCTTCCATTTAATCTTTTCTACAATCTTTTTAATTTTTAAGAAAAATATATATTTTATCCTGCTCCTCCCTCCTTTCCCAGCCTCTGTCATCTGTCTCCAGTTCTTTCTCCAACAGTATCAGCGTTGGAAGAGGTTATCTAAAGGAAGTGACCACAGGTTGACCTACAAACTGGACCCAGGTAGCTGAAGGCTTCTCACCCTCCTCCCTGTCCTTGGGATGTAGATCCTGCCCACGGTTCCTACAGTAGGAGCCGTTTCAAGGATGCAGCCTTGGGAGAGTAAACTGTTGTTGAAACCATCTGGACAGTATATGTGACTGAACCGTGTTAAGACCTCTATATAAACTTTTTAGATTCTGGCTGGTGGGTGTGGAGATCTACTCATCTAGCAGCCACCCAAGACAAGCCTCATATGCAAGTTCTCTGGCTTATCAAAACTGCCACCTACCCAGGTGGAGTGGTCTGCCTCTTTCTTCTGTTTCTCCTTACCCTCCATTTATGGAGTCCAGTTTCAGATTTCACCCAGGGAATTTCCAAAGTTGAGAACCAAAAATCAGGAGTTCCAATTACGATTTAGAACTTTATAAAAGCAAATTCATTACTGAAGAATTTATGCAAATGAATTTCCTCCTACCACCCCCCCCACTTCCAGCCTTGGAGAGAAAGACTCCAAGGATCAAGGAAAAACTGTGCAAGAAGTTTATTCCAAAGTTTAACTGCCTGAACTTCACCGACTCTGAATATCACAGATGGATTTTAGAGAATGATGTGAACTCTCAAAATATACAAATTTTAAATATACAAATTCATATGCCTTTCCTTTGGGGAAAAGTTAATGTATATAATAAAGATTAAAAATGAAGAAGAATGATATTTAAAGAACTTTGCATGCATGCCCATAATGAATTCATCACATATTTGTAAAGTACCACAATTATACTATTCTTACTCAAAAAAGTTTTCATAAATTCTCCTCTTAAAATAAAACTATTTGATTATGTTTTAGAAAGATTTGGCATATAGCATGCAGCTCCAACTTTTATCAGTATAACCCAAGAAAAATTTGCTGTACTGTGCTTCTGAATTTTATTTTATTTTCCAAGCAGCATCATACAACTACAGCAGAAAATACAGGTGTTACTGTATTTCAGTCTTCGTGGCTGATTTGACGTTAAGGTAAGTTTCAATTTTCAACTGTCTTCTGACACAACCCAAGTTTCCCAGCCTCATCAAGCATTTGCATTCTAAACCCACCAATGTCTTGGAACACTCCCAAACCTATCACAATTTCATGAGCGATTTTTCCTACTGATAAATTCTCCCTGGTTAGAACAATCCACAGTGGAGTAATTTGGGAACTAGCTGCTTGGTCTAATTATTTGAAATACATTTTTGCTTAATAGCAATAAGAACACTGGAGTTTCTTAAAGGTTTCTATGACTAACATCAATTCAGAAATCATGCATTTGTGTGCCTACCCGCACCCCAGCACAACTGGAACACAGCCCAGCCGCTCCCGAAACCAGGCTTTCCAAAGACACAATATACATTTTGATTTTGTTTTTCTGAGCATGTTCCCAATTTTCACTTTCAATAGGAATATTTTTAGAGATCATTGAAAGCAAAATGTCTTGAAAATGTCTTCAAAACTTCTCTAAGTTTCTTTCCAAATGTCATGATTTTTGGAAAAGACCACACCAAGTGGTAAAGAGATGGACAAGACTGCAAACACTTCTAAAATCTCTTTGGAGATATTCCATGTACCACATTATATATGAACTGAGAAATGAAACATCTGTGACTAATACAAAATTGAGTCTGTCTTAAATTATAATTAACAGCAATGAGAAAATGTTGCCTGTTCACTTCTTCAGAGAATAAGTCATCTTTTTACCATTAAAAAGCTTGAATCAATGATTATTATTTGTATAATTGCCCTGCCCCGTACTTTTCCAAATTGCAGCTCAAGACTCACAATAGAATAAGAACAATGAGAACTCTTATGACACTTTAATAAGGCCTTCACAAATTAGTTTTCAGAGGACTTTAAGCTCTCCATAATACTTAATCTGTAAGACCTCTTTTTGGCCTCATATCAAATATTCATACCATCTTTTTCTTTGCACCAAACACTAAGTTGATAGAACTTAAGCTTCCAGCTTTAGAAAATGTATAGTACTAATTTTTCTCCTGACAAAATTTCCAAGAGAATGTAACAAAGGAGAAGAGAATAAATTAAATTTCTTTGAGGACCCATGCTGAGGCCTCTAGGCTGTGCTCATGTAAGAGGAAATGAGCTCCAAGTATATCAGTGCTTCATCACAGAAATGGGCACCTGATCCCCAAAGACTCCCCAGCCTCTCCCCATTCCAACTTCACTGATACAGGCTCTTTCCTTTAAATAGTCTTGTCTACATTTGTCCTGCCAACGTTCTTCACAGTTTGGGACACATCACCCCTCCTTTCTAACTACTTAGTTGCAATGCATTCTTCAAAGCTAGCTCCAGTCTCGTCTTCCATTTGAAGTTTCTTTGACAACTGACAGTCTTGCTTTTTCTGTGAACTCTCTGTCCTCTGAATTCCTATTATAGCCCTATGGTCTTGCCTTCTTAAGTGTGTGAGTGCCATATCTCAACTCAACAAAAAGCTACTCGAAGGCAGGGTGTTGCCCTATTCTCCATTAATAAGAACAGCAATACCTGGTAGACCTGTGAAGACACCTTGGAAAACCATAAAATTACTTTTCAAATTTCAATCCTCTTACATATTCCTTTCTATTTGAGTTTCACAATAACTCTGTGAGATAAGCCAGGACAGTCTTTTAATAATCATATTGTGCAGATATGAGAAGTAAAAGTTAGATCTATTTAGTGACAAACCAATGGTACCCTTGCTGAGACTATAAACTAGGTCTAGTGTTCTTTTCACTAATAACAGTTCCAAAGTTTTCACATGAGAATAACTTTCAAATATCTAAAAATTCATAGACCCCAAAATAATTTTTGTTGCACTTAATTTATTTTCTACCCAGCCTCTGGTGATTACCTTCCAAATTCTCGAGCCCCTCTGACACCCAATAAAGTCTGCTCTGTCTGCCGTGCCTCTACCAACCTCAATTACCCTAGGCTCCCAAATCATTTTCAGTCTCTCAGCTATGGTCTGCCTGGCTGGCCCTCTTCCACTGCCAACTGGGACCCCGTGTAACATAAACCATAGTTTCACTTAAAAAATAATTTCTTAACATCTTCCTACATCTTGGCATTCCAGACTATGAGAGTTGCTTGTCCCTGGGAAAGGGGGTTTCTGCATAGGTTCTCAAGGAGCTGATTCTCTGTATATTGAGCATAAGAAAACGCACAGCAATATATTATAGGCTGGGGTCCTCAAAAAGTTTACCATTTTCAAAGAACACAGATACTCATGAGACAACTTTAATTCAAAATGCTATTAAGATAAACATAAGAAATTAATGCTTTGACACACTCTGTCTGCTCTTTGACAGCCATGTTTACTTCTATTCCCTCTTTCACTTCTCTAACTCTGCTGTCATCTCTGCTCTCTTCAAGGTCTTATTTGACCTGGGCTTTGAAGTATATAAAGAATGTTCATAGACATGAAATGGGGCAAGAACATTCTAGGTTTTGCAGGGCAAAGCAAGAAGCCTGAATGGAAAAGTACTCTACATTAGAGATTAGGGTCTGGCGTCACAGAGATCTGGGTTCTAATTCTGATTCTGGCAACTAGTTGTATGACTTTAGTCAAGCTGCCTAACTTCTCTGAACCCAAGTTTCTTTATCTGTATAATGGTCATAATACAATCACCTACCTTATTACTTTGAGTATTAAGTGAGATAGAGGGCTTCCCTGGTGGCGCTGTGGTTGAGAGTCCGCCTGCCGATGCAGGGCACACGGGTTCGTGCCCCGTTCCGGGAAGATCCCACATGCCGCGGAGCAGCTGGGCCCGTGAGCCATGGCTGCTGAGCCTGCGCGTCCGGAGCCTGTGCTCCGCAACGGGAGAGGTCACAACAGTGAGGGGCCATGTACCTCAAAAAAAAAAAAAAGTGAGATAGAGCATCAAAAGTATTTAGCACAATACCTATCACATTTTTTGTTGTTGTTTGCTGGTTTGGCTGCACTGTGAAGCTTGCCAGATCTTGGTTCCCCTACCAGGGATTGAACCCTGGCCCTGGCAGCTAGAGCGTGGAATGCTAACCACTGGACCACCAGGGAATTCCCCTTATCACATGTTTAATACCCAAACTATGTTGAATGGTGAGTAGAGAGATTTGACTAGAGTATAGGTGAATAACATTAACTGAGGGAGCGGGCACTATGCTCAGAGCCTTCTCACTTTATTCTGACCACAATGACAAGTCCAAGGCTTAGAGAAGTTAAGTATTGCCAATGTCACACATTTAAGTTGTAGAGCTCTTTAGCCTCCTGAACCTGCACCCTTATCAGTGCTTCCCTACTGTGCCCCAAAGATGTTATTAATCATGAAGACTTTGAAAGCCAGAGCAAGAACTCTTAACTTCATTCTCGAGGCATAAGAACCCATTGCATATTTTTGTCAGGAAGCAATGTCTATCTAAATTTCAGAAGGGTATCTGGCATTCACACGAACAACTGGGTAAGAAGGACCAGTCAGAGAGCTATTGCACTAGCCTAAGCAAGAAGTGGTGAAGCCCTGACTTAAGCAGTAGGAGCCAAGTGTGGAAAGAAAACCAGAGAATGTGACCAAGGAAGGTCCTGAGCAATGTACAGTGGGAGATACAAAGATGGTGCAATGTGGTATAAGAAAGATATAAAAAATATGGGGAACCATTTATTTGTCCAGAAAGCATCTCATCTCACCTTCTTCTCCATTCAGAAGCTCTTTCAAACCCTACCTCCTATAAAAGGTCTCTGCAAACTGTTGAGATGGACACCTTTGAGGTAAGTAGAATGGAGAAAACATACCTCTCTAGTAAATGGGCTTCTTTGAAGTTTTTTTTTCTAGTTGGTGTCAGCACCAGACAGTAAGATATCCTTGAAAGTTAGTGCTAGAGCTCATTAGTTGCATCCACCATTCAGGAAAGCTAAAAAGAAGAGAATATTAGGAGTCAAATGATCTGCTGTCCTTGCACCTCAAGCATGAAATAATGTGTGTGGCAGTGCTTTGAATACTAGAAGGTGTTATTGTAATGTAATGGCCAGTGACATCTCCGAGACACCTGAGAGGGACTGAATACAGTCTTATACCAGTCTCTGTGTATAAACTAATGGACTGCCTGATTATTATCCAAATCAGGTTTACCTGATTTCAACCGTTTTCCCACTAGTACTCCCCTAAGATATTTATTCTTTCCAATATATCAGATTTTAAATATTAACTCTGGTGCCAAGTATTAAGATATTCACATTAAAATCACTGGCTTAAAGTTTAATTGTATTGATCTGATTTTTACAGGCAGCACTCCCCCAAAATATTAACTATGCTATGCTGCAATGCAACATTGACTCAAATTGGTATTGAACATAAAACCCAACCTGCAATAATGCAATCCGTAAACCCACAGAAGCAAAGACAAAGCATAATCGAGACTGAGTCTCACCTCCTCCACTGCTGATTCCGTCTCTCTTTCACTGTCTCGGTGGCAGCCCGTTAAGGGGCCCTCAAGCAGTGAGGGGTGCCCCATTTACTGAGAAACTGAGGAATCAATCTGGACAGGAAATCATCATCAACTTCTGATGGATCGTCAGAGGCAGGTAAAAGTAACACAAAGTATGCAAGCCTGGGAAACAAATTAAATAAACAAATGCCTCCAGTTTTGGCTGAAGGCATTAACTTAGATGAACAACTACAAGAGAATCACTTATACTCATCTCAAACTTAATGACCAAAAATTAGATAATAATCTGACCCAACTCACCTCTGTGAAAGGGACAGAACTAAGTTTGGGAGCCACATGAGCAGGGTTCAAACCCAGGACCCTCCACTTGCTGACTATAAAAGTCTGGACAAATCACACTGTTAGCCATTATTTCCTCCGAAATTGGGAGAAATAATTTTTACTTCGTCAGCGCCATAACAAGGATTAAATGAGATAATGTGGTGAATGTACTTTGTACGGAAGATAGTCAATAAATGTTATTTTCCTTCCTTCCTATTTTAAAGAACTGTTATGGGAATCCAATTATAGTAGAAATGAATATACTTGAAAAAATTTTAAAGATCTATGCAAGTGCAAAGCATTATTATTATGATTATGATCCTTCAACTCAATTTTCTCATTTTATCCAGGCACTGGTGTTCTTTAAAAAAAAAATGGTTTGTGGATAAAAGACAAGCTGAGAAGAACAGAGTTAAAAAACTAATGCAGGGCTTCCCTGGTGGCGGAGTGGTTGAGAGTCTGCCTGCCGATGCAGGGGACGAGGGTTCGTGCCCCGGTCCGGGAAGATCCCACGTGCCGCGGAGCAGCTGGGCCTGTGAGCCATGGCTGCTGGGCCTGCATGTCCGGAGCCTGTTTTCCACAACGGGAGAGGCCACAACAGTGAGAGGCCCGCGTACCGCAAAAAAAAAAAACTAATGCAGACAGTAGAAAGCTGATGTTTCTTCATTCATTTCCAGCTTTGTGTTACTTGTTAAGTAAGCAAATAAAACTAAACCAATCAGTTCCAATTAACTTTCCTGGAAGTGAGGAACCAAAAATAAAAGAGCAAGTTATATACGTATTTTTTTAAAATTTCTCAGTGGTGAAAAAGTCCCTGAAGTCTGTACAGTAAAAAAAGTAGTATGCGATGACATCACTAACAGAATGCTAACTGCTATCTGAAACAACACTCTTAAGACCCTCTGGTGATGGGGAAAGAGCAAGATCTCTGGGCTTCTGTGGGTATTGCTCACAGTTGACTCATCCAATTGTTATTTGCAGGAGCGCTCAAGGAGCGCTGCTGTGTGGTTACCAAAAAAAAAAGTGGATTTCTAAGGACTGCACCCTAAATTCTGCAGTAGTGATACCTCCAAAAATAGCAATAAAAAGCAAGGGCTTCAATCTACTCATGGTGTGAAGCTATCAGTCCATTAGCATTTGTGTAGCAGCAACTACCAGAAACAGCCTCAATAATGCCGCTGGTGGAATGACTATTCTTATAAAGATACACACATAAAAGGAACACCCACAATTGGACATGACCCTGGGAGCATAGGGAGAGAGACTGGAAGTCAGGACACTCAATTTAACTTCAGAAGAGACATTTATTTCAAGGCTTAAGTTTCAAGACACAACTAGTCCATTTCTTGTTTAAGAAAAAAAAAATTACTCTTTCTCTATATGCCTTTAAAAACAGAATTCTTCAATACTGTCCTCAGAGAAGCTTAGTTGTACAGGAAAATAGATCTTTTCAATCCTGTAGAACTTCATTCTTCATTTAAAACATGAAGGAGAAGGAAATACGTGTCTAGCTTTAAAAGGTGTTAAGATACAGAGAACATTGCAAAATGGTCATTTTAACTTAAAAGCCAAACATTTTCTTCCTTCTATCAGTTTTCCCAATCAATTTCTTCTCTTCACCCACAAATACTGTTTTACCTCATCAAGGGTCCTATGTCTTCAAATCCAAACATATGGAATAGGTTGCCTTTTTCAATACCCTCATTTCTCAAGTAGGAAATACCTCACACATATTATTGAACCCAGCAATTCCTTGTTAAATGTCATCATAATTCCATTGGATATGGAATTGTTAATGTTATCACCAATAAACAGGAAAATACGAGGTGAAAGGGAAACAAAATAGCATTGATGAGCTGTGCTCCAGTACTGTACATTAAAATTCTCTTCACTGTAGAGCTTTTTCATCTTTTGAAATCTGAGAAAGGGCTAAGATACATGCTAATTTTTTTTTAAGTTCACACCATTTAGCAAAACCATCCAAATCATTTTGGTGTACAGAGATTTTATTTCTAATCTTTCTGTGCAAAATGCTTTGTTAAATCCTGATGACAACTTTTATGCATAATGCATAAAATAAACTGTGCCAAAATCTAAGTCACTTTCAGAAGCATGTAAACCCCTTTAGAAGCAAAATGACATATTACAGGGCATGTCGTTGCACTACACTGGAAAAGCCACACGGCAAGGTTGACGGAAAGCACTGTGCTCTATATCATTATCTTCCAAATGTCTGATATGTGTGGCTACCTTGGTTTACTTGCATTCAAAAGTGTGTGTTATTTCTTAAAAGATTTTTCATATCTTGATGCCTCGTTTATGTACTACATAAATTCAACTCTTCTTCAACACTTCTGGGAATCTTCACACTTTAAAAAGACCAGATACTTATTTCATATATCCGAGAAAATCTTCTCACAGTCCAAAAAATAATTTAAAAAATGTTTGTGTGTGTGGTGAATTAGTATTTCTACACATGTGTCTATCGTTTGATAAATCAGATAGGTAACTCCAGTTCAAATCTTATGGCTGTTTTTGCTTATTTAAAACCGTAAAAATAGAGACTGAGAAGGAAAAAGACTTAGCATTCAAAAGTAGGTACTATAAATCCTGTCATGCAAGAGCCAAATAAAAAAATAAATAAATAAAAATCAGAATAATAACAATGAATCACTAGCCAGTGTCACTAAAATGATTTGTTTTACTCCTCTAATCTTTACCGTATCTAAACTGACTATAATAAATGAATAATTGCTCTGAATACAGAGCAGTTAATTGAAAAACTGCACCAAGTATAAGACCAAGAAATCATAACACATAATACAAGGTTTCATCAGTGTTTAAGAACTTGTCTTTGTCAATATTTTTAAGGTTCAGTGTAAATGATACTGTTTACTACCATATATTACAAACCATCATGAATTATGTTAGATGTCCCATGAATATTAATAGTCTTAAGTTACAGGACATTTCATCAACACACATCAAGGTGTGAAATTCTGATGGAGTTTGGTTTCCTCCTGAAAGAAAAGGGTGTGATTTAAGTGAGCTTTATCTTGAAAGCCAAGTTTCTGAGGGCAGGCCCTATTCAAAAGGCATGTGTCAATTTGACAAAGGGTGGGCATCCCCTTGAATGTGGAAGGGGTGACATCTAGCTTACGGGCAGGTTGTTTTCCAAAGTTCTCCTCTAGACATTAATTTACCATTGTGTGTACCAAACAATTCAAATCCTGAGAGGGCGGTGGGTATTAGAATGCAGAAACAAAAACTGCATTGTTGATTTCAAGCAGTGCTGTCCTGGGAGAGCACACATTTGTGATGGCATCCCACAGTAGACAAAATAAGAATTAGTTGAGGGAAAGCAAGGGGACAAAGACGAGTTGTTAATTATTTGGGCCAGTGGCAAATGTCCTTTCTGCAAAATCTTCGAAAATCTATAGCACCTGAATTTGCATGAAAGTTGTATTATGTGCATATTTCTTTATTGAAAATAAAGCACTTCTGGCTCAGTTCAATAATAACAGCTTACAGGAGAGTAATTGAAGTTATCCAATTCTCTTCCCATTGAAAATGACCGACAGCACATACACACATAGACACACACAGAAAAATCTGTCCTGCCATTTTATTGAGACTGAAGTAAAAAGGAATTGGGGTTAGGCACTGTGTGAGCATTTAACACACACCAAATGATGATATGGTTGGGGAAAATTATCCCTTTTTCTTCACGTTCCTTTTCCAAATTCTCATCTTGCTCCACCCCCTGCTGAGCTCCTATTGACTTCAAAGAGAGGTCCATGGGGGTCCAGAGTAAGATGAGAATTAAGCCCCGCATGCATAATTTCTGTGGTCTCTTATTCATAACATACACAATAAGCACTGGATTTGAAAAGGCTCTAACAGAGGTTGATAATAGCTCCCGAACCATCAAGTATCTTCTTGGTATACTAAACGATATCACCAATTGTGCCAGTGGAAACACTGAACACTCTGAGGAAAAGACCATGCCAGGTCTTTATTATTATCCTCATCTATTGTTATTACTCTAGCTAAAAATAATAATATTTATGTTGTATTAGAATCACAATCTCATTACTGAAACTTTTATAAGACCACAGGCATGTCTGAATCTTTGTAATAAGGGGGCTGTACAGAAAATTCTGAAATCTGCTCCCAGGAAATCTCACTTATCCCAAGGTGCAAGAAGACGTCATGTGGACCAGCATACAACAGCAATAACACAAAATTACTGTGAACAATGATGAAGAAATAATAGGTGGGATGAAGTCTGTTTTTAGAATACTGGTAAGGAAGACAAGTTAGTCTATTCTGGGACTACAAATGACATAGATGACATTAGAAGGAAAAGCTGGGGTGAGGCTGGAAGACGCACCAGCAAATTACAGCATTGTGAAAAGAGTAATATGGGGAGGTGAGAATGTAGACGTAATAATGCCAAGTCACAACCTAATGGAATCTGACCATCTTGGGAAGCAAGACTCTATACCATGACATTAGTTTATTACTCACAGATGAAAGCATTCAGTCAAGTACAGACAAATGAGGAGCAGGTAAAGATAAATCAGTCACCCTAGTATATGTTTGGTCCATCATTATTTCATCCTACAAAGTTTTTACCTAGGTATGTGGTTAATCTAATATTGCCTCTTATTTTTCACTGTCCTGTATTTAAAGGATAATTTGCTTTCTCAAATATTGATGCCTTACTATCTATACTACACTATCAAAGACAGACAAGAATGTGGATTTGCTGAGCAACTCATTTGCTTACATAATTTTTAGATAATCATTTTGACGTTTCTTGGTATCCAGGATCCTCAAAAGCAGCTGATAGCTCATCCCACTTGAAGTGTATTTATAACTTCGATGGGCAGCCAAAGTGCTCTCCCCTATTTATAGATAAGGCCTGCAACTTACGGAAGGTAGTCAACAAAAATTACAATGATGTCACAAATCTAGAAAGCACTTTATGGTTTGTTTACAAAGAAGTTTCACATATTTTATTTCATTTGTTCCTCTCAACAATACTGTAGGTCAGTTGGAGAGAATAAAGTGGAACTTCTAATTACCAGGGCAGCTTCCAACAGACCTCTTTGCCCTAACAGATAAGGCACGTAATTAAGAATTAGACATATTGCTTCTTTTGCCACTGACTTCACTTTCCTGGATATCTCACAGTATCCTTAGCATGTGACCTTTTTCTCAGCTTTCAGCATTGCTACTTTCACAAATAAATGCAAAAAGGAAAAAAATGACAGTAATTCAGAGATGCTATATAGGTGTTGGGCTAATAGTGTATATACTCTGCTTTCACTTCTTTGAGGTGAACATTATGCCAACATAATGTCATCTGTTGTTCTAGCTCTGTGACTCAATAACGCATGATTCTGAGGACTAAACAGGGAAAACCAGGCTTGCTTGATATCCACCTGTTTTTCCCTCCTGATTCACTATTTAAAATGAAATCCATGGACATGTAGTTCTATGGGTCCCCAGCACCTGACTAAGCACTTAGTACAGAGTAGGTAATCAATAAATACCTTTAAAATGAATGAATCAGTCAATGTGTGTATTGTGTGCAGAGACACTTTTTTAAAACAATTATATGATTCATTTGCCTTTAAGACATTACTCTCAACTTGAAGCCAATTTAAAATTTTAGGCTCTATGATTTGTTTTACTGATGGGCCCCACTACTGTAGGCATTTGAAGGTGGACCCAAAAAGAAGAATTTAAAACAAAGGCATAGAATTATAACCCAGGCTTTTTCCTAGTCCATCAGGAAAGATGTCTTTTCTTAAGGAGGCCTTTTCCCCTTGTCTCTGTGGTTGAAGAATCTGAAACAAACACAACACACAGGCGAAAATCACATGTAAATGGTTGAAGCACATGGCATGCAACTGTCTCACATTCTCACAGCCTTAAGTAGTAGGAGATTATCCTTTTATCGAGGATAATTTTATTTTTCACTAGATATCTATCAAAGGAAAGATTACAACATAGCAGCTGGAACGCTGGAACCTACATAATGTCGTGTGCATTTTAATCATGTTGGATAAAACACTCTTTCTATGGATATCAATTATACTAATGACTCATATAATACTCTCATGTGCCTACGGGATATGTATTGTCACCTCTCTTTTGTCATAAAAATAGTTAGTAGCTCTGGATCCACACTGAAGTGGTTGCTTTCATTTTTATATAATGAATGAGTAACACTGTAAAAAAAGACATTTTATCCCATATTAGTTTAACAGAGTGAAGAGATTTCACATATGACAGTGCTAAATATACTCTTAAGCTGCTAATAAAGCCAAAGCCTGTGGGGAAAAATCCTAATGACGAGCAATGCCAGAAGTTTGTGTTTCTGAAACGAAGGCAAAAATGTTCCACTTAAGTATAATTTCTAAATATCTTAAAAAGGAACTGGGATTTCTAATAATTTCATTTCTAATAAATCTCCCTAGTCAATTTGGAATCATTTTATTTGCAATAAATCTCCTCAGTCAGCCTAAAAGATAAGCACACTTTTTTTTTTCTATTCCCAGAGTGCAGTGTTATGAAGGAAGCTTCCTTTAATGTGTCCTTAAAATTAATAATGACAAGGGAAGGTATGATTCATAGCCAGACTACTACATGCTTCCTATCTGTCAACAGAACACAAATTTCTGCTAGAATGGTTGAAGATTATTCACCTAAAAATAAATAAATGAACACGTGACCAAATTCCTCAGGTTGTGTTCTAGAAATGCTTCATCTGAGGGTCCATCATGTCCCCATTCTTTAGAGTACCTGCTAGCAATGCTGGAATTAAGGCTTTATGAGAATTTCCATTACAAACTTCTAGTTTCCAGGTTTCAGTCATAAAAATGTGCTCAAAGCTGAACCTTGGCAAAGCAATTTAAAGACAAGAAAAAAACTTTTACCTGGTCATTTTTAAGTTACACAACTATAAAAATATACAGCTAGGAAGGTATCTCAGAAGCGTTCCCCTTACTAATAGTTTTGAAGGCATATGATTTTAATTATGCAGAAAACTGGTCGATTGGTCCACAGCACAGTCAGAATATTTGGGGTAGTTTGAAGGAAAAGGTAAAATAATGAAGTTATTTAAATTCCACCTAGAAGCTTTTAGATGTGCATTTTAAATGTCATATTCTCTTCAGTTCACCAGAGTTTTTAAAAAAACACTGGATCATCACTTGCTTCTCCTTTTGTTCAACAAAATATTGTATCAATCTGAAAAGAACTTGGAAAATTCTCTCTAATTTAAGTACTGACATTTATAAGATACGTATACATTTAATTATTTATGTAGCAAAATGGAATGACCTGTATTAATAGAAGTTCCTGGTTTCTACAATTTCTCTTTACAAAAATTTCCTCTAAATTTTGTGGGTAACTCATTTAAATAGGTCAATAGAACCATTTCAACACTAAATCTTCAAGTACATATTGAGCGTTTCTTGGACTCTATTCATACAATCAAATAGAATATTTGTTAATGGATTATATCCCCTGTTCAAGTTTGATGGCCATTGGAAGTACTGATGATTTTGCCTCAGCCATCCAAATCTTAATACATAAACATGAGGACTAAGAAGAATTTTGTAAGGCAGAAGTCTTTGTAACTTAAATTTCTTCCCTTTCCCCCAAAATGGAGACATTAATTCCTTGATAATTATATATTTAATTTTTGACTATTCAAGACTTATTCTGAATGCTCATGAAGTGGTTATTTTTCTTAATTTTGCTCATGTGCACTATGAGGTCTGTATGTTGCAAGAATGACTTAGCTGGTGAGTGAGCCAAGCCAGCTGCTCCGAATCTTTACCCTAACCTCACTTTCTTTTCTAATCACTTTTATATATCCAGTAATAATATGTTTGTTTCTTGTGAAAAATATCCCTTAAAATAAAGGTAACTGGGGGCTTCCCTGGTGGCGCAGTGGTTGAGAGTCCGCCTGCCAATGCAGGGGACACAGGTTCGTGCCCCGGTCCGGGAAGATCCCACATGCCGCGGAGCGGCTGGGCCCATGAGTCATGGCCACTGAGCCTGCGCGTCCGGAGCCTGAGCTCCGCAACGCGAGAGGCCACAACAGTGAGAGGCCCACGTACCGCATAGAAAGAAAAAAAAAAAAAAAAACGGTAACTGGTATTGAAAGTAACACAGGCTAAAAAGTAATAATTATTAGTCATAAAACAGAGCAATAGAGTATAGTGTCTTTGGAATTATACTGCCTGGATTCAAATCCCAGATTCATTCATTTCCTATTTGTGTGACTCCGGGCACATTATTTAATTATTCTAAAGCTCAAGTTCCTTATTTGAAAAAAAGGAGATAGAAATAATAATAAGGCTTCCTCATAAGGTTTCTGTGAGAATTGAGTTTCAGAGCTTATCAGACTGACCCATGATAGGTGCTAGTGACCTATTATTATAATTATTACTACCGTCACCATCGTTATCATCATCAGCCTCATCAAGGAGAAATATATAGAGGAGTTGGCTCCAAATATCTCCCACCAAGACATCCTAAGATTTTACAGCTCCCACAGTCTATGGGTTTTTACCCCATCTCCTTTTTTTTTTTTTTAACTTCTTTTTGGTTTCTTTATGCTCACTCTCAGGCAACCCTTTAAATCTTAACTTTCAAGCACAACAACTTGCCCTTCTCAAAGGAAGCCAAGGGTTTCATATCCACCTACTAGTCAACAGCAGGAATAGTTCGCAGCTTGGATAAAGATTTAGAAATCATACTTGTCAAATTGGTATATGACACAAAGTTGGCAGGAATCACTAATCTGCAAGATGACAAAAGCAAAATTATAAAGAACCTGACAGACAAAAATGATAGGTAGAACCTAACACAGTGGTCAAGTCACATTTGGAATATTGGGTTAGTTCTGGGCAAGAGCAAACTAAATTGCATCTAAAAAACAATCTGAATGATGAGAGGACATAAAAACCCCAATATCTGAGGAAAGACTAAAGTATTTGTGACCATTTTTCCCAGATGAAGACTGAGGAGTCAAGCATACCTTTTTCCAAATATCTAAAATGCTGTGATTTGGAATAGTGGCTGTTCTTATTCTTCGTATTTCCATGAAGTTTGACCAGGGCTAGTGGATACAAATTGGAGGTGGATTTCAAATCATTAAAAAATGTTTTTTCCAAACTATTAGATATTTCTTTAAAAAAATGATTACGCTCATGAAGGGCTGTATTCCCAGTTTTCTCACCTTGATATTTTATTTCTATTTTTATTGGGCAACGCCAATGACTCCCACATGCCATGTATGCTGACCTCTCCCCTGACCTCTAGATCCAAATGTTCACTGGACTTCCAATAGGCCCCTCAAAGCAGATTCACTATCTGAATACCCGAATACGCTTCTATTCTGGGCTGCTTAGCTCGTTTCTCAGTCACCTAAGAAGAAACTTGAAGGGCCCCACTTCTCCGTTTTTCTTGATGGTGGTGATGATGATGATGATGATGGTGGCAACTACTTTCCATTGAGTATTTGCTATCTGTAGTCAATGTGCTAAATTTTACATAAATTATATAATCTTTACAGTAATTTTTTAAAGTGTGCATTATTATTCTCATTTTATAGGGGAAGCTGAAGTCTTAATAGGGTAAGTAGCAGAACCTGGATTTGTAGTCAAGGGTATCTGACTCTGAAGTCTATATGATTATTCCCTCTCCTATACAGCCTTTCCAATTATTTATCTACTCTACCTTAGAATGTTTCTCCCTGCAGGTCTTCTCACTTTTCATCTCTCTGCAAGCAAGGGAACTCTGGCTCTTCACGTGGCTGTCTTTTTCTCTCAACCTTCATGTGGCAACTTATATGTCATCCTAACTGAGAAGACCCCCTTACCCCTTACCCTCATGGTACCCTGACCATAGTGTTCATCATCATTAGTTTTCCTTTAATATCTTCTTACTTGTTTATTGCCCAATTCCCTTAAAAAAATAGAAATTCCATGGGAGAGAACTTGCTATCTCAGTCTTCTCTGACTCTCCAGCACCTAGCTTGCACTCAGTCAGCATTTGTTGATGGATTGGTTGATGCAATATGGTTTTTACCCCATCTCCTCATGTGTAGTCTTTCCACCACTTGACATGGTTCAAGCCCTTATCATCTCATTTGGGCAACACTAACAGTCAGCCATCTTGGATCCAGTTTCTTCTAACTTGAGTACAGATACACAAAGAATCATGTCCCCTGCTCAAAAATCTTCCATGGCTAGTCTTTGACTACAGAATAAGACTAAACTTCTTAACATGACATTGAAAATTTGGTATTAACACCATCTACTGCCTTCTACGTTCCTCACTACCAGTGTTATCTGAGCAAGCTGTATAATTTCATGTCCTCATATCTATTCAATGCTGCTTTGTCCCAGAAACACTTTTTTCCCTCTCCTGAAAAAAAAAATCCATTCTTTAGGAATCACCTCTTCCACAAAGATTTACCTGGTTCCACCCTCCAGAGAAAAGTTAAACATTTCCCCACCCCCATATATTTCCATTGTATTTTATCTATTGTTTTTATATTTGTGGAATTAAATTACAGTTAATTATGCACTTGTCTTGTCTTCTCAACTAGATTTAAGATTACATAAGTGACATATAATAAATGCTTAATAAATGACTAAATTTTGAATAAAGGAGAAAGTTGAAGTAGGTGATATCTAACACCCTTTCATATTTGATATTTTATATATCTTTAATGATTCTATTATTTTAAAAATGGAAACTATTTTGGTAGCCCATGTCAGATTCTTTTATTTTTGATCCATGTCTACTCATTAAAAGCAGTTAATGTTAAAAAAAAAATATCTATAGTGCCAAAAGTGGGGAGGGGATTCAGATTAAAAAATTCTTAGGTTGTTTAATGTTGACACCTATTAAGCAACTACATTTTTCATTTAAATTAAAAATCTCCTCATACATTTCTGGTGGAAATTTAAATTGACAAATCTATTTGGAGGACAAGCTGGCAATATGTATCAAGAGTTCTATAAATGTTTATGGTCTTTGACCCAACATTTGACATCTAGGAAATGATAAACTGGGGAAAACAAAGGTACAAAATCAATTGTGTCATCAATTTACTATTGTATTATATATTTTATACTAAAATAGCCAAATAAAATTGGAACCAAAAGTTCAATAACAAGAATATGAAGAATATTTAAATAAATTAGCATATCGCCATACAACTAGAATACATTTTTTGAAAAATGAAGGACACAAAAAACTAATTGTTACAATGTGAAAACAGTAGCAAATAGTGTTTACCATATAATCCCAAATATATATGTATGTATACAGATGTACATATACATATACACACGTATAAATACATACATATATGCACGTGTGTGTGTGGAGGGGAGGGAAGGGGACATTAATATATAATCTCCAGGTGATGAGACTATGTACAATTATTATTTTATTTATTATTTATTTCTTTATTTTTCTTCTTTCTGTATTTTCCAATGACAATAATGAATAGATATTCCTTACGCATAAGATTTTTAAAATTATTTTAAAAGTTTTTGCACCCAGTCTGATTGACACCAGGACAATCTAAAGTACCTTTAACTATCTAGAATCCTCCCTGTATTGAAGCCTAGTAGGACTGTTAGCTAACCACACACTGTAAATTCTGTTTCAAACAAATGTATACTTGACACAAAACACCTTCCATGCAGCATGTTATAAAATGTATTATGAAAAATTAATACATTTTAACTAAAGAGCTCAGTAAAAAGTGGTGTAAAGAAGAGGGTAAATCTAATAAAGAAAGAGCATACATACTTTTTGGATGAAGTTGATATACGAAAGTGATGAATGGTTAATATAATGTGCCAAGGAGAGAGGGACATGTGTGGGAGAGATGCCCTAATATAATATGTATATATATTCATATCTGAGTAGAAAAAGCAAAATAAATCCCATCTGTTTTCACCCTCTTTTTATTCTCTTCAGTTCCTCAAACAGCTGGTTACACAACAGTGTACTTTCTTGGCGATCTCTCATTGGAGGAGGCTTCCATTATTACCTTGACAAACCAGAGATGGCTAATGGGACCAATCCAAGGGGACAGCCACTGTCACAGCTTAAGCACATATTTCCTGACATAATGAGTGGTCCTGGGTTACTAATTCAGTCTTTAGTTTATTGTTCCTGCCAGGCACATTTTGTCTAACTTTAATTATAAACTATTAAAGTGTCAGGACACTTGCAACAAACTCCTGTCTCAAATAAGGTGGTAGAAGGCAAGAGACTCACACAGATTGATCTCATTGCAGTTACAACTTCAAGCATACTGTGTGAATAGTTTGATGTTATTAAGTTGTCATCACCCAAAGTATCTGCAAGACTAAACTATAGCAGCAAATAAAGATTTTTGAATATTTCTATTTCATTCCTATAAATAATGAGTTCTTTCTGACTCAAGTCAGATGGCCACCATCTCGATGCTCCCAGGATGTTCCTGGATAATGACTTTAGTGTTTGTGGGTCAGTGGAATATTCCTTCCACAAGCAATATTCAAAGATAATATGCTTCAATGGGAAGAACACTGTAGGAACAATAAGATCTGGGTTTGGGTTCCACCTCAACTCCTAATCAATTGCGTGATCTAGGACATGTCATTTAGCCAATTCGCCTTCAAATTTAATATCTAAAAAAACTAAAATGGAGTGGAACCCTAGAAGTCTCTGCTTCCACCTCAGTGGTTCTTAACCAGGCATGCCCCCCCGTCCCCAATCCACCCAAGGGACATTTGGCAAAGTTGGGAGATATTTTTGGTTGTCACCATTTGGGTGAGAGAGTTACTGACAGCTAATGAGTAGACGCCAGGGATGCTGCTAAACAGCCTACAATGCCTAGGATAGCTCCCTACAACAAAGAATTATCTGGCCCAAAATGTCAATAGTACAATATTGAGAAACCCTGCTCTTAACCTCTAGTTGCATCATATCATAGAAGAGAAATGTCAAATGACTGATACATCAGAACTTTGGATTCTAGACTTGCTCAGGTGACGGTTTGTGAACATCTTCTAAAAGACGGAAACAATTTAGAAAAGTCTAGAACATCATCATTTGTTTCAACTGTCACAACTGTTTAATTTAATATGTACTTAATCATGTAAAATTAGTCTTCTAGACCTTAAAGCACCAGTGACATTTTCTCCTATCTCAGTAAGGGCAGTTGAAAAATCTGTTTTCAAGTCACCAAAACTCTTAGCATCATGAATGTGATACAATTTGGAAATTGATGTGGGCTTATCTATCAGTCTATTTAAAGAGTTGACCATCTACTTGGTTATTTTCCCTAACTATGGGCTTTGTTATGTCTTGGCTATTTTTTTCTAATACTAAGGTTGTCAATGGCCTCATATTATTGGAGTAATATGAGGATTAGATGATAACATATTCTTGAAATTTCATCCCTTAAAGGGCTAAAGAAGATTCTAATGTAAATGATCATTAATTAAATGTGAAGATAAGGAAAGTCCGCAGTTAAGAATCTTCTTTAAAAATTATTTTAAAGCCAGAGTTTTATGAGATTAAAAAAGACACATATAAAAGATTATATTTGTTAATTCATTTGTTTTCCTTTCTTTAACAGGAGAAGAGTGAAAAATCTACTATTTACACTAATGTACACTGTAGTTCAATATGTCCTTTGAAAATAAGATGGAGAAAAAATTCTGCCTTATTTTTTTTAAATTGTAACAATTTTGAAATAATTCTATCACCATGGATCCTCACTAAGTATAGATTCATAATGGAAGTTTCTATCACTCACCTCGAGGATTTCAGCAGAGATGCTGTCAACTTCAAAGATCTTGTTTTCAGTTGGCTTCTGGTGTTGCCACATCCTAGCAATATGGTGAAAGGAGGGGAAAATTTGCCTCAGATTAGAATTTCCAAGATAGAGTTGCAAACACATATCTCAACAAGAGTCTTAACTAAGTAGGTTTTCTGGAAGTCCTTCAATAAACACAGAATGATTTTTTCACATTGATCAATTTAGACCTCAATGAGTCCCCGAGCGTGAGAACTATAGAAAGTTGTAGAAAAACCAATGAACTTGTATATTGTAGGAATCAGAGAATTATTGGATAAATATATACATATCTGATCATCCTACCATTTGTTTTTTATGTCCTAGGCTTTCGTTTGAAACTCTGCGTAGATAGTTCCATTTCTTTCACTTATAGTTTATGCAATTTTAGCAAGCTCTAAAAGCCTTGTACTAACAGTCAATCAACTCTTAAAGTGCTTCGTCATCCTTGTCAAATCAGCCTTAATGTTTCTTGGCAGAAAATCCAATTGTTTCCATAATGGTGGACTTAAAGAAACCCCAAGTTAATGCTGAGGAGGACCCTCCATTTTCTAAAAGAAAGACTGGTACAAATGCTTTGACTTCATTTGTGTGCTCAACCTTCAGTCGTTTGACAGTGTAAATTTTGCTATGCCAGTCTGACATCATAGAGCACTGTACTAGAGGATCAAAAAATCTTCCTTAGAATAACGGCTCTGTCATTTAATAGCGGTGGGTCTTTGGGTATATTACTTCACATCACTGAGTCTTAGTTACCATTATGGGATAACAACACCTAATTTACAGGGTTATTGTTGGCAGTTAATGGAAAAATGTTGTGAAAGTACTTTGTATATTGTAAATCACTATACAACTGTCAGGTATATTACAATTTCTGCCTGTAAGAATACATTGAATGTATACATTGAGCAAACTAATCGAAGGGTAGTTGTAGAACACACACCACTGTGACCCTGTGCATTAACATTATAACAGCACAGTCTTTCCCAAGATAACAACCTATTCCATAAACTGAGGTTGGAGGAAGAACTAGCTTCTACTCCCCAAGAAGGTTAATGTCTTTTTTTTCCCTTAATATAAAATATGTAGCAAGAGGATGACCACATGAGCTTCTATTTTTATGCAAATATAGACGGGAAAAGAGTTGATAAACTAAGGGTACACAATGAGAAGGGATCCTTTCCAGGAGAGATATCACTGATGAGGAATGTGGTTCCTGGTATTCAGAAGTCGGGCTTAGATACATATTTTTGTAGAAACAATGTTAGGTGTAATAAATACAGTTGAAATAAGATTTGCCATCATTGTTATACTTCTTGTTTCCAATAATGTGTACAAGAGGACTTTATAAATAGCCTTTGAACCTCACATCACACATGGCATTCTTTCTATAGGAAAATGTGTTTAAAATACAAACAAATAAGTTTAAATTAACATTTAGAGTTCAACTCCACTCAAAGTTAGGAATTGATTGTATAATCAATTAAGTATCAATTATATTGCAAATTCTACCAGGATTAGATTTCCTGAGGATAGAATCAAGGACTAGCTTGCTAGTGAATTCATAATGGTGAATAGCTGCCCCATGATGCTCTACTGAGAATCCTGATTTCATGGAAATGGTCCGTGTCTGCTTTGGTACACATCATCTTTCTTTGAGTGTTTTCTTATTACCTTGTATTGTGCTTATCTGATGAACTAGTGTTTTAATACAATATTCCACTTGCTTGAATAAAGGAAGAGGTCAAAGAAATTGACATTTTCCTTCTTCAATTACCAATGACGCCACTCTTAAACCTTAGTACTCTTTACAGCCTGATGTGAATATTACTAAATAAATCTCTTTTCAGAAGTACTAATAAATTAATGACTATAGTCCAGATAATCTTATCATCTCAGCTGTTTCTATCAACGCCAATTAATATTCGTGACTGAATTGGTTGTATGGGGATGTAAAAGGACTCTTATGAGTACCAATATTATTGTGTCACATTAGAGTCTGCTTATTTTAGCACTATAGACCCAACCTAATTCTGCTTTTCCAGAAAAGAAATCATAAATACTGGCATTAACTTTAGTATATATTTTGTGGTTTCCTAATTTGCCACGTAGCTTGCTAAATATGCCATTGTGCCTTTGCAAATTCTGTTCCCTTTGCCTGGAACCCTTCCTTCCTTGCCTCTCAGGGGAACTCCCCCTCTTCCTCTCAGAGTGTGTTCAAACACAAATTAATCTACATGGTCTTCCCTACTCCCTCCACTCCTCGCCCAGCCCAAACACAATCTCACTTGCTCCACGTCCTGTTTCCCAGAGCAATTTGCCTTTACCTCCACTAGCACCTACGTTACTTTATAAATACTTGTTTACAGACCATTTGCTGAAGGCAGAGAATATATTATTCATCTACAGTAACTATAGAAAAAAGTGAATCAAGTAAATAATCATTCTTTTTGGACTACAAGTGATACCGAGAGTCAAGCATTGTGCTTATGATGTTTTAGCTTCCTGAGAGTTTCACAGGTCTCATAGGGTATTCATTAATCTGATCCATTTTTTTTCATTCATTGAATCATTTGAGGGGTAGTTGTGGTAGCTGTGGTTTCGGTATATCCATTGCATGGACAGGAGACAATGGACCCTGCACTATTCTTTTTTTTTTTTTTTTTTTTATTCGCTATGCGGGCCTCTCACTGTTGCAGCCTCTCCCGTTGTGGAAAACAGGCTCCGGACATGCAGGCCCAGCAGCCATGGCTCACGGGCCCAGCTGCTCCGCGGCATGTGGGATCTTCCCGGACCAGGGCACGAACCCACGTCCCCTGCATTGGCAGGCAGACTCTCAACCACTGCGCCACCAGGGAAGTCCGACCCTGCATTATTCTTATCCCCCTACCTTATTTGTAACAGCGATATCTCGAGTCTCTCACAGGAATCCTCAAGCCATTGATTCTACTCTGATGGTTCCCAATAATAGGTCAGTTGCAGACTTGAGGAGATTGGTTAGACTCTCAACAATTCTACTCACTATCTGTGTAAACTTGAGAAAGTTACTTAACCTCTCGAGGTCTCACATCTGTAAAATGAAGATGGTACCTATTTCACACAATTCTTGTAAGTAAGACAACTTGTATAAACCCCCCAGAGGGTGCCTGCATGTGGCGGGAATCATTACGTGTTAGTTCTATCTGCCTGCTTCCCTCTCCATTCCTGTCCTCCTTCAATAGCTACATTTGATGTAACCATGTTGGACATAATCCTCCTAATGGCCACTATAATTCTACCAAGGGAGAAAATGTAAATATAAAAGTGGACATTTCTAAAAACATGGATTAAGTCACCTGCATTTGAAAATGATCTATAATTCTAAATACCTCATTCATTCATTTATTCATTCGAGAATATTTTACTGAATGTCTGACATGTGCCAGGATTTTCTAGCTTTGAATATATAGTAATTAATGGCAGACAATATTCCTTACCCTCATAGGGCATTTAGTCTACTGGTCTTCAAACTATGAAGAAACAAAATGCTTGAGTTTATGTAGAAAGCTGAGGAATAGTTTATATTTTCTAATCATGAAAGTTTTATTGTTTCTTAACTGAGATAGAATTTTCATGTTGAATTATTTCCCAATAACATATTTTAAAGGTTATCACAATGTCTTGCACATAGTGGTTGCTCAAAAAATATTTATTGAATTAATGAAGTTTTAGAAAGCTTTCATTTACTTTAGCTTTAAAATGTCCATGAAGATATAACAAGTCCAAAAAAACCTTAGAAATAGTCACTGAATGTTGACTGAGGAGCAAAGAATGTGAATTTCACACATCATGCCAGCTTTCCCGCCTCCAGTGGGAAAAACAGACAGGTTGGCTATCTAAATAAATAAAAGTTTTTCACAGCTGGTGATTTTTGATATTTAATTATGAGATGAGAAGGAACTGCTTTTCTTACCAAAGAGGAACATGAATTGGTCTGACCCACTGGAAAGATTTGAAAAGCATATTTTACTGAGAATAAGTTACACAAGAGAAAAAGGAAAAAAAAAATCCACCCACTGGTACATGAGCATACTAAACATTCATTCCATTGAGCTTACTGTCAACTTCCTCCTTTTGCTTCTGTGAAGAGATTTGGGAGCCTTTCTATTTTGTTCTGTTGTAGCTAGGATGGCTAATGGTGCTTCATTGAGTCTCACTGCACTTAGGATGTATCTGTATTTCTGCAGGGAGTGAGGGGTCTCTCACTGCATAAGATGATGAAGAATACCCTTGTTCCAGTACCCACACGGCATTATACAGTGCTCACTGAGGCAACACTACCTTCATGCTCTGCACTGGAACAATGATAAAATTTGGGAGCTATATGTGTACTTAGGATTTCTTAGTTGTTTGATCACATTGATGAAGGGATATGCAATCAATCTCCCCCTAAGACAGTGAGTGGTATTGGCCATAACTCATTACCCCGTCAAGGATTTGGCATTTCAATCGATGGGAAATGATGTGTGATCATTCTAATTTATTATACATCATTTCCCATCAATCGACGAGCTGAAGCCTTGACATAATAAGTACTTACAGACACTGTCAATCATTCTCGGTCCAAATACCTCCCAGTGCTGCCTTTTGGGATATCCTCAAATAGTCATGAAAATGGGATGTGCCCCCAGATGTCAAATGCAATGATTTCATCCAGCAAAAGATTTTGAGATGACCTCCTTCTGGTAATTCCATCAGTCCACCAAGCTAAAGGGGATGAAACTGATGAATATTTTGATTAGCCATGATTTTCCTCCCAACCAGTCCAAATGGGATTCAAAGCATGGTGGTGTTGCCAGAATAAGAGGGGTACACATCAGTCTTTGAAAAATGCCGATCTTCTCAACCTACCTCATCTAAAAAAATTTACTATCTCCTGAGTACTTTTTGGAATAATGTCAAAGCACATTTATTTTCTTGCCTTTTGTCATTGTGGGGAATGATATCACAAGAGAGCAGATCACCAAATAGTATCAAGATAGCAGAGCTCATGAATATCTAGTCCTTTTATTTTTCTCATTTTATTTATTTATTTAATGCTTTTCAATGTTGTGTTAGTTTCTGCTGTACAACGATGTGAATCAGCTATATGTATACATATACCTCCTCCCTCTTGGACCTCCCTACCCACCCCCATCCATCTAGATCACCACAGAGCACCAAGCTGAGCTCCCTGCACTATACAGCAAGTTCCCACTAGCTATCCGTTTTACACATGGCGGTGCACATACGTCAATCCTAATCTCCCAATTCATCCCACCCCCTGCTCTGTTTCCACCCATCCATTCCCTACGTCTGTGTCTCTATACCTACCCTGTGAATAGGTTCATCTGTACCATTTTTCTAGATTCCACATACATGCATTAATATACAATATTTGTTTTTCTCTTTCTGACTTCACTCTGTATGACAGACTCTAGGTCCATCAACATCTCTACAAATGACCCAGTTTTGTTCCTTTTTATGGCTGAGTAATATTCCATTGTATATATGTACCACATCTTCTTTATGCATTCATCTCAATGGACATTTAGGTTGCTTCCATGTCCTGGCTATTGTAAACAGTGCTGCAATGAACATTGGGGTGTGCCTTTTTGAACTATGGTTTTCTCAGGGTATATGCTCAGTAGTGGGATTGCTGGGTCATATAGTAGTTCTATTTTTACTTTTTTAAGTAACCTCCATACTGTTCTCCATAGTGGCTGTATCAATTTACATTCCCACCAACAGTGCAAGAGGGTTCCCTTTTCTCCACACCCTCTCCAGGATTTATTGTTTGTAGACTTTTTGATGATGGCCATTCTGACCGGTGTGAGGTAATTTTGTAGTTTTGATCTGGATTTCTCTAATAATTAGTGATGTTGAGCAACTTTTCATGTGTCTCTTGGCCATCTGTATGTCTTCTTTGGAGAAATGTCTATTTAGGTCTTCCACCCACCTTTTGATTGGGTTGTTTATTTTTTTGAAATTGAGCTTCATGAGCTGTTTGTATATTTTGGAGATTAATCCTTGTCAGTTGCTTCATTAGCAAATATTTTCTCCCATTCTGAGGGTTGTCTTTTTGTCTTGTTTATGGTTTTCTTTGCTGTGCAAAAGCTTTTAAGTTTAATTAGGTCCCATTTGTTTATTTTTGTTTTATTTTTACCCCCAACCCCTGGGCCTCTACAAGTCCTTTTAAATACTGCAATGGGTAAGACCTGTCTGGTTTGATTAGTTCTATTTATTTGAAGTTGGATTCTCATGAAAATAAAATAAAATAATCCTCAAGTGCATATATTAAAGCAACAATGTTCAAAGTCATAATTTTGGACATTACTTATTGCATATAGTTTTCTTGGTGACTCCAAAAATTGCCCGCTGCTTTATATGAGCATTTTTGGTAATTGTGAAAATATGTCACGACATTTTCTATCTACTTTGTGATATTTTTCAGAAACAAAAACATATCTCATGGGCTTCCCTGGTGGCGCAGTGGTTGAGAGTCTGCCTGCTGAGGCAGGGGCACGGGTTTGTGCCCCGGTCCGGGAAGATCCCACATGCCACGGAGCGGCTGGGCCCGTGAGCCGTGGCCGCTGAGCCTGCGCATCTGGAGCCTGTGCTCCGCAACGGGAGAGGCCACAACAGTGAGAGGTCCGCATACCGCAAAAAAAAAAGAAAAAAAAACATATCTCATTAGAATTTGCATGTATACTAGGAGGAGAATTTTTATTTTCACCAGAAGCAAAAGGAACATCTTCTGAAGAGAGGAGGGTGATGTACTCTCTATAACTGACACACATAGCAACAGTCTTGTGAGGACAGAAGGAAAAATACTGCATTGGGCAGGAAAAAGTTTCTTTGCCTATGAATATCTCCTATTAAATATCTGGGGAAATAACAAGTAAAGTCAAGCTGCAGAGGACTTTTCATTCTTAATAAACTTTTTAAAAAGGGAAAAGAAAAGAAATAAACTCTACATGATTTGTTTTTCACCAGCAACATTTGTGGCATCAGCTTTTTTTTTTTTTTTTTAGGAATCCAGCTGTGGAAGTCTGATCATTTTGGAGGAAGCCTAGCACAGTGTTTTGCATGCAGTGCGTGAGTATGATCCGGAAGTCAGTTCAGGGACTCTAAATCATTGCCAAGAAAGTTTGCTTTCATCCTGTTCAAGGGCCCAGTACCCAAGAGATTAGAAATGACAAACTAATACAATGGATATTAATAGAATCATTCTCAATGGATTTCAAAGCATTCATTAGCTCTTTCAATCCTCACAATTTGCTTAAGCCAATAACTTTCTAATCTTGGGGGTAAATGCCCTCCTCTCTCTTCCCAGCACCAGTGTTTCCTCTTTGCTTCCTCATCAGGAATCAGTGGGTCTTGGCAGAACCAGGGCTTGCTGGGGAGCCAGCTGGCTCCTTTAGCTCTTCATATGCTCTGGGTCTTATCCAGGGTAATAGAGTATCACAGTTCATTATGAACCTTCCTCCTCTACCCACTCTGAGGAAGCTCCAGTATAAACCAGGTTTGGTGTAGGAAGAATCAATGCCACTGAAGCTGCCAAAAGGAGCTGCCAATATCCTATGCAGGAGCTAAAGGATATCAATACTTGTAAGAAAATGTGCCCTGACCCCAGAAGAAACCTAGAAGGGAATCCAAGGATGAAAGAGACTTAGTGTCAGCTACGAATTCTACCTTGCTCTATATTAGTAGGGCAAGAGTAACCATCTTTTAAGCTCTCACTATGTGCCAAACAGCATGTCAAGCCCTTTACACATACTAGCTTATTTAGATCTTAAAACAACACTAAGAAATTGGTACTATTATTGTCCCTATTTTTTAGATGAAGAAACAGAAACAAGAGATCACATAGGCAAAATAACTTGCCTAGGATCATGTGGCATGTATAAGAGCTGCCATTCCAACATGAGTTTCAATAAGCCCATCTTCTTACTTGCTATATAGTACAGTCTTTAAGGAAGGAGAGTTGCCATTCAATTCAAAGACAAAGAAGAAAACAAGTCTGGGAGGCATTTTTATGCAAGGAAAGGGGAACCAGTTAGAACAGAGGAGGGAAAATGGCAAACATCTAAATGATCAAGGGAAGCTTCCAAATATGGTACAAGTGCATAAAAGTATAAACTAAAATATCATGTGTGTCCTTATGATAATTAGGACATCTTTTTCTTATAAATATTTATTTCTAGATAAGAAAAAGTATAAGCATTCAAAGACTCATCTTCAGAGAAAAACTGATTTCAAAAAAAGAGAAACTTTTTTCAAAAATCTGATGCAGAATCAATCAAGGTCCATGCCACTCTGTAAGAAATGAGGTCCCTGCTTTGGAACCTTCACTAACAAAAGAAACAATGCCTAAGTGAAGGCTCACATGTGAGGTTTGAGTTTGATGTGATTTGAAAAGCTTGAGTAATAAACTCCTGAAAAATGGGGTTTGGTAATGAGCAAGGCTTTAACTATATAGACATGTTGCCAGGTACCACTTTAATAAACTATTACAAATGATCGATGCAAAGGTGTTTCCAACAGCTGTTTATGCAATGTGACTGGAAGAATTCTTCCATAAAGAAGCTGTTAGTGGGAAAATTGGCTATGCATGGTTGTGATGTCAAATCCATACATAACAAACTTTTTCCTGTCAATCAACAATCTTGCCATAAATTAATCCATTTATAACAAGGCTTTTTTGAATTGACAGCTTTAATGTGAATAATAAAAAGGAGTCTTTAAGGAAATTGAACTCAGAATGGCTTTTTCCAACTCTTTAACACATGTGGAGAAGTGGCAAAGCCTTGTGACTTTTAATTTATATTGAAAAAGGTTGGCAGCAGCTCCAAACACCAAGGTAGCTTTCCAAAGACATCTGAATACAACAAAGCCAGGGCAACCTCTTAGGTTGACTTACAGAGGTTAAGCAGGATCTGTTCCTATCCAGTGATGGAAACAAATGCTTGAGCATTTTGCTTGACTGTTCTAGACAAAAAGATCAAATGTAGATGAGGTTGTTATGTAAACACACTCTTGTTTGCATTCTGTCCAATAGCGTGTTGGCCCACCAGAGCCTCATGTAGGACAGTGTGCCTATGTGGTCACAGGCATCTTATCAGGTGCAGGAGGCAGACACTTCGACCCTGCTTTTGGGTTCTGTTGTCCCGACCCTTGACCTTGCTTTTCACTCATGTTGTTTCTCAAGCTCAGTTATCTCTGGTTTCTGATGTTGTTTCCCAAGATGTCCAATTGACAAAAATCACAGGGTTGTAAAGAATGTCTACACGACATCAGGTATGTGCTTCTGTGTCCCTGGTAAAACAGCATGTAAGGCAAGAGTTAGGTTCTTAAAGACAGCTAGAGATGGGATGCCATAATCCAACATTTCTAACTGTTGTTTACCTTCATGTAGTACAATGGCCCTTCCTATCATCACTACAATGAGAATTTGGCTATTTTTCATATCTAAATTCAACATGTTTTCCAGGCTAAATAACATGTATTTCTGGAACGAGGGGTTCCTTTCTCCAAGGCTCTTTTAGCATATATAACATTCCTGCCCTCTTCAATCCTCTTTTCATCCCTCCACTTAGTCAATCTGATCAAAAAGTAGATATGAATAAATGACTATAAGCAGGCATGAAAGGCAAAATTATTTAACAAGTTAATAAGATTCTTGCAATGTATTAGGAGTATCTGTTTGATTTATATTTTGTTTTCCTGCACTAGATAAGAACCACCACTCAAATTCTCCCCAATTTATCCTATTATGTTTGCCCTTGAAGAGAGAAGCCAATCCTAGACCCTACCCAATGCATCCCTCTTCTCAGGTGCTCTGCCACTCTCTGTTAAGGAAGATTACTCTGAGATCCCTCTGTTCTTGTTCTGACCATTGGCATGCTTGCTGAATTGCCCACCTGCTTCCAGTTGATCATGCCCCTTTGCCTGGTGGGTCTTTCCAGGCATATTCACCCATAGACACAGGCAGCCAGTGCCTAGGCCTATCCGTTTGTTTCCCAGATGCGTGACTTTTTCCTGATGATTTTTGGTCTCTTAACTTCCTTCCATATCTTCATTTTGTCAAGAGCATATAGTTCTAAATCTATTCTCCAATGCAGGCTCACCCAACTAAACCATACATGCCTCTGTAGAGTGCATGTTCTCAATTCCACCATCAGAGCCATTGATGAAAATGACTAAGTCTGATTAAAATGTAGGGTCTAACAGACTGAATGGATTTTAAGATGGAGTATAAAACACTGAATTTTGAAAGAGAATGAAAATCATTCTGCATGCATTCCTTCTCCCTTTAGTCTATCACAATGTGTTTTATACCTAGTAGACTCTTGTGTTTGTTCAGTGAGTGAATGAATGGACAAAAAAATGAATAATTGGTCCAATGAAACTTCTCTTAGGCAGGGAACATACATCCCCAACCTCACTGCATGTAGATTTAAGTTTAAATTTACTCATATTAAGTTTCAGTATAATGTGGACAAATATTTCCATTTAAATATCTTTACCTAACCTAAGAAATTCTTCGAAGGATCTTCTTCAATATACTTAACAATTGACACAACTATACCTCTTCCTGCAGTGCTACCAAAGGCCAAAATGCTAGTATATTCAAAGAGACAATTACAGCCCTAGCATTCAAAACAGATAAAGCAAAGCTGCACTTACTTTTAAGAAATGAATTTGTCCAAAATGTGGGGAGCACTTTACATATTTATGTTGAAGATATAATCACATGCTCATCCTCGGTATCTGAGTTATTTTTCTTAGGTTATTGCCCAAACCAGTAGATTGGTGTCAACTTGTTTGAAGCTAAATGTTACCTGCTTTCCTTCCTCTCCTTCCTTCTTTCCTTCAGTATTCACTGAGCTCTTAACATATGCAGACACAAGGAGACTACGTGATCCCTCTCAAAGCCAGATGTTCCTGGCTACAATACTCCAACTATGCCCTATTGGCAGGATAAAGGAGACATAGCAAGTTAACAGCAAGATTTCTCTCATATTTCTTCACAAACATTTATTCAGGGCCAGGCACTCTTCTAAGTGTCAGTGTTCCATCAGTGTCAAAAACACCTAAAAACAGACAAAAGTCCCTAACATCAAGGGGCAGATCGAAGCAAACAATCCCTATATTTTATTTTACTGACTCTGAACTGATTCAGATAATGGAAAAGATGGAGGAAAGGACAAAGAAAGCATGTCCAAAAGAGAAACATGGGACAGGAAGTCAGGGAGATGGGCCTGTGTTAGGTTAAGATGATCAGAGGTTACTTTCTATCTTCCCTGCCATCTTTTATTCTGGATGCTTCATTACCACCCAGGCACGAGCAACTTCTCTGCAGGAAACCTAACATTCTGAAACAGGCTAAGTTTACCATTTGTAGATATCTAAAATTTCCCTCCAAATCCCTAAAATACGGAGAGCTTGTTGCCTAGATGGATAGATCAATTGTTATCCTTAAAAATCCACGTATAATGAAGAATAACAACTGTAATCCTAGGTAATTACACATCTCCACTGCTCTCAAGTTCACCAGAGTTCTTCAATAGGGGTGTTGGAAAAGGAAAAAAGTTTTCTCTACCCTTGGAGGTTCTTCTGGCTGGCCTAATAATTAAATTGACATGAGACAGATAAACAGGAGAAAAAACAAATTTAATTACGCACATATGGGGAATCAGAACATGAGAGATTCCAGAGCAGTCGGATAAAATGAGGTGTATGTGTCATCCTGGACCAAGGAGAAGGAGGTAGTGATCTGGGACTTCAAGGAAAGGAAGGCAATCACAGGAAGATGGAAAAGAGCAAATGTTTGGTAAACAAATAATTGCTGGACCACGAAGAGACTATGAGCCACAGAGAGTTTTTGATCTCCAGGCCCTGCCAAGTTCCCTCTTACCACACCTAGCCCAGATTCTGTGTAGATATCTCAGAGGATTGTGCTCTTCCTGGACCAGGTCCTTTATATAAATTCTTTCAGGCATTTAAGAAGGAGGTAAAAAGACGGGCTTCCTGAGTCTTCTGCTTCTTTAAAATAATCAGCCTAAAATAATCCTTGTACCAAAGAGACATATTTGGGATGGCAAATTTTGCTCCCCTGCAAGGGCAAGGTCTCCTCTCCTGTCTGCATTGTTTCTTCATTTCACACTCCCTATCAGTTAACAACGATGGGCTAGCAAAATCTGACACCAAATTTCCTGAATTTATTATTTGAGAACAATACTTTTCCCAAAAAAGACATTTGGAGAGAACTGATAAGAGCCAGAAGCTTAGGTGAACATTTTAGCTTTGGCTTTATAGTTTTAAATTAGGAGCACCGCAAATGGAGATCTTAGGATAAAGTTACTGTAAATAAGATCTTTGTCTCTAAATGAGACTAGTTCCTCAAAACTCCTTTTTCTTTTTGACTTGAACTGTTCAGCCCCACTTTCAGTGAAATTCAATCACATTCATTAGCATTTCTAAAGATGTAAGCTACTCAAAACAGCTGCATTGTCTTTCCCTTTCAACTAAAATGAAGCTTTTCCTTCTAAAGGGAGAAATCTCCCTTTAGTTACGCGATTCTTTCTGCTTGGCACCCATAATTTTCAATGGTGGAGCCAACCCCCAAGAAACAGGAAGTGCAATCCCATTTGATCTCACTTGAAAGAAATTGTAAATACTTAGTAAGGACGGAACTGTGGCTCAAAGAAAAACACAAAAAAATAACTGTGGAAGAAAAAAATGCAAGTGAGGAAAAGTAATAATCATTTAAATGAACTAACTCTTCGTCCCTGGAACTCACATTATCATTATCAAGGGTACTTAATATATTCTCTATGGGAAGCAAACTGCTGTTTGTCAGCCCTTCTTCTCTTTCATTGGTTATTTCAACAATAGAGAGGGAAACCATTTTATCTTTTTAATCTCTTAGCTCTATATAAATAACATTCCATATGCTTCAAATCATAAAATTACCTGCTTTTTTAAGGTGAGTACTGATGGAAATATCATTGTAGGAAAGAGTCAAAGGTTTACAAGTTAATCTTTTTTCACTGACTTAGAAAACTACCTTTCGTGATGCTCGGTTAAAAAGTCTTCCTGCAATTCAATTGTAAATCCAATTTTGTGCAGTTAAAACCTAAAGAATATGCTGTTACTTACAAAGGAAAATGATGCACTAACGCATCTTGAGAAGGGCAAGCCCTGGAGCTGTGTTTCCAAAAAGGTTTGCCGTGATCTATACAGATGTTCTGTTGTCCCGCTTGTGACAGTGCCATCAGGCAAGGTCAGAGGGGCTTTGTGTTACATGGGCTGGAGGTCCCATTGGCTTCAAGTCCTAACCCAATGAACTAAGCAGGCACAGAGATCAGGAAGGTGATGGGAATGCTGGAAATATGGAAATTAGTCATTTATAATCACATGTGAACAAAATAAAAGACAATGCAAAATTGAATCAATCTTCTGTTTCCAGTAGATATCAAATTGAATTAAAACACTCTAATTTATGAACAGCTGACCAAAAGAACTTTTGAAAATGAAGCAGCTCATTAATGGAATCTACTAATAGCAGCTGGGTCTGGTGCTATAGAGGGTGGGAATAGAGGCAGTCAAGGCTTTTGCTGCTAATGGATGTTTAAAAAAACAAAGTGTTTCACATGTGATTTTGCTCAAATGACTGCACTTGTGAAATTAGTAAATCCCTAAACAGGTGTGTCAGAGCCACTTTCTATGTTCAAACCTGGCAGACCAATTCCCTTCATAGGAACTGCTGCTGATCTGGGCTGAGTAAGTCTCTATAAGAAAGAAAATATGAATCTGAGACCACAAATGATAATCAGACATTCTAAGATTTCATGAAATGTAAATCCTTCCTAAAGAAATGTTCAAATTCGTGCTTATGGGGCACAGTAAGTCAGAAATGTCAAACTGCAAATGACAAGTCCCTGCAGAAGTGCTTCTTAAGAGACTGTCATCCCTGAAAGACAGGTTGGTTAACTCTCCAGCTTTCTGGGGATGCAACCGAAAATTGTGGGTAGTTACCCACATGTTACAGGGAACTGACTGGAGAATATAGATAAACACAAAGGATCCATGAGAGAAGCACTGACAAATCCATGCTATATTCCGTTAGGGACTCTCCCAACTGAGGAAAAACAACAGCATTTCCCTGTGCTTGTCAGCCCAGGGAGAAGAAATATCTGACATTGTAGCTCTGGAAGAAGCTCTGGACTCCTGGTGGAAACTGTGTCAGACAGCTTTCCTGAGTTCTGGTCATGGTGCATGCAGAGATCCAAGCTGAAAACATAATGGTTCTAAAAGATTTCATCCACTCTGTAGCAAATTTTGCCACGTGAATCCTATGCTTTAAAACTCAGTTCAATCCTGTTCTGCTAATATGTTTGCCTAGTATGTATGACCCCCTTACTCAGTGTTGGTATGCCTTAAAAAGAGACACTAGGGTTCAATGGCATGATTGAAATGGAAGGACACTAGTGTGAGTATGTGCCTTCCGCCTGAAGATATATATAACATAACAACAGCAATAATAATACTAGCTGTCGTTTATTGAGCTCGTACTTTGTGCTGGGGACAATATTAAGTACTTTAAATGCATCAATCTCTTTAATTTCTACAACAAGCCTATGAGAAAGGTATTAGTCTTAACCCATTTTACAGTTAAGAAAATGGAGTTGCAGAAAGGCAAAACAGATGGAACCATTGCTCTTTACATATACCTGTCAAGTGGTATAACAGGACTCGTCTTCAAATCTCTCCATCACCAATCCCACACATTTAACTAGGATGCTACACTCCCTTGCTTCATAATGCTTAAAATGTCCCTCTGTCCTAGTTGAGCAATTGTTCTGTGTGTTTTTGTAAGACTGTAGAGAGAATCATCCAATCATTTGACCAATTTCTGCATGACTCTATGACGTATGCGGTTCAGGCGCCAGCAGTTAAATTTAAACTCTCTAGAACAGCACTAGGCAATAGAACTCCCAGCAATGTTAGAAGTATTCTAAAAAGTTGCACTGTCCAGTATGGTAGTCACTAGTCACATGTGGCGATTGAGCACTTGAAATGTGTCCAGTACGACTGAAGAACTGAATTTTTAATATAATTTTATTTTAATTAATTCAAATTTAAATAACCACATATGGCTAGTGACCACATATTGCACAGCTCATCTCTAGAGGGAAAAACATGATTCTCATTGAACTGAAACGATTTAATTTATTCATTTAACCAATATTTCTTGAGAGCCTACTATACACCAGACCCAGTACTAGACATTATACAAAATACAGTGAACAAAATAGACATTGATTTCTGACCAAAAGGGAGAATAAGATAAAAGAGCTAGAGAGGTTGGAGAAGACCAGGAGAGTGTGGTATCATGAAAACTCAGAGAGCCTGGGTCCCTGCTCTACTGTGTAGACTGCTGTTGAAAAGACAAGACAAAAACACATTACGAGCTGGATCTGTCATTACCAAGAAATGTTATCGCCTTATCAAGAGTAGTTTCAGTGAATTAAACAAATCAGATTCCAGATTGGAATGGGCCAGGGTAAACGGGATTTAAGAAAATGAAGACAAAGATGACTTGCATAGACAATACACTTGAGAGTCAAGACTAAAAGGGGGAGTAAAGAAATGAGGGTGATATCAGAAAGAATATGCATGGTCTAGGCATCTGGATTCTGCATATTTGTAGGCCAAGGGGAATAATCTAATAGAGAAGAAAAATTTGCAAGACAGAAAATGGTGGGGAGTAACTGATGTTCTTGAGAATGCAGGAAGGTAATAACATCCAGAGACCAGTGAGGGGTCGTCCTGGCTGAAAGGAGGGACACATCCCCGGGTTAGAGAAGGAGAAAGAAGATGCATACAAGTGAAGAGAGGCTGGCAGATTTGTCCACTTCATCCAACTGAGCCTAGCTGCCCTGGAGCCTACCTTAGCCAGGAGTTGCATTCAAAAAAGTCAGTCTAGGGACTTCCCTGGTGGCGCAGTGGTTGAGAGTCCGCCTGCCGATGCAGGCGACGCGGGTTCGTGCCCCGGTCCGGGAAGATCCCACATGCCGCGGAGTGGCTGGGCCCGTGAGCCATGGCCGCTGAGCCTGCGCGTCCGGAGCCTGTGCTCCACAGCGGGAGAGGCCACAGCAGTGAGAGGCCCGCGTACGGCAAAAAAAAAAAAAAAAAAAAAAATTTAATGATTCTATAAATGATATAACCTGATATTTAAAACTCCACCTTTTCATTTGTGAGAGCTGGGCAAGCTTGGAGGAATTCTGAAAGTTATTAAAGGTTTTTAAAATAAAGTTACTAAGATGCCACAGTATATAGTATGTAAAACTTTAATGTGGAAAATTCCAAAATTGCAAGGGAAGTAGTATGAGGGAAAAGAGGTTTGGAGAAGGCAGGTGAAATTGGAGGAGGAGGAAGAAGACCACAGAAATAAGTAGGAGAATCAGGGCCAGTATTGCCAACCCTGAGGAGAAAATTAGAGATGTAGATAGAGGCATAACATCTGCTCTTCTGTTCCAAGCAGCTTTTGTTTCCAAATTCACCTCCTCTCCTGTCCTTGCCTCAGCCAGGCCCTATCTCCCTTTTCTTTGAAATAATATAAATAGCAAAAACCTCACCAAACACTGGAAACCACTGTTATATCACATCCCAAATAAGATGAGTGCACTTGAGCACATAGGATGATAATAATACAACCAGGGGTTTCTGTTTTGTTTTGTTTTGTTTTTTTAACTCAAGGGGATGCAAAGGGAGAGGTAAAGTAACTTCCCTCTTAAACTGTTTGTTTGAAAATAATATGCAGAAAGGGAAAAACAATCCTCAACTAACAACTGCCTTCCTTGCCATCTGCTTAATCTAAACATTAACATATCACATAACTGGGTGAACTCAAATTGCACTGGAAACAGAGTGTTCTGTTCTACTTTTTCAGACCATTAATGGGGGAGTCAAGTGAGAATTCTCTATGGGATTATATGGGCTTTATGGGCTTCCAACACATGCATTTAGGGCCACATTTTCAGTCCAGCCTTAACTCATCATACTATGACTGGAGGCAAAATTGTGCCTGGTTAATTAGCACAAGTACTAATCAAGCACTAATGAAATTTGCCCACAAGCAGTTCTTCAGACTAGGGCACAAGTAGTGCACACAATTTCCGTGTATATCACTTAGCATGTCAGCACAAAAGGAGGGAAGAAATGAACAATACTTTCCTAAAATTTGCTTCAGGCTAACCACAGGCAAATATCATCTCTACCCAGAAGTAATACATTAGTTGCATCAGTGTAAACTTCATAAATCCTAAATCTGCAAACTGCATCCCAATTTGCCATATTAGGTTGCAAATTTCTAAAAATATAGAGAATGTTATTAATGAAGACACTTCATTCTCACAGATTTATGAGCTAGTTGAGACCTGAATTTGGAAATGAATGTGATCCGTAATATACCTTAAAAAATATAGGCAGTCTTTCAAGCTAAAACATCAGTTCTTAAGAGGTAGCAATAATGTTGGAAAACAGAGCTATTTATTTAAACTCAGAATAGTGAAAAAAGGAGGCCCAATTTTATCTCTTCCAACAGTGATATATCCTTAGTCTTCTTACTGTGTTTTAAATCTGCTATTAAGATCTGTCCAAGCATAAGAGCTTATTTACAACACAAATATTAATTACACTAAGGAAGATGCCTTCAATCTATCAGTTAAATCATACTAATCGGAGATGCAGTAAGCACGTTGAAATAGTATTTATATAATCAAGCTTCACGCATAGGAAACATTTTTGCTCTGGGTCTTTCATTGTTTTGCCAAAAAAGAAGTTCTGTGTCATCCCATTTTGGGGGACAGAAGGGAAACAGTGATTAATTCTCAGAGCAAGCTCACGTTAAAAAGCCAGGCAGAAAATTAAGAGAGGACTCTAGGAGTGTGGGAGGCTGCCATCTCTTCTGCTCTGTAAACTACACTCCTTCCTTAAAGAGCTGTTACATTTCTCATGGGAAAAGATCTCACCTTTAAGGAGCTGAAACTTACCCACTTGAACAGGTGCAAGGGCCAGACAACCGGTTGTTCTCTTTATGGACTATCGACAAAGATCACTTAAAAAAATCATGATTATTGGTGAGTGGTAAAAACCAGCCAATTCACACAATGCCTTCATAAAATGAAACTCAGCTGAGAAGAAAGAGAACAGGCCAGAATCAGGGTAACTCAGATACAACCTGTCACCTGTGGCCCCATACAGTGAAAGCCTCCCACACAGCCTCCTGAGTTAAGGACAACAGGTTAATTTTGACGCTGAATTCTCGTCCTTTGAAAGATGCTGTTGCCTAGGTATTATGTTATACTCATTTTTCCATTTGTAAACAGATCTAACTTACCTCTACAGAACAGTGGAAGGGGGAAAAAAGAAATTTCTTGTCATTAACGAGATTTATTTTTCTTGATTAAATAAACGTTTGTGAACTAGAGAATGTGCAAATTTAACACGCTGTGAAAACAAGCAAGGTTCATGTGGACCGCAGACACGAACAAAATTCAAGCCTGACACTCTTCAAAGGAACCAAGGGCCCCATCTGCTGATGTTTAAATGTACTACAGTAGCAAATGGATTAAAAGGAGCATATGAAAAAAGAATTTATTGAACTAAAATACAACTAAATAGCCTGAAGTTTCAGAATCTAAGAAGCAAAATGCACCTTTAGAAGTTGGAGAATGTGCCCCTCTCGCCCTCAGGGCATAACTGCAGGGAAGTCACTCCGAGCAGATAAGTAGTTATTTTGGTTTTTATTTTTATTTTTTAGTCCTTGGGAAAGGAGCTTCAAGCATACAGCCTTCACTAGCTACCTTTTCTCTACTGAAAGTCCTCTGGTTGGAGCAAGTGCTCTTAAACCTCTGACTGGGGAATTCTTGTCTTTAAGGGACTTTGAAGAGTTTGGATCTTAATGGGTTTTGAAGCTTCCCCTTTTGTTGATAAAGAAGATATTCCAATTACTTCTCAGCCTTTTCTCCACCATGAGGTAATTCTGGGACCTTTCTCTGAAGTTTATGTTGGTTATGACCAATGCAGCAACTAAGCCAGTAGGTAAAGCATAAGAGAAAAAAACCTAGATAGGCTAGAATAATGCAGTTTTGGAGTCTAGTCACAGCTGTGTCAAATATTCATTATTTGACCTTTTTCTACCTAGTTTTACTCACCTTAAAAGTAAGGTGTCAGATTGCATGAAATGCAAATACCTCTCCTCCTAGCTCTAAAATCTATTGTGTTATCCAGAAGGGTAGAGAGGGTATCATACAAATCTTTATATCAACATAGCACATTCCATACATTAGGTGCTCCATAAAAATGTGTTAAATGGACATGTTTTCCATCAAAACGTTTTTGTCCTTTAATTATCTTCTTTATCTAATTCTGCCATTTAAGTTTCTGATACTCCTTTTATATTTGGAACTTAATAATACCTGTAGTGGACAACTATTTGCGGTAACCCAGACCCCCTTAACCCCTTTATTTAGAAAACTACCTCAGTGCTCTTAGGAACAATTATCTGTCCTCCACTATGAAGAGTGCTGATGGGACCATCAGTCAGGCTTCTCCGATCTCTCTTAGCTAAGTTGTGAGCACATAAACCAACCCTGGCCAGCTCTCTCTACTGTGGCTTTGAGTCTTACACAGAGAGAAACAGGAAGATAAAAGCAAAGAGGGTGGTGCATTCTGGAAGCATGCTCTGAAATACCTGTCAACTGGTCCGTGTTACCTTGCGCCCTAGACTCCAGGAGCTGACCTAGTTTCTGTTTTATTTCTGAGATGGATTCTCCAGCCTTTCCTTCAGGAAGCTGAAGCATCAGGCTGAGCTACTTGCCAGGTTTCCCAAAACGTTTATTCTCTGCATAAGTAGTGTGGTGGACATTTGCTGTTTGTATTTCCCACGTGCAATCCCCATTGCTTTCTTTCTAACAGATCCCGGACATCCCAGCCATGCAGTTAGGGTAGAATTGATTCCATCTCTCTCTCCAGGGGTAGATCTTGATTGGCTCAAGCTAATTATCACATCTTCTCCCTTGGCCACAGCAAATGGTTCAGAAATGGACATATAACTGAATTTGGGCCAAATATAAGATGTGGTTATTGGGGACTCTGGGGAAGAAGTTACCTCTATTTTCTGTGGCAATTATTTAAAAATCTCTCTCTGTCATTGGATGTGAAGCATGAAACCCTAGTTGTATTAGCATCAGTATCTACCTTATTATCACAAGAGGAACCAGTCTTAAAATGAGGCCAACACTTTGAAAACTATAATGAAAAGACGGAAAGAAACTACATCCTTGGAGGTAATGTAAAAGGCCTGAAACCTGAACTTTTTAGTTATATGAGGCAGTATATTCCCTTTATTGTTTAAGCCATTTTGATTTGGATATTCTATTACTTATAACTGAAATTATCCTAAATAATATCCAGTCTATTCCTCTTGGTAATAACCAAAGAATTTAGCAGATACAGTATTCATTTAGGAAGCTGACTTCCTAGGAAGGTGAATCATTCTTGTTCTTATATGCTATACTTCTGCTTAGATATTTCAATGTGATGCTTGATGTGATATTTCAATATCATGCTTGCTTTTTTTATATTGCTGAATCCTGTTCAATCTGCAGTCCACTATGACCCATTATTTTCTGCCATTCTCATCTAAAGCAAATCAATCATTTATTCTCTTCTATTGGTAGCGTCTCTTTTTTCTTCCTTTGTTTACTTACTTCAATATGTCCCATTTACCTTGTTTTCCTAAGTAACTCTCAAGTTTATCAAAGTCATTTGCAGGCAGTAAGCAAATTTTGCCTTCTAAAGTCCTTGGTATAGTATACCACATAGTAGGTATTTGTGTGAAGAATGAATGAAGAGCTTTATGTCCCAAACTACCTTTCCCTGTTAGTTTAATCAATACCCTGCTACTACATCATTAGGGTGAAAAGAAATGAATTTTACTGGAGGTCCAGCAAGGTCTTAGCTTGGGAGCAGGTGGTTACTGGGATACATACCTGATGATGTGGTCATCTGTGCTTGGGACACTCAATCTAAATCCCTTTTTGGATAAACCCTTGATTTTCCCCTTTTGCACTTGCTGTACCTATTCAACTTCCAACTGTACTTTCTCTCAGTAATATGAAGAAAAGCTGGATGGACCAGCTCATTGATTAAAACACTGGTTCTCTCTCTTGTCATCTGAGGCACTTACTTATTTCACATCTAGTTCCCAGGCACCTTCGACATAACAGCTCCTTCTGTTTCAACTCTTTCCTGATACCCCTCCCCCAGAGTCACTCGCCTTTTTTCTTACCCATCCCAACTGTGGGATCTCCATCCACCAACTTGGTGAAACTGAAACACCAGCTTTTCCCCCTCCCTCATCCAGCACATCTTAATGAGTTACTGAGTATGATTGATTCTATTTAAGTAATATTTTTTAACATATTACCTCCTCTCCACTCCTACCTGCATTTTCTAGTTGGGATTCTTTTAATCTCTTACCTGAACTAGCCATCTACTTAGTGTCTCTGTCTCTGCCTCCAGTCCTGCCATGTTCATATACATCTTCCATCTGTCCCCAGGGTGATGTATCGAAAATGTAAATGTGACCTTGTCATTACCCTGTATAAGACAATGGTTTCCCATTACTTTCACTATGTATTCTAACCTGGATCCTGCCTGCTCTCTTCTTACCTCTCACCACTTTGGACATAGTTATTAAAGTTCCAGGAAGATTAAACCACATGTGGTTCAGTCTCTGAAACATATTTCTTCCTGCTCCTATTCCTTACTCATGCTGTTTTCTCTGCCTAGTATAGCTTCCCATCACTTCTTCCCTAGCTAACTTTGACTAAACCTGCTTGGGTGTCATCTTTCCTAAGGGGTATGCTCTGATTACCCCTAGACTTGATCAAGTGATTCAATTCTATGATTCTAGAGAATTCTGTACCCCATCACATTCTAGCATTACAAAGCCAAATTTGAAATAGACACATCAACACACTGCCTATGCTATGTCTCCTTGTGTAGCCTTTAATGAACTATTACACTTGATTTTACCATGTGACTTTACCCTCTTGTTACAGCTGATTGAATCAGGGGTAGGTACAGAGTGTCAAAGGGCAGCCATGGTTGCTTTAAAAAACATGGGCTGGACAAATTCTATCATGTTTGTAAGTATTTTGAACTGAGGAATACAGAGAAAACATTAGAAACATGGGCAATTTCTGAAAACCCATTATGTAGAGAAAAATAATGACTGATCCCTCACAAGAAAAATATTTTTGCCACATCACACAGCATGTGGGATCTTAGTTCCCCAGTCAGGGATCAAACTTGCGTCCCCTGTATTGGGAGCATGGAGTCTTAACCACTGGACTACCAGGGAAGTCCCAAGAAGTTTTTGTTTGTTTGTTTGTTTGTTTTTTTAATAAAAACAATCCCACAGCATTTATTGTCATCTGGTAATAACATAAAGGTGAGCAAAACAATATGAATAAATGCTTTAGAAATACACTTCTAACAAAGCACACCTAAAAAAACTGTATTGCCTTCTCAACAATTTCTCACTTCATTGATCATTTCTAGTTGGAGACACTTTGGAGCAGAGTAATGTTATCTCCTTTTAGCATGATCCGACCCAGTTGTTTTCTTGACTTTGTTTTAGAATGAATCTCTTCTGCATCATCTAATACGAGGTTCATATACTCATCAAAACCAATGATACAGCCCTCTATCCGCATATTCACTTGCTCATAAAGCCACACCTGAATCCGAGATCTATTTTGCAAGTATCTGAAGATGAGATTGATTGGCTGCACCATCACCTTCTGCACCTTCTGGCCCTGGCCCCGGTACGCCATGGTGGAAGCTCACCCCAAGAAGTTTTAAGTGAGCAGAAACCACACGTAAGCAGAAGGTATGCAATAGAGAAGTAAAGAGAGCCTGGTGAGGACTTGTGAAGTCCCACTCTGAAATGAGTGAAATCCCCAGGGCCACCTGCATCCAGAGCCACCTTTCAATTCTTGCTCTCTGAAGTCAAGAGGCTCAGCTTTCCCTGAGCTTATCTTGTGTGCTTATCTTCTTATAATAATCTTTCTAATACATGAAGATGTATGAGCTGAGTCTTAGTTCTAGTAAGTAAAGGAGTCTAATCAAAACAGCACTGAATTTTCCTCTGTCCTCATTGGTCTTTACCACTAGATTATATGCTTCCCAAGGGCAAAGAACAGATATAGCATCTGGAACATAGTAAGTAGTAAAGAGAATAGATATTGAAATTCATGAATGAGAAGCCAAATAGAAGGCGTGGAGGGCAGGTGATAAGGATCTGTTGCCAGTAAATGTACATTAACTATAAGGAAATTTATATAAAACAATAAGAGAGTATACTCGTCTCATCAATTACTTAAAGATACTTTATTTTTAAGTGATTATTATGCAAGGGAAATTTTTCCATACTACTCTCTACCTTGTAAAATATGGTACTTGAAATTTGATGCTATATATGATTTTATAGGTTAATTAAACAAGGACTTAATGATCACCTACTATGTGCTTAGCACATTGCTACATGCTATGAAAGATACTAAAATATATAAATGCAAAATTCCTGTTCTTGAGACCCTTATTTTCAGCATCTGTTCTTTATAAATCTTCATTATCACCCTATTCCCTGATTTTTACGAACTATTTTGAAACTAATTTAATTATCCTATAACTTGCTCATAGAAGCTTTCTAAAAAATGGAGTATTTTTTAAATGCCACAAGTTCTAGCTTCTTGCTCCAGTTAATCTAGTAAAAGCACAGTGAAATATTATCAACAATAGACTTCATTTTTTTGACTACTTCAGCCACAATAAAGAGATTATGAAAATTCTAAATGCCTTGCAACTTAAAGTATATAAACTCTATTTTTCAAACTATATGAATAGCTGGAAGAAGCAGCTAAGAGTAAAGGCAAGCAGGGAATTATAGAATAAAACTTTCATAAAGTCTCTGAGATGTCTGGTGAGGAAGTCTCAGGGCTGACTGATTTAAAACCTTAAACACCATTTTGTTGACACAGAATTCTTTTATATATTTTCAGTATATAAATTGTGAGCTCCTCTAAAGGAAACACAGTTTTTCACAGCAAAAACAAAGCAAAAAGCCTCTAACTTGTATTACATTTTAAGCACTAGATAACTTTGCGAGCAGGTAACCAAGTTTATGAAATCATGTTTACGAAATCATGTAAGTCAGCACTCTGTGAATCCGTGTGGCTGGAAGTAACTCCCAAGCAGACTTTATATTGACACATATCTAACCATTTTCACATTTAATATTTTCCCTTATGGTTGTGAATGTGCCTCAAAAATATGGAAATGTGAAAACCAATAGATTCTATGGCTGCAAATTGTATAGTAACTAATGCAGATGGGAGTTGTTTTCTTTCTCCCTTTGGGACTTTGAAAAGTTTTGAACAGTAACAGGGTTTTTGCCCCTTTAAAAGAAGCCTGGCTTATTCAGGACACCATTTCCACTAAATATAATATCAGGATAGAGGTGGAGCTTTTTTCTTTGTTATGTTAGGAGGAAAAATAGGGCTCAACATATACGTATTTAATGTTCACTGAATAAATAGATAAAAAATGAAAGAAGCAGTTAGGGGATAGATAGGAGAGTGTAGTGGGAATTGAGGCCAAAAGCTTCTTTCTTTTTCAAAATTTTCTAAAATTTCAAGCCCCACCTAGGTTGGCTATCATCATGGTATTTTGTACCATGAAACAAAAACAGTGAGTCTTTCTTAGATCAGATAATGTTGTTTTGAGAAATCAGATGACTGTAACCATTCATTAATCCATTCACTCATTTATTCACCAAATATTTACTGAGCAGGAGAGGGGGACAGAGAGTGATGGAAGCTATAATTTTAGATAGAGTGGACAGGGAGATGAAAGACCAGAATGAAGTGAAACAAGAAGACATGTGAGCATCTGGGTGAACAGTAGGAATAGCAAGTGCTATTCTGAGCAGGGAGCATGTGCAGTGTGTTCAAGGAGCAGCAAAGAGGGAGGCAAGAAAATAGCAGGAAGCCAGAATAAGTAGGGCCTTGTAGGCCATGGTAATATCTTTGGATTCAATGCTAAGTGTGATGGGAAGCTATTGTAATAGATATTCAGACTTGTCCTTTTGTAGCTAGAATCTAAAAACTTGAGAATGAATAGCGTAGGGTTCAAGTGCATCAAACAGGGCTCACACTATTAACCTCAGGCTCATAACAACTTTTCAATCAATTTTCCAAATGCAATTCCAAACATTGTACTTGGGGGAAGGTAGACATTTTTCTTTAACAGCAATCAAAGGTTTATCAAAAAGGGACCTTAAAAAAAGAAAAAAACCTGATAGATTCCCATCAATAATAAATATTTTTAGGATCCAATTAAGAGTGAACATCAGGAACACGCCATTGACAATCCCAGTTCGCAGAAGCCCAAGATGGAATTAGGCTCTGCTGAACCTTGGCTTATGCCAGGTCAACTCAGACTGAGAATGTAGGGTAGATATAACAGTTAACTCGGAATAATTTTCAAACCTAGCTCAAGAAAGCACAAATCTGATGATAAATCATTTTTTTAAACAGTTTTCTATTGCTTTTGAATACATAATCCTAACATCAAATAAAGCATTTCTAAGAGAAAGTACTTCTTTAATGACTCATTAATAATGAATAACATTCATGGGGGTACCAACAAGTAAAATTTGCTAAAGCTCTCAAAACAAGATGCTGGCACCTTTCAAATGGCATCAGTTCTTGTGTTAGTCAGGGTAGGGTAGGCCAACAACTGTTTAAAAAAATCCCCAAATCTCAGAGGCCAAACAGTACAATGTTGCATCTTGACCTCATCACAGTCTAGGTTGGCAGCAAGGACCTCGACTTCATGCTATCATCCAGCGACCAGGCTCGTCACACCTCATTACTCTGCCCTCCTCTGGGTCCTTGGACTGCTCTGCATTCAACCAGTGGGTGGGCAGGTGAAAACATGTGTGAGATTTTCACTCCACTTTCATGTCAACACCCCATCTCCTTGATATTCCTCCAACCTCCCTGGTCATTTCCTTCTTGGTCTCCTTTGCTGATTTCTCTTCTTCTCATTAATTTCTTAATGTCAAGGGATGAGGGAAGAAGGAAGCTAGAAATCAGTCCCAGAACATCCTCTCCACTCTATCTAGAGTTGCTCTCAGTAATATAGCCCAGTATCATGGTTTTAATAACATCTTATGTTGTTGACACCTTCCAGGTACACATCTCTACTTGGACTTCCCTCTCCAGTCTCCAGATTTGTACATCTACTTGCCTAGTTGACATCTCCTCTCAGATGTCTAATAGATGTATTAAATTCAACATGTCCAAATCTGAACTCATGAGCTTCTCCCCAAATCTGCTCCACTTGAAACCTTATCTACATCAATCCATAACTCTTCCCTTCCAGTTACACAGGTAAAACCCCTGCAGTCATCTTTGTTCCTCTCCTCATCTTACATTTCTGTTGGCTCTACCTTCAAAATACATCCGGAATCCTATGACTTCCTATCTCCTCCACCGCCACCACCTGGTCCTGGCCACCATTATTCCTTGGCTATGTTACTAAAACGGTCTCCAACATGTTTCTCTGATCCCACTCTGACTCTCTACAGTCTTTCTTGACACAGCCAGAGTGATCCTTTTAAAAGTAGAAATCAGATCATATCACTCTTCTACTCAAAACCCTTCAATGGTTTCTTATTTCCCATTTCACTCAAAGTAGAGGCCAAAGTCATTACAGTGCCTACAAGACCCAGTGCCCTATGGGCTTCTGCTAGCAGTCTGTCCTCATCTCCACTGTTCTCCCACTTCCTCCTCTACCTCAGACAGGCTGGGCCTCCTTAATTTCTTAGAACATGCCAGGGACATTCCTGACTTAGTACATTTACCCTGATGAGAATGTTCTTCCCACTGATATCTATCTGACTAAATCCCTTCACTGCCTTCAACTCTGGTCAAATTATACTTTCTCACTAAAAGTAACCCTGCCCGTGCTATTTAATACTGAATCTTGCCCACTTCTCACCTCACCATGGAACTATTGAACCACCTTACTCATTTACATTTTATTTGTTATGCTGTAGGTATAACCTTCTTACATGCTACAAAATTCCTTTCTATTATGTTTATAATTTATTTTGTCTCCCTATTCAGGATTTAAACTATTTAAGGGCAGAGATCTTTTTCCATCTTGATCAAGATGATTTCCACTTGCCTAGACCAATGCCTGGTAATAATACTATTTAATAAATATATTTGAATGAATGAGTGAAGGACAAACATCATAGTAGAAGCAACAGAAAAAAGAAATTAAAATTTGTCGGATATTCCTAGTACCTGATTCTCTGCTCTTGCTGGCTTCTGTTTCCTGCCTTAATCATATCCGTGGACTTTAGACTCTAGTTCCCATTTGAACTAGCTCTCAGGGACCTACTGGATCAGGAGCAATACAGCATGAGATACCAGTGTGTGAGCCCTTATGCCAGACATGTCTGGACTCAATTCCTAGCTCTACCGCTTTGGGCAAGCCATTTCCACTCATTAGCCCTCAGTTTCCTTAACGGTAAAATGCCAATTATAATAGTACCTATTTCACAGTGTTTTATGAGAAATGAATAGGATAATACATGTGATGACTACCACTGTTTTCACAGTTTTTGTGTTGGATAATTATTAGCTACTGTTAGCTACTGCTTTCCAATGGATGTTCCTAAATATGCTGACTTAGTGGCCTACCCACAATGCCCCCACCTGACACCTGGTCCCACAGACTCCACCTCTCTTAAATCATCACATGATGGACTAGGTCTTAGGATATTCAAGAAAACAGTTTGGTTTTCTAAGTGTATTCTGTATATGTAAATAATCTATTTTACACCGAAGTTAATGAAACTATTGATATTGTTGGTAAGAAATAAACTGTCAAATATTGGCAATTTCATATAGTTCAGCCCAATGTTTTCAATTTGTTTAGAATACTCTTTTTCAATGTGGCAGGCAAGTGTTAGTTGAGCCTAGTTCTGGTTGTGAAGTTGCAAATTGAGATAGAAATAAAACTGGAGTCACAGAGATACATCTTAGGACCTCATAAAATATGGAATATTTTTCTCTTTTATCACTCCTTTCTGGGACTTATATTCTACTCTATTATAAAGATGTGTATGCCCTTTCTTGTCTTTTCCAAGTCCTCCCAACCCCTCCCCATAAATACTCAGCCTCCCCCACTATCTTAGTTAGGGTTCTCCAGAGAAGCAGGACCAACAGGAGATATCTATCTTTATCTCTGTACCTATATCTGTCTATACTCATACCTGTATCTGTGTCTGTATCTGTATCTCTATCTAGAGAGAAAGATTAGAGAGAGAAAAAGAAAATAGTTATGTAATTGTGGGAGCTGACAAGTCTGAAATGCATCAGGCAAGAGGGCAGGCTGGAAATTCAGAATGTGTGTTGCCATCCTAGATCTGAATTCCACAGGGCAGGCCAGGTAGGCTGGAAACTCAGGAAGGCTTTCTATGCTGCATACTTGCTAGTAAACTGTTATGGGTTGAATTTTGTCCCCCTAAAAAGTGATATAAAGTCTTAACACCTAGTACCATTGAATGTGAACTTCTTTGGAAATAGGGTTAATACAGATGTAATTAGTTAAGATGAGGTCACAGTGGAGTAGGTTGGGACCCTACACCAATGACTGGGGTTTTTGATGCAAGAGGGACGAGATATGGGGATATATGTATATGTATAGCTGATTCACTTTGTTATAAAGCAGAAACTAATACATAATTGTAAAGCAATTGTACTCCAATAAAAATGTTAAAAAAAAAAAAAAGAATGCCATGTGACATGCACACAGGGAGAACACCATGTGAAAATTGGAAGTATGCTGTCATAAGCCAAGTAAGTACCAGAAGCTAGAAGAGAGACCTGGAAAAGACCCTTCCCTAAAGCCTTCAGACAGAGCATGGCCAACGCCTTGATCTCTGACTTCTAGACTCCAGGCTATGAGAAAATAAACTTCTATCATATAAGTCTCTCAGTTCATAGTACTTTGTTACAGTAGCCCTAGCAAAATAATACACCCACCAACACAGAACTCTCTTGGATTCCTCCCTCTCCTTCTCTTCCAATCTTTAATGAACCACCATATCCTGTCTGTCCTAACATTCAAAACCTCTCTCAAGTCTGGTCTCTTTTCTACCTTTATTTTAGGCCCTTATCATCTCTCACATTTATAGTATAACATCCTCCTAAGTGGGTCTCCCTGGTTTCAGCCTCTCCTTTCTCCAGCCCACTCTCCACACTTCATCCAAAGATCCCCTTCTTATACAAATCTAACCATGTCTCACATCTGATTGGAAACCTCCACTGATGCTCCTTTACCAGATGCTAATACTTGATTCCTTAGCATGGCACTCAGGTCTTCATAACCTGGACCTAACCTTTCTTTTCATCTTTACCTTTCTACTTTGCTTCTTTATCCTATAACTTTAGACCATGCCAAAGTTCTTATTTTTTAAAAAAATAGACTATTATCTTTCATGCCATTGACTGTACTAACTGATCGTTTCACTCTGATAGAACCTAGTCCTCCTCTTTGATTTAATACCTTTTCCAAATGTCTGTACTGCCGATGCTCAATACCATGCTTCTCTTCCCACCCCACCTTTCAGTCAGTCTGGTTGTCAGGGACAGAGGAGAGGTTAAGTATTTATTGCATAATGCTAAAAATTACGTGCATAGAGAGAGGAAGAGAATTGGGCTCAGAGGCGGGTAGAAGGAAACAAGCTTAAAAAGAGAATGGGAGGGGCTTCCCTAGTGGCGCAGTGGTTGAGAGTCCGCCTGCCGATGTAGGGGACACGGGTTCGTGCCCCGGTCCAGGAAGGTCCCACATGCCGCGAAGCGGCTGGGCCCGTGAGCCATGGCCGCTGAGCCTGCGCGTCCGGAGCTTGTGCTCCGCAACGGGAGAGGCCACAACAGTGAGAGGCCCACGTACGGCAAAAAAAAAAAAAAAAAAATACAATGGGAGATGGTGGAATACAGCAGGCAAGAATTCAAGGTTGATCTCTCTTGTACGACCAGCTTCACAGTTTCTTAAGACAACTCTGTTTTTCATTTATTTGGAATTCCTTGGAGACTGCACCTCAAGACCCTTTTGTACAGTCTTGTATTCGGGAAGCCTAGAAAGACTGCAGTTTCACTCTGTATGAGGCTCAATTCCAGTAGCCAAAATGCAGTAGCTTGTTTAAGTGCAATAAATACGTAAAGAAGAGAGTGCTATATGGAATAAAAGCTGTGGCAATGCAGTCATTAGATTTGCTGAAACTACATGCTTGCCAAATTTTACTACCACATGCTTAGGAAAGAGAGAATATTATAATTCCAACTGGTCAGTGGTCAGAGGTAATATTCAAAACATTGCACCACATGGATAAACAAGAAAATAATTAGAAATCAAATGTTAGAGAATTCTGCAGTGAGCATGAATGTAATCCACAGGATAAACAACACTTGGTTGACATTTGACTGAATAAATTAAAACCCAAAGTAATTTAAATAAAAATTCAAGACATGTATCAGAGAACTTCAGGACAGGAGACAAAAGATGAAACTGCCTCTTGCCATTTGAGGTTTATTGGAGTTTATGAGTAGGCCTAGAAAAGAAGGTCAAAGGCCTTTTTTTCCTTGTAGTGCTATCCCATTGCACTCTGGGATGAACTTCACCGTAGCAAGGCCAGAACTTTACTCGACAAATCCATTAAGCTGAACCGTGTACATTCAAGATAGTGTGTGGCTGAAATTACCATAGTCATAGCAAATAAAAAGTCAACCCAAACCATCAACCTTGTCTCATGTTTCCTTGAAACAAGATTAACAATAACAAATCAGAGACATTCTACTAGGCTTTCATTACTCTCCGTAAAAGAACGACAATAACCAGCTACCCAATTAAGGTGCTGTCTTATGCACTAACAAGTGTGCACATAAGCACACACAGACAAACACATACATACGCACACAATGGTTTTCTTTGGAGAATAAGGACTCTAATATGACGTATACAGAATTGACTGTTCAGTTGATTTTATTATCCTACAGCAAATACTTTCTTCAACAGAAATGGTTCTATGAAACTTTCACAGAGTTTGAATTTTTGTACTTTAGGTTTACAGAAAAAATCATAATCATCTGCAAATCTGGCTCTCCACATTGAAAATATGCACTATATCTCACACACACACACACATACAAACATGCAGATTTTTGCTTAAAGGGACTTAACAAATACCTGAATTGATGGTTATATCCCTAGGGTGACCTCAGGGTTTCAGCTTTCCTGAATCACCTCATTTCAGGCAGACTGAAACCCTGCAGTCACCCTAGTGATATACTAGGGTGCTGTACTTGATATTGAGAGAAAAAATATATATACTGTTGTACTTGGTCCTTAGAGAAAAAAATTGCAGATACTCAGAATTCTGATTGGAGAGAATACAGGATAAAAGGTTTCTTCTGGTGACCAGTGAGGCTATAGCAGCTCAATGATTGTACAGAGTGAGCAAGGCCATTGCCTAATATATCAAATCCATCAAGAAAAATAATTACATCCATATCAATTATTGGTCTATTAGAAATAAAGACCTGGTGGAAGGACACTATCCAAAGGTGATTGTCTAGTGCTTTAAAAATAAATGTCTTATCTCTGCCTTGGCATTTTCTGTACCATCAAAAGGCCATTATCCTATGACAGTTCCATTCCACAGACATTAACATTAGATACCAATTCTTTCTAAAGGCTTTTTACAATGCTTTGTCTCATTTGGTGGGTTTGCCAAATGTTCTTCGCATTTCATTAATAAATTGACCCACACAAATCCCTTAGGACTCTAGGGGAAATTAAGTTTCATTCTCTTTTTTTCCCTTCTATTCTAATTAATACTATTAAGAATGAAAAGATGCTATCGATAGATCAATCAAGTATAGTAAATGAAGCAGCACAATTTAAACGAAATAACATTAAATGGGAAACTATATTAATAAATATAACTATATATAGCAATTATATGCCCCCAGTTATGCTAAGAGCTTTGCATGTATTTTATTTATGCACACAATAGTTTTACAAGGCAAGTGTTATAGTTGAGGAAACTAAAGCTTAGGGAGTTACTAAGTGCTGAACTCAGAATCTAGGTCTGTTCGACTTTAAACCCTGGGCTATAAACATTCTCTTTTATTGCCTTTTAGATGGTATATTATAGAACTGTCTTAAACACTGACCTCAGACAAATCATATAGGTACTCCATGTCTCAGTGTCCTACTGGTGAAAGTGAAAATAGAGAAACTGGTCCATCTCACAGTCCCTCCTTAGATGATCTTAACCTCACAGGGAGTTGGCAAGACTAGAAGTTATATCTTCAGGCTATGATCAAATGTAGTGCAAAACATATCATAAGAAGGAAGAGTAATATTGCTAAAATCTTAATACATTATGTTACTTTTAGCTTCTGTCTTTTCAACTGCCCCAGGCGAATATCAACTTATCATTTACAAAAATACAATATAGACTCTCATCCTCTGTAAAGAATCCTAGGGAGGTCTGGTCCAATAAAGCACTAGAGCCAGGTGTAGAAATGACACTGCACGCATTGGTTCCCAAGTTCATGAAACATTCTACTTGTTCATAACTTGATCCTCCACTTGATTTTATTTTTTTCATAGGAAAATGCAGTTTATTCCTTTGAGTTTATAAGCCTGCAATAACCAGCCCATTGTCTGTGATAGCCTCTGTACTGTTCAGATGAGAAAACATTCTAAGTAATTATAAATCCCAGAGGACCTTCACGTAGGAGTTCTTGTCATTAGCTCCCAAGCAAGAAGAAAATCCGCTGCTGGTTCATCTCTTCCCAGATCCAGGACTGACTTTCCACAAGCACAGTCAAGGGTCTGAGAATAAAGGAAAGATTGCCAGAGTTTACCCTGGATGGTGGAAAAAACCTTTCCTTAAGACTTTACAGACCAGTACAAATCAGTTTTCCCAGTTTATAGATAATAAAGACAGACTAAGGAAGATTAAGAATCAACAGCACATAGGAGCTGGAAGGAACCATGAGAACCTACTTGGCCCAACTCACTGCCTTCTGGCAAGTGAGTGTCAAAACCTTCCAAGACAAACGAGGGAATCTGACCTTTTAAAAAATGCAATATCTTACAGAGTTTTTGTCCAACCATGAGGAAAGGGAAGACAGTGAGAAAACTTTATTGAGAAGCTCAGAGGCAAGCCAAGTTTCCCTTCTCCCTTCCCTGCTCCTCCCTGGGTAACAGCCTGAAACAACAAAATGGTCTTTCCCAGGGTGAGGTAGAGGACCTTCATGCCAGCCTCTCCATTGTCCAGGATACTCCACCACCACTGCCTCACACCGTGACAACCAGAGCCTCCCTGGAGGTTCAGTTCAGTTATTTTTTGCTATTTAGTTTAAATATAGTCTAAATGTTATCCCTTTTTTCTTTTAATATTTATAACATTAACTTTATTAATTTTGGTGCCAAATATATGTTTGTAGAAATATTTAAAATATATACTTTCCATTATGATGTCAACAGGGAATGATAGCTAGATCCCAAGGAATTGATTTGCAGGCAGCTCTGGGAATTCATTGGTTGCACAGGTCGGAGGAATCCTCCACTGCTTATACATACAGTGTTTTGAATATAATGGAACAATGGAACACAGGAGAAAGGGAATCATATTTAAACAAGATCACAAGTGAGGCTCATTTCCCTCAGTGTGAAGAGTTAATCCCAAACACAAGTGAGTGATAAAAGCCTTAGACTGAACGATACATCTTCCCATGGATGGGGAAAAAAAACAAAGTGAAAAGAGAGAGGAAGTAAGGTGGAGAGAGAAGAAACTATTTATTTGATTATCCTTTAATTCCAAGTCCCTTGTTCTAGCTACTTCTTCAGGTAAAGTTTTGTACAAATTATTTTTGGCATATGCCCGTAAAATTTAAGTGAAAGAAAACGAAACTGTCAAATTGCATTAAAGCTCTGATCTGGCGGTTGAAGACAAAGACATTCAGAGAGAAGGTTGCTTTTCAATCCTTTAATCATCTGTTCTGTCCTGACATTCTAGGGGTCTCAGAAGAGTACATGACAAATAATGTTCCATATGTGCAGTTAAAACTGTCCACAACAAGGATAAGTGACAACTGAAGCGCTCTGGCTGTAAGTGATTAATATCAACACCCTGGAGCCACCTCTTCAATGACCTGTGTGATGGATAAAGTCATACACAAAAAGTGCACAAGCTGGTTTACTTGTGTGACCCGAAGATGCTGCACTGATATCCACCCTCCTGGGGAAAATGCTCACAGTTCACTCACTACACAAGTTTATTTGGATGTTTGTGCCCACAATTGTTGGTTATCTGCCCATGAATTCTCCAAACCAGAATCCAGCACACTTCGCTTCTCTCCCTCCCCTTCCTTACCAGGGTGCAATTACTGAACTAATACAAATTAACTGTATATTTTTTTTAAATTGAAGGAAAAAATGAGCTTCCCAAAGTACCTTATAGTATAGTCCCAAACCGAATATGAATGAGTCTGCTGTGCTTTTGGATATCTGTGCCCTTCCAAATGCAGACATTTAGTAAGGGATGCTGCACAGGCACCATTGTCATGGCTATTGTATCCTGCTTGGTTTCCCTTAAGACACACGCAAGTACTCAAGTATACATCATTTTTTTCAAACCTGCTCCCATGCATACTGTAGACAGCTGAGTAATTAGGCAGGATAACACACTGTACAAGCTCTAAGAACATTTTCATATAAACAATAAAAGAATGTTGGAAATTACCCATCACTGTACGTGAAAATAAATAGATTTTGGTGCTTGTGAATGGATTTATATCCTCATGATCAGAGTAATTTATAAATATTTTTGCGGTTAAAAACACCAGCACTTTGCTCCTGCTGAAGATCTATAAGCATAATGTATATATAGTACGCCTGCTCTATTGAGTTTTGTTTTAAATATTGGGTCATGAAAGGGTAAATTCTTTCCTAGATCCATACTGGGAATTTATGTGTGTGTGTGTGTCCTGCTGGACTTTCTAGAATATTCTAAAGTGTCTTGATAAAAATTTTTAGGATTTAAATGCATCCCCAATCAGGATAAGAAATTATTCCAAACGAGTTAAAATATATTCAAGCCCTTACGGGAAAAAAGAAAGTTGTGCTTTATTTAATGAGAGCAATGTTTTGCTACAAAGGGAGCCATTTCTATGCTTCAACAACCAAATATTTTCTGTTATATGCACATGTGATATGAATGTATAATTTGGGGTAGTTATTCAGAGTCAAGTTCCTAATATTCAGCATTGTTCTGTATCCTATCACACTGCACCCTTTCTTAATCATACTATATGTAGTTGCTCATATAAAAATTCTGTAACTGAAAAAGGGAAGAAGGAAATCTAACAGAAAATTTCTTGCCAGATGGAGAAAATTGAAACATTACCCTTGTTTCTTTGCCAGCGCAGATCCATTTTGACAAGCTGGAAATGATTTATGGGGAAAAAAACGTATTTACACTGGCAGAGATGTTATTAATTGCCATACAATGTTCACATTTTTGCATTGTTTTGTATGTGATTACTTAAAGGCTTAAATATACAGTCGAAATACGTGGCTTTTTTGCATGCTGATTATTATATGACAGAGAAACTTACAATACATGATGCATGCTATAAATTTCGTTTAAACCTTCACAGACAACACTACAACAAAGACATGACAAAATAGCAAACCCACAAGCAGCACTCAGAGTAAACAGGTCATTGTGTCTGTGCATTCACACACAGGCATGAACACATGGATGCAAATGATTTCAAGTATTATGTACAGTACATGGGAGTTGATGAATAATATGACACTCTCAACACATAACAATATTACTTTTATTACTTCTCAGGATAACTGTTGCTACATGAAACTACTACTAAAATGAGGCCCCAAAATATTTGAAAATGAAAATATTAAAGCAATATATAATTTCTAAGTTAGATAATTTTGCAACATAAAAGACTACCAGATGTGCTAACTTCCATAATAGAAGTTTGGAAGAGTATTTTTTAGGCATTTTATTTCAAATGGTTTAAAAATAATATCTTTGGAAGGTACTTTTTCCTCATGTACATATGTGGTTCTAAGAAAAAGAAAAATTAGACTATTTCGTGAGAATAAAATTGATTGCAATAACAAGGCAATTTATCATAGGCACTAACTATTAGCTGTCTACCTGTTTATTGCTTTTACAATACTGTCACTTTTTTACACTAATATAGATGGATATATTTATTACTACTTGCAATTCTAGATTTTAATCTCATATTAGAAATATATTCTCATATAACAGCTACTTTGTCCAGGAATCATTTACAATATACCTGTGTCCATTGAGGACATTTTAAGATACCCTTATTTCCAGTTGTGGAAATCAATTTCGAAGGTCTCAATTTCCAGCAGTCATATCAGCATTCTCATAAGAGTTCGTACATGGTTGTCCCTTAGGTTTAAGGTTTTAGGAGTACAGTCTCTCTGCAATTAGTTTTATGCTCCTTAAATGTAAATCAGATGTAAGTCTCTATAAACACTCATTTTCTATAGCGTTCTGCAGAGTGTTCCCATTGTATTAGGTTGCTCTAAGAGGCAAATGATTCTAAATATGAAACAAAACAGTGTGCATGTGCCAAAACTATAATTTAGCTGCTTATGATTTACCCAACTCCATTTTCGCTTGGGAAAATGGATTCAATATGTCTATTTGAAATTAGTTCATAAATAAGAGCTTATTGTGAATGATTAATGAGTGTGGTCCTGCTTGTATAAGATTAATTCTGTCCAAGGTCACTCTATCCCACTGGGAATTTGGGCATTTGCCCAGTGACCCCTTGTGGGTGGTCTTCACTTTTCCAAATTGGGACACCCTATAGGAAGCAGAATCGTCCAGCTGCCAAGCATCATGTTCAAGCTACTTCTTTCACTTCACCCTGCCTAAGAACTCTTGTAAGTTTCAATCCCTAAGGAGCTGAGGACAGGCCTGGTTTCTCGGGATTTATTAGCTGCATGCTCCTGCATATGCAATCACTGGCTCAAAAAGCTTTTATTGAGCATCTACTTTATATTCAGTACTCTACTAAGCATCATGGAGTGGAAGGAATCGTAATACAGAATATTGTTGTTGTTTTAATGAGGCCGATTGCTGATGGTACAGCAAACTGGCATCTTTTTATTTAGAGTCTTTTTTAGCATATACCAATTCAAATTAATAGGTCTAAAAAATAATTTTTAAACATGTGTTCTGGTTAATAGACAACTTAGAAAACAAGGAAATGAGGCTGAAAGAGTGAAAAAGAACACCTAGAGTATTGTTTTTTTTTTTTCTATCATCAGAAAGAACTCTGTTTTCAGATGGATGTCATTAGAGAGACAGACAATGTATCATGTTAATTAAGAACAAGGGTGCTAGAGTCTGAAACTTAGCTCCACCACCTACCAGCTGTGTGAGTTACTTAACACATTTCTTAATCTTTCTTTGCTTCAGCTTCCTCATCTGTAAAATGGGGATGATGATGATAATAATGATAATGATGACGATATCTCAAAATGTTGTTGCAATGATTAAGTCAGTTAATAAATGCAAAGCATTTAGAATATTGTCTGACTTATAACACCTACTCATTAACATATGCTGCTTCTTTTATCCAGAATGCATTTGCTTTATGAGAGAATCCTTTTAACCAAGAGTGATTTAAGAGATAACAAGAGTTCTAAGAAAAGATATTGTGAGTATATATTTGTTTTCATAACTCAACTGTGAAGTCCCTGACATTAGGACAGGTAGCTATTCCTCTCTGTATCCCCAGTTACTAACAATTCTGGCCTTGGTAAATGGTCTATACTGTTTGTTGTACTTAACTGAATTGGTTAAATTTTGAATATTTTTGAAGCTGAGAGTAATCACTCAAATGTTCTCCTTGCAGTCCCTGAGCCAAAGGAGTCTTAAAGCCTAACCATCTAAGATTGATTGAATAAACACATAATTCTCAGGAAGAAAAAACTTTCATTATAAAATGGCTCCTGTAACAGCAGCAAGAGGAGTGGAATGCATGCAGGGGCTGGGAGTCGGAGCAAGGACACAGACATGGTTATGTGAGAAGGGATGCTAAGATAGAATGCAGCAACAGTAATTGAGAAGTAGGAAATCCTAGCATCAGGGACCATGGAAAGAGATTGGCATATGCATTCCAGTAGCATACAACCACGTGATGCGGAGACCTGAAATGGACATTTGTCAGGTATATATGTTGGCCTGCCCAGCATGCAAAACCTTCCCATTTGAAAGCAATTCCAAAAGAGGTGGGAATCAGGCTGAAGGGAGACAGGTAATGCCTTTCCTCTCCTCCCAGACTCTGGGTTGTAGGTATGTGACCCAGGCTTCACATGAAGATGAAGCGGCCAAGAGTGACTGTTGGCTGTGGTTGTGGGTGGATTATCCAGAGAACCAGGGGCAAGTAGCCACTGGCAGCAGCTTCAATAGTAGCTTCCCAAGTTTACTATTTCTGTAGCATTTTCTATATAATTTGCTGCCAAGTATCCTTTGGCTCCTGACTAATTTTTGAGCCTGGTTCTTAAGAACTTCCTGGCTATTCTATGAAATCCCTGATATCCTTCCAATACATTCCTTTTCTGCTTCTATTAACTAGAGTTGGTTTCCCTTGTTTGCAACCAAAACCCTGATTAGTACAAGAACAGAGCCAAATGCCTATGTGATTGTCACCCAAAATCTTTATTGTCCCAACTCTGACATCTTGTGATACTTACTGGCTATGTGATGTTGGACATGCTACTTGTTCCCAGGTCCCAGGAATAGTGACAGTGAATATGTTAGGTTATAACAGGATTAAATTAATGAACATGAAGTACTTAAAAGAGTGAAGAGCACACAGTGCCCCATGTAGGCTGCCTATCATCTTTGGCTACTCCTAAAGAAGCAAGGGTAACAAATGAGACCCCAAAACCTTGTGGCAGTAGTTTTATCCTCCTTAAGTTAGATGTCTCACTACTCCATCTCTTCATCAATGGAAAGTATTCAATCATATTTTAATGGCGTCTCGATAATTGTCTGAGGTACCACATATAAAGGAAAGATTTTTAAGGAATACTTTTATAAATACATGCATCTTTTTTCACACATTGATGTTACACAGCTTCACAGAAATGAAAATAGAAGTTGAATTTTCTTATCTGTCCTCTCATGCTCATATGTCTCATAATTAGACTGCAGACTCGAATGAGAGGAGAAATTGGTCTTATATTTCCTTTGTCTCCTCACAATGTCGAGCACATAATAGGTGCTAAATATATGCTCACTGATTGATAGTCCAGCATTTAATTTCATTACTAGAGCCATCTGAGCCACTAAGTGGTGTAGTTTGCACACACAACCATCTGGAACTCCCTCTGACCTCAGTCTGGTCCCCATTAGCTAAGACCAGGGACAGAGACATGGACCAGGGACAGAGACCACAATGTCACCCAGAGACAAAGGTGTGGCTCATAATTACCTGCCTGACTCAGGCAGAGAGGTTCAATTCAGCTTTCTCCTTTATATCCCTTCTGCTACCTTACACTGTTAAATGACGCAGAATAAAACCGACTTCTTCAGGACAGAAGTAGCCAGGGATCATCACGTTTTCCTAAGCGGGTTCCAGTCCAGCATCCCACTTATCCAGATTGCAGGCAGCTGGGAGATTTGCTCTTCTGAGTCACCGCAAGGAACACTGGAATGATGAGTTTCAGTATCATTTTTTTCTCCTTCTGGAGAATACTGTCACTGATTCCTCTCAGCATACACTTTATTATCATCCAAGTTCCCAAAGGCACTCAAGAATATGTGATTAAAGGAATTCCCTACTGTCATATATACAATAAATCTAACTGCCTTTATTATACAGCAAGGTTTCTGTGTGTTTTTTTTTTTTTCCTCCTTCAATCTAATGTCTCCTGGCTAGAGATGAAGCCACTCACCAAACATCCCTAACTCAGCCTCACATTTTTGATGTTGAATTGAGGATATGTAGGTCAAGTGTCAAACTGCCAGCACGTTGGCTATTCAGGTCTGGTTTGCTTGAAAAGACTCTTACATGTTTAGAATATTCTAGTGTTATATGTGCAGACTGAATTCAGAATTCCCAAGCCTTCAAAGCAAAGGTTAGATTTGAGGGCAATGGTAGCAAAAAAGATCCTCTACTCATTCCTCTTTAATGCTTCAGTTTCAGGTTACCAGTTGTAAGTGGGTGAAGAACATCTAAAAACACTCCTTCCCCCCTCCACTGGTCTCCTCACTTTCTGTCTTAGTCAGTTTGAGCTATAACAAATTACCATAGACAGGGTGGGTTATAAATAACAGATATTTATTTCTCACAGTTCTGAAAGCTAGAAGTCTGAGATCAGAGTGACAGCATGGTCAAGGTCTGGTGGCATACTGCTGACTTGTTATATCCTGACATGGCAGGGAGCAAAGAGAGAAAGCAAACTCTCTCCTATTATAAGGGCACTAATCCCATTCATGAGGGCTCCACCCTCATGATCTCATCTAATCCTCATTACTTCCTAAAGACCCCAGCTCCTAATACCCTCTTATTAGGCATAGTAGGGTTTCAACATTTGAATTTTGAGGAGGAGACACAAACATTTATTTCATAATGCCTTCTCCTCATTCTCTTACTAATTCACTCTCAAGCTTCTAAGTGGTGGATGGAGAAAATGGTCAGGTCAAAGAAACTAGTCCAGGACCTTCACATCTGAACCCTGTGCTTTGGATAAGATAATAAGCATGATGAAAATAAACACTCTCAGGCCCAGAGGACCACTTTTCTGGTAGTTAGTTGCCAGTTTGACTCGGCTACTAATTCTACTCCTGTGTTACCACAACACCACGTGAACCTTTCTGTCAAGGGACTTTTCACCTTCCATTGTAATTGCTGCCTATCTCTCCCATGCAAATGAGTGCTCATTATTAATTATTATGTCCTCACTGCCTAGGATGGGACCTGATATATGATGATTATGATAGATTGCAAAAACTAATCATAAATTTCTCCCATCCATGTATGCACCACCCTCCTCTTTGCAAGGGTACATTGCTGCTCCTGCCTTCAAGAGGTAGAGCTGATTTTCTTATCCCTCCCTTTAATCCAGGTTGACCTTATAACTTGTCCTCACCAATAAAATGAGGCAGAATTACAGTGTGCCAGGTCCAGGCTAAGGCCTCCAGAGGCCATGAAGTTCTGCTTTCATGTTCTTGAAGTGATGCCGCCAACTTATGAAGAAGCCTGGACTGGCCCCTTTCAGAATGAGAGGCTACATGGAGTCAAGATAAACCATTCCAGCTGAGGCTCCTTTCACCAACCACTTGAGAGAACCACTTGCTAAACACGTGAGCAAGGCCATCTAAGGCCCTCCAGATCCCTGTTGGGCTGCCATACACGACTACAACCACATGAGTGACCCCAGGCGAGACCAGTAGATGACCACCCAGCTGAGCCCAGTCAAACTGCAGACCCACAGAACCATGAACAAATAAAATTATTGTTGTCTTAAGTCATTGACGTTTGGGGCGTTTTGTTACACATCAGCAGATAAGTGATTCTGTGAGTATTCAATATAGGTTAGTTAGATGAATAAATAAATGAATCACTTAATAAAGAAGAGCGGAGAATCTCATGAAACAATTGCAATCCCTTCTCCTTATGGCCAGCCCAGCACATTAGCGGAACAGGTCAGCATCTACTTGATGTGACAGCTTTATCTATACTTTTTCATGGCAATGATCACATGGACCTGAAGGGGTTAATTTCCTACAACATACTATCCCCTAAAAATTCTAGTAGAGTCTTACATAGAGTCATTAGAAGATTTGCCTTCTTGTCCCAAATCTGTCACTTATCAAGCTAGATGGCTTTGGAGCAGTCATAACCTCTCTGAATAAGATAAGGAAACATCCTGGTCTGCCTGGTATAATCCCAACTTAGTGCCCCTTTCACTTCCAAGGCATCCCAGTTTGGACAAGAAATTATATGGTAACTCTGTCTCTGAGTCTCAGCTTTTTATAAATGAGAAATTATGTTAAACAGGAACAATAATGGTGTTATTTTCAGAACTAAAGAAAAAAACACAGGGGTAAGTAAAAACAACTATTACTGCAATAGTAAGGCATTACCTGTGAATAGTACTGATAAATATCCTTTGAAAGAATGATGATTTGAAAGGTCAATTAAAATTCAGTTACTCCCCAAAAATTGTCCTCCCGCCTGCCATAATTATAATAGTAACTATAGCTGTACAGTGAGAGCCTACTAGGTTCCAGGCACTAAAGTAACTAGGTTAGATGTAATATAAATGCCCCCTCACTTCATCTATTAATGAATATACATGAATCCTATTCATGGCGACCAGTTCAGTTTCTCTCCCAACTGGTTTCTGGCTTCTGTGCAAAAAAATTGGATATTTGTTTTAAAGCCACCAAAGATTGCGTATTGGCTAAGAAATGCCCCAACTGCTTTTTGAAAGTTGGAAAACAAGTATACCTGGATGTCACCATGAGAGAAAATTTTACCACTCACCTCAAAAAAAAACTCTTACACACACATTACCTCATTCATCTACAAATCCTTGTTTTTATCCCTATTTTCCAGATGAGGAAATGTGAGGCCTAAAGAAGTTAAATACCTTGCCCAAAGTCATGCAGCGAGCAAAGGGCAGATTCAACACAAGATCTGACTCCAAAGCTCTGCTCTTAAATTCTCCTCTAAAGCCCCATGTTAAATTACTTTTTGTGAGTAAATGCAGTGTCACTACAAAAAAATTATGTCTAAAAACCGTTTTGAAAATGTTATTAGGGATAAGTAGATCGGATTGCAGGCTAACACGTAGGAGCCCTGCATTTTTAAGGTATAAGTCAATGAATTTTAGTAGAATGCGTGGTGAGGGGCAAGGAGACCAACAGACAAAGTATTTAGGTGGCGAGAAAGCAGTGGGTAAAAAGGAAGGGGGTGTACAGAGGTGAGATCAAGGCAGGAAAACAGTGAGGTGAGATGAGCATCATGTAGAAACTAGGCCAAGTCAAGGAGGCCCAGGGCAATGGGATCTCTCAGTTGGCTACCAGTTTAGAACAAGGTCTAAAAATGAAAGGGAGGAGAGCCTCAAAAATTGAATTTTTTCTTATGCTGACAGGCGCTAGCCCAGCCTTTTCCATTTTCATTTAAAAGAAGCTGTGTTTTATATCTAGTTTGTAAACAACAACACTAATGTCCTCCCATTATCCATTGATGGGTACTTTATACTTGTTTTACTGTTGCTTAATAAATAAATTAGAACATAGCTAAACTTGTTCAGCAGCCAGTCATTAGCGCAGTTAGATCTACTGTTCAGAAAACTGAAGGGCTATTGACTCTGCTCAGTTTAATGAAGGAAAATGAGTCACAGGAGATCTGGGCACGAATGACTCATAGCTACACCAGCAGCCTTCTCTCCATTGTAAACTACTTTCCATCATTTGTAGTCAGCAAGAAGCTAAAAGAATGTTGATGTTTCTTTCCTGAATGGTTAACTTCCTGAGTTCAAAGAGACTAAAACTGTGGACAACAGGAAGTCAATATTTCTACAGCAAGGCACCAATTATATAAAGAGCTAGCAGGCAGTCAGATTTCTCATTAGATTTTCAGAAATAAAGTGTGGTACTGTCCTGAGAAGAGTCAGGAAACCATCTCATAGGACAATCGTCTGCTAACAAAGATCCTTCTGATACAGAAATAATCAGAAGCGAGAACTCTTCCCCCAACCCTACCAACATACACTGAATTCTACTCTAGTGTAATGTTACTACAAACTTAACAAGCAGTTTCTTGGCTTGTCATGAGAGCAGTTTCTCTTTTCCATGCCTCAGTCTTAGAGGAGAGATGCTGGTGACACAGTTATATATGTTATTAATAGGGACAATAAGAAAATTTGTCAATCTTCACACACAGAGGCAACAATCAATTGTAGGTATTGATGGGTGGCCTAGCAGTGGGATTCTGCAAGATAAAGCTACGGGAGAAGGCAGATTCTTATAGAGAAGAATGGTGGGGCGTCCCTGGTCGCGCAGTGTTGAGAGTTCACCTGCCAATGCAGGGAACACGGGTTCGTGCCCCGGTCCGGGAAGATCCCACATGCCGCGGGGCGGCTGGGCCCGTGAGCCATGGCCGCTGAGCCCGAACGTCTGGAGCCTGTGCTCCGCAAAGGGAGAGGCCACAACAGTGAGAGGCCCATGTACTGCAAAAACAAAAAAAAAAAAAAGAAGAATGGTGGCCACCAGAGGACCAGGTGATCTATAAATTATATACAATTCTTTTGTTTTGTTTTGTTTTTGTTTTTTTGCGGTACGTGGGCCTCTCACCGTTGTGGCCTCTCCCGTTGCGGAGCACAGGCTCCGGACACGCAGGCTCAGTGGCCATGGCTCACAGGCCCAGCCACTCTGCGGCATGTGGGATCTTCCCGGACCGGGGCACAAACCTGTGTCCCCTGCATCGGCAGGCGGACTCCCAACCACTGTGCCACCAGGGAAGCCCTTATATACAATTCTTGACTTAAGGAAACAAAAAAGTATGCTTGGAAAGACTCAGACCCCAGATGGTTCTCAGTGTGTGGATATTTATAGGCTTGGAAATGGAATTAAGGTAAGTTTCCTTGGGCAATACCACATCTCTATTACTCCTGGCTTCGCCTGATCTCACTGTTATCGAGACCATCTTGAAAAATGTTTGGAACTCAGATTAGAATTTCATGTTCAAAGAACGAAATACAACCAAATTGTAGATAAACCAGTAAAACTATCTCAAACTTTTCTTGAAGAGAGAATTTTCTGTAACACACCTTAAACTTCAGAACTGTTGAGTTGCTACCCTTGTACTCAAGATGCCTAAGGTGTAGTAGAGGGTACCAGCAAGTAGACAGGTAGTTATTACATACTATGGTGAGAATAATGATAAGAACTGTACAAGGTGCTGTGGAAAGAGATCTTAAGCCAGACTTTAAGAGTTGGGTGAAGCTTTCAATATAAGTCAGGATTCTCCAGAGAAACAGCATCAACAAGATGTGTGTATATAGACTGAGAGAGGGAGCAGAGTCGGGGGAGATATTTATTTTAAGGAATTGGCTCATGTGATTGCAGAGGATTGGTGAGTCCAAAATCTGATGGGGCAGGCCAACAGGCTGGAGACTTAGGGAAGAGCTGCAATTAGAGACCAAAGGCAGTTTCCTGGCAGAGTCAATTCCTGCTCAGGGGATATCAATCTTTCTTCTATTAAGGCCTTCAGTGACTGAATGAGGGCCACCTACATCGAGGGCAATTTACTTTACTAAAAGTCCACTAATTTACATGTTAATTCTGTCAGATTAATTAAAGTGAAAAAACATTTTCACATAAACATCCAGAATAATGTTTGACCAAATATCTGGACACCATGGCCCAGCCAGGTTGACACATTTATTTATTTATTTATTTATTTATTTATTTATAGAATAATTTCTTTAATATCCAATAATATTTGTCTCTCCACTAGATCCATTAAGCAGGCACTACCCATATTCCCTCCCTTGAACCACTGGCAACCACTAATCTGCTTTCTATTTCTATGGGTTTATCTATTCTAGATATTTCATATCAATGGAATTGTACAATGTATGACTTTTTATGTCTAGCTTCTTTCACTTAGCATAATATTTTCAAGTTCATCCATGTTGAAGCATGTACCAGTACTTCATTACTTTTTCTCACTGATTACTATTCTGTTGTATAGATGTACCACATTTTGTTTAGCCATTCCTCTGTTAGTGGGCATTTGGATTGTTTCCACCTTTTAGCTATTGTGAATAGTCCTTATACTGACATTCATGTATAGGTATTCATTTTCAACTTTCAATTCATTTTCAATTCAATGCGTACTCATTTTCAATTCTTTTGGGTATATACCTAGGAGTGGAATTGCTGGGTAATATGGTAATTCTGTATTTAACCTTTTGAGGAACTGCCAAACTGTCTTCCACAATAGTTGTACCATTTTACATTCCTACCAGCACTGCACGAGCATTCCAGTTTTTCCATAATCTTATCAACACTTGTTATTTTCCATTAAAAAATTCTTGTCATCCTAGCGGTTATGAAGTGTTATCTCATTGTGGTTTTGATTTGCATTTTCCTAATGGCTAATGGTGTTGAGCATCTTTTCACATGCTTGATGGCTATTTTTGTATCTTCGTTGGAGAAATGTCTATTCAAGTCTTTTGCTCATTTTTTAATTAGGTTGTTTGTTGTTGAGTTATATGAGTTCTTTTTACATTCTGAATGCTAGACCCTTATCAGATATATGGTTACAAATATAATCTCCCATTCTGTCACATTTGGTTTTACCCACAGTTATATCCCCAGGACCTAGAACAATGCCTGGAAATAAACATGCGTTGAATGAATGAGGAGAAAGGCTTGGAGATAGGAAGAGTCTGTAGAAAGTTTAATATAACAAACTCAAAGTTATTGTCAAGTGCTAATCATAGCATGATACTGTGTTTATCTGAAAATTATGATACAGGAACCGAGCTTAATAGGCCACGCATAGGTCTAATTTACAAGAATGCTATGTTTGACTTAAAATATTTTTATTAATGACCTTTGATAATGTAGAATTTTAAACAGTGACATCTGAGCATTATAATACATAAAGAATAGAGCTTTAGGTAGAGTTGATAAGGACCAGCATGCCATAGTGTTGCCTTTTTTGCTGGCATGACAATAATAATATTGCTTTGTGCTTGCTTATAGAATGCTTTTTCATCTTCATAGTACTTTTCAATCATTAATTAATACTCATAGTCCTATTTTTAGAACTTTTATTGCATCCCTACTCATACTGGCATAAAATGGTTAAGGCAGGAAACACACACACATACACATACACACACGCACCCTTATAGAATAGCTTCTTCTCTATAGTACTGGGATAAAAACACATTTGATTTCATCACCAGTTAATATCTATTTTTAATCTTTTCATTCCCTAAGAGTTGTTCCCTCTAGATGCAAACTACTGAGGTCAACAAGAGAAACTATAGAGAGAAGTGAAAATGGGGCAGAGAACCAAATGTTCTCTTTGTTCTCTCTTTATCCAAACTCCATTTTTGGAACACATGTGGGTTTAGGAAAACAATTTTTAATAATATGAAGTAGGCGGGGAGGCAATATAGATTGGTATTTAAGGGAAAAGGAGCAACTTGAAGACATATCTCTAAGAGAAAAAGACCTGTTTAGGATCCTGAGACATAACCTTATCGTTTTAGGGTGGAAGCAGGATCTTTGTGTTGTGGACTGAACTGTGTTCCCCCAAAATTCACATGTTGAAGTCCTAATCCCCAGTACCTCAAAATGTGACTGTATTTGGAGATAGAGCCTTTTAAATGTTGTAATTAAGGTAAAGTGAGGTCATATGGGTAGGCCTGAATCCAGTATGATGGGTGCCCTTATAAGAAAAGGAGATTAGGACACAAGCACAGAGGGAAGACCATGTGAAGACACAGAAAAAAAAAAGACAACCATCACAGACCAAGGAGAGAGGCCCTCGGAGGAAACCAGCCACGCTGACACCTAAATTTTGCACTCCGAGACTCTAGAACTGTGAGTAAATAAATTTCTGTTGTTCAAGCCTGTGGTGCTTTGCTATGGCAGCCCGGCAAACTAATACACTTTTCATATAGTGTCAAACTTGCTTTATTATTACAAGACTCCTTTCCAAAGAAATTCTAGTTATATCTGGAGCAAGTCCTCTAAATACAAGTTTTTTCCAGGTTGACTGATGTAATCAGTCATTGATTTATTTTTCGAACTATACTGAATCCTCAAATTAGATGCAAGCTAGGGTTTTCATTGAAAGAATAAATCAAGAATTGGATTATTTTAAGCTCATTGGATTTTCATGAATAATTTTAACTAATACTCAAGTGTCTTTAAACAAAAAGTGTTTTTACCTTCTTTTGTTCCAGTATATGGGAAGTCTTATGTCTATGAGAAGCAGAGGGTTGCAGCTGTATTCAATGAGCATTTCTGTATACTCTTAAAAGAATATATGTGTACACTGTCTTATAGCTTACAAAGTACAGATAGTCCACTATCCCATTTGGTCTTTAAAACAACACTGATATAAATCAAGGCAGATGGTATATACTTTTTTTTTTTAAACTGATGAGAAAACAAAAGCTCAGCAAGGATAAGTTACTTCCCCACAGTCACACAGCTAGTAGGATCATGGCGGAAGAGACTCTGCCATGGGCTGACCAAACCAATTCATTTTATCTCCTAGACCAATGATTTGCAAACTATGGCTCACTGGCCAAAACCAGCCTATTTCGGTAAATAAAGTTTTGCTGGAAAACAGCTGCACCTACTCATTTACGTATTGTTAGGGACTGCTTTTGTCCTACAATAGCAGAGTCGAGTAAGTGAAACAGACACCATATGGCCCACGAGCCTAAAATATTTACTATCCGGCCCTTTACAGGAAAAAGTGTGCTGTCAGTGTCCTAGACATACAGCTAAACTACATTTCCCTGAGACTTCTCTCACAGTCCAGGAGTTCTCTCTTCCTTCCTCTGGGGCTGAATGCAGAGGATGTAATGGATGATTCCAAGGCTTCAGGGAAAGGCAGAGCCACTGGATGGAAGAGAGGATAGAGTGGCTTAGAGCACATCTACCCTGTAGTACACCATCAATCTAGGACCTGCTTGAGAAACATTTGCTTCTTACTTGTTGTATCAAGCCACTAAGATTTGGGAGTTTTTATAACAATTAATTTATCATGGCTAAGAGGAAAGAGAAACTTGTGTTTTTTTAGATCTAAATCCAGAATTGTTCCCCTTCTTGAACCATCAAAGTGGCCAGAAATGAGAAGGAATAACAAATAAAGAACAAGATCTGGAGCTAGGCAGCATCACCCTGACTTTCAGGCAGAGTTGCCTTAGAGCTCATGTGGCTGAAGGGTTTCATCTCATGTGGGCAGTGACTTATTGACAAAGATTCTTAGACCAACTCCAGGCTCCATAGAAGTAGTGGCAGGCCAATTAGCAACATCTACCATGAACTCAGGAGTAGGGAGAGGTAAGACAATCAGGGATTTTCCATGCACACCTCTGAAAGACACCTGAATGATGAGGAAGCCTATTCTAACTTTAAGGATATGAAAGGGATAGCTTTCAGTCTGAGTCACACAGATATGCTGCTACTAATGAACACAACTAGAAGCATATCCTAAATACCAATTTCAAATGACTTGGTATGGGGGCAGGGGGAAGGAAGGGGAGCTGTTTAACTTAGATAATTGAAAAATTAAAATTAAAAAAGACCTCATAAACTGAATTTCACTACTTAAGATATACTAGGCTTCATACCAGAAGTTTGATTGCTTCTTTCTTTCATGGAAAATGACAAAGTACATCCCAAGTCACATGGTTCACCCAAGCCACTGATTTGCTACATAGGCAGAGACTTCATAACCATCTTCACTCATAAGCAGGAGGGGTTATTATCATTACTATTCTTATTATTTACTTTCCTAAGCTTTTCAGCATTTAGTTGGCAGAGTCTTGGAAGGAAGATTCTCATGAAAAAAAAAAATTCCGTTTGATCTGGAACAAGACGCAATTACGAAAAAGAAAATCAAATTATCTTTAGGTCTCCTGAAACTTGAAGTTACTGCTCAAACAAACCACGGATCTTAAAACTCTGTTCATGTCTTCCATGTATTCTCAGGCTTTCTCCCCCAGTGAATGAAAAAATCCTCAAAAATATGGTCTGTTCTGAAGTTTCATTATTTGTCTTCCATGAATATTTACTTTTAAGGCAATTATAGTAAATAGAATTGAGGTGGCAATAGGCTATTTTCACCCAACCCTCTTTTCCCTTATTTTGGTAACACCATTGTAGGTCATTCTCCCCTTGCTGAAAGATTTTCCATCCTGTTTTCCAGCGTATCATTTTTATGTATTTGCCAGGTTGCTCACAGGCACTGTGGAACCAGTGAAAGGTTTGTGAACCATTCAGTAAGTGGTTCCTGTTCGAATGAATTACCTAGCTTTCATGAACAGCCATGCAGAAGCAAAGCAGGCAGAAAAATAATGAATACATTTGTACCATGGCACTCTCCCCAGCTATGAGATTCTTACAACCATACAATTTCCCCATGAGGAAAGACAAGATTGCACTGTCATTAGAATAGGTAATCATTAGATTTATCTTTTACAGAATATGTAGCATCTTAAACTATTCTATGTAGCCTCATTACTGCCAGGAGTCATCTTTAACTGAGATGATAAGTAAATAAAGTAGAAATTACACACAACAAGAACCCAGAATATGTTGTTTTTGTGTATGTATGAGAGTTCCCTTCAGCAAACATAATCTGCACAGCAGTTACCATTATTTCTACCTCAATGAGCATCTCCTAATTGCTGTGTTATTACTTGTGAAGAAAATATATTATTAAAGTCCACAACTCATGACTTGTTGCACATCTACCCATGAAAAAACTTAAATTTCATCAGCTTTTAATCAGTTTCAAATGGGATGGTATGCAGAAGGGGTATATTTTCCCCTCTCTTTAATATCTGTTCATTACCATTTCCTAATGTCAATGTATCCTTCTAACAGTCAAGCTGCATTCATAATTTATTCAGAGACCTAAAGATTTTATTAAACTGAATCTATTTAATTCTCTATGAATTGGCTCAAGATGATTTTGGTGGCTTTTGTAATGAACAACAACAGTTAAAGGACTCACAACCCCCTTTTAGTTGTTAATGTTTTACACTCTGCTGTTGGTCTGCTGCCAGATAATTATCCACAGAGCATTAAAATTTTGTATTAATATTATCTTTACAAATGCAATGTTGCTCAGTGGAGGACAAAGTTTCCACAGACTTCTTTCTGTATGTGTTAGGTGATTGTTAAATTTTAGGTGATATTTGAAACTGATATATTGGACTTTGGGTTAGGCATTTAAAATCTCAAGACCCAAGTTCCTCATTTCCTATTGGATATTCTAGAATAGGACAATCACACCAGATGGTTTCCAATCTAGGTGAAATCAGAACAGACTTATGGGAGCTTCTGGTTGGTGAACACAGGGAGATTTGGGAAGAGTGGGGCACTTGCAGATGACATAGAAGCTCCATGCCCTTTCCCCATACTGCCCTCTGCTTGTCTTTCAACTGGCTGTTTGTGAGTTACATCATCTTATAATCAACCAGTTATCTACCATGTGGCTGACAGGGTCCTGGTGCTCCGGGTGGGTGCCAGGCCTCAGCCTCTCAGGTGGGAGAGCTGAGTTCAGGACATTGGGCCATGAGAGACCTCCTGGCCCCACATAATATCAATCAGAAAGAGCTCTCCCAGAGATTTCCACCTCAACTCTAAGATTTAGCTCCACTCAAGGACCATCAAGCTCTAGTGCTGGACGCCCCATGCCAAAAAATGAGAAAGACAGGCACAGAACCCCACCCATTAGCAGAGAGGCTGCCTAAAATCATAACAAGGTCACAGAAACCCCAAAACACACCACCAGACACGGTCCTGCCACCGAGAAGGACAAGATCCAGCCTCATGTACTAGAACACAGGCACCAGTCCCTTCCACCAGGAAGCCTACACAATCCACTGAACCAACCTTAGCCACTGGAGGCAGACACCAAAAACAACTGGAACTACACACCTGCAGCCTGCAAAAAGGAAACCCCAAACAGAGTATATTAAGCAAAATGAGAAGACAGAGAAATACGCAGCAGATGAAGGAGCAAGGTAAAAACCCACCAGAGCAAACAAATGAAGAGGAAATAGGCAGTCTACCTGAAAAAGAATTCAGAGTAATGATAGTAAAGATGATCCAAAATCTTGGAAATAAAATGGAGAAAGCACAAGAAACGTTTAACAAGGACCTAGAAGAACTAAAGAGCAAACAAACGATGAACAACACAATAAATGAAATTAAAAATTCTCTATAAGGAATCAATAGCAGAATAACTGAGGCAGAAGAACAGATAAGTGACCTGGAAAATAACATAGTGGAAATAACTACTGCAGAGCAGAATAAAGAAAAAAGAATGAAGAGAATTGGGGACAGTCTCAGAGACCCCTGGGACAACATTAAATGCACCAATATTCAAATTATAGGGGTCCCAGAAGAAGACGAGAAAGAAAAAAGGGAATGAGAAAATATTTGAAGAGATTATAGATGAAAACTTCCCTAATATGGGAAAGGAAACAGTCAAGTCCAGGAAACTCAAAGACTCCCATACAGGATAAATTCAAGGAGAAAAACAAAAGACACATATTAATCAAACTATCAAAAATTAAATACAAAGAAAAAATATTAAAAGCAGCAAGAGAAAAGCAACAAATAACGCACAAGGGAATCCCCATAAAGTTAAGTTTAACAGCTGATCTTTCAGCAGAAACTCTGCAAGCCAGAAGGGACTGGCAGGATGTATTTAAAGTAATGAAAGTGAAAAACCTACAACCCAGATTACTCTACCCAGCAAGGATCTCATTCAGATTCGATGGAGAAATTACAACCTTTATGGACAAGCAAAAGCTAAGAGAATTCAGCACCACCAAACCAGCTGTACAACAAATGCTAAAGGAACTTCTCTAGGCAGGAAACACAAGAGAAGGAAAAAAACCTACAAAAACAAACCCAAAACAATTAAGAAAATGATAATAGGAACATACATATCGATAATTACCTTAAATGTAAATGGATTAAATGGTCCAACCAAAAGACATAGACTGGCTGAATGGATATAAAAACAAGACCCATATACATGCTGTGTACAAGAGACCCATTTCAGACCTAGGGACACATACAGACTGAAAGTGAGTGGGTGGAAGAAGATATTCCATGGAAATCAAAAGAAGGCTGCAGTAGCAATTCTCATATCAGACAAAATAGACTTAAAACAAAGACTGTTACAAGAGACAAAGAAGGACATTACCTAATGATAAAGGGATCAATCCAAGAACAAGATATAACAATTGTAAATATTTGTGCACCCAACATAGGAGCACCTATATACATAAGGCAAATGCTAACAGCCATAAAACAGGAAATCGACAGTAACACAATAAGAGTAGGGGACTTTAAAACCCCACTTTCACCAATGGACAGATCGACCAAATTGAAAATAAATAAGGAAACACAAGCTTTAAATGATACATTAAACAAGATGGACTTAATTGATATTTACAGGACATTCCATCCAAAAACAACAGAATACACTTTCTTCTCAAGTGCTCATGGAACATTCTCCAGGATATATCATATCTTGGTTCACAAATCAAGCCTTGGTAAATTTCAGAAAATTGTAGTTCTATTTTTAGTTTATTAAGGAACCTCCATACTGTGCTACCATATGACCCAGCAATCCCACTACTGGGCCTATACCCAGAGAAAACCATAATTCAAAAAGAGTAATGTACCACAATGTTCATTGCCGCTCTATTTACGATAGCCAGGACATGGAAGCAACCTAAGTGTCCATTGACAGATGAATGGATAAAGAAGATGAATGTTACCAGCCATAAAAAGAAAGGAAATTGAGTTATTTGTAGTGAGGTGTAGTGAGGTGGATGGACCTAGAGACTGTTATACAGAGTGAAGTTAGTCAGAAAGAGAAAAACAAATACCGTATGCTAACACATAGCATATATATGGAATCTAAAAAAAAAAAAAAAAATGGTTCTGAAGAACCTAGGGTCAGGACGGGAATAAAGACACAGATGTAGAGAACGGATTTCAGCACACAGTGAGGGAAGGGTAAGCTGGGACAAAGTGCGAGACTGGCATGGACATATATACACTACCAAATGTAAACCAGACAGCTAGTGGGAAGCAGCCGCATAGCACAGGGCGACTAGCTCAGTGCTTTGTGACCACCTAGAGGGGTGGAATAAGAAGGGTGAGAGGGAGACGAAAGAGGGAGGGGATATGGGGATGTTTGTATATGTATGGCTGATTAGCTTTGTTGTGCAGCAGAAAGTGGCACAGCAGTGTGGAGCAATTATACTCCAATAGAGATGTTGAAAACAAAAAAAAACACTGCTGGGGAGACACTAACAGGATCTGCAGTAAACAAGAAGGAACACAGGCTTCTCCCTCCTCCAATCTTTTTTTTTTTTTTTTAATTTTTATTGGAGTGTGGTTGATTTGCAGTGTTGTGTTGGTTTCAGGCGTGCGGCAAAGTGAATCAGTTATACATATACATATATCCACTCTTCTTTAGATTCTTTTCCCTTATAGGTCATTACAGAGTATTGAGTAGAGGTCCCTGTGCTGTGCAGTGGATCCTTATTAGGTATCTATTTTACATATAGTAGTGCCTCCTTCAGTCTTGCCGTGTCCCTCTGGTGTCCCCTCATGGCAGAACCTAACAGGGAGCCACTGGCAAAGCAAGGATGTAGAAGAGTGACGTTGAGGCTAAGAGACACTAGCTTAGTAATTGGCACATTTCCCTCTGTTTTTCTGGGCAGACATCTGATTCGCTTTGTTTTCATTGAAAAGTATCACCTTCTTCTTTTGAAGCTTGTTTATGAATCCAAAGTCATTCTTAAGGGGATGGGGGCTGTGGTGATGTCTTGGCTCTAAGACACAGCCCCTAATTTTGATGTGTCAAGGAACCAGGGCATGGGCTTCACCAGTCACTGGCTAGTGAGCATTCTCCTCTTCCTTTGCAATAAAGTTCTTATCAATGCAAAAAAAAAAAAAAAAAAAAAAAGAACAGCCTTATGGTCTCTGAATAAATTTGAGCAGAGTAATAAATTTAAAAAATAGAATGGATTTCATTATTAACAACCAATTACAAATTCTTTAATGATTCAAAACAATATGTATCAAGGGCCATACATAAGGATCAATCAACAATATGGACAATGTAGGAGTGGTAGCTTAGTGGTAGCTTGTTCACCTGTGGCAGGAATTTGGAAGAATTATCATCAACCATCAGTAAATTTCTCCCAACATATATTCCAATAAGTATTTGATTTTTCTAGGATCCTTGAGATAATGTTATAGGTCATAACTCAGATAAGTTTAAAATATTTACAGGAGTTGAAAACCAGAGGTAAAGTTCTCTTTGGTTGAACACTCTGCTTTGGGAGTGACACAGATGCGGTTGTAAAAGATTAGGTTGGCATTAACCTAGAGGAGCCATATTAGCTAAATCAGCCAGTACAGTTATCCAAGCCAGTGATCCAATCTTGTCCCACAGGAATCAAATGGATGGATTCATCCTATTATCGTTAAGGTTCCAGGTCAGTCTGGTTTGAAAATGGGTGATGAAGAGCTCCTCTCACTACTACCTATAACACTCTCATGCCCATCAAGAGCGTGGTGAACCCTGTAGATACAAATGTCAGATTGGCTTTATTCTAAAAAGTAAGGCTCTTTAAAAACAACATGAGCCTGTTGAGAAGGAAAAAAGGACAGAAAGCAAGGGAGGGAGATCCTGTAGTATTTCCTTCATTAACCTTTGCCTTCAGCTTTTTGCAAATGTTGCAACATAAGAGCTCTGCCTCTAAATTTTCCATGAAGAATGTGAAAGATATTATGTATGTTAGTAGAGCATAGGGTTAAGAGAATGAGATCTGAAATCAGATCACCCAGATTCAAATTCTGGCTCTACCATGTACCACCAAGATGAATGACCTCTTGCAATGTTTTGCTTCAGTTTTTTTATCTATAATGGACATAATCATAGTTCCTACCTCTTAGACTTCTCGGAGGAATTAAATGAATTATTGCATGTGAAGCCTTTAGAACAGCAAGTAAGAAGTGTTCACCAAATGTTACTCATTACTCGTTCAGTGGACAGATACTTATTGAGTGCACACTATGTTTTAGACATTATGTAGGCACTGGAGATTTAGCAGTGAGAAAAACATATGAAAATTTCTGCTTTCTTAGGGTCTATTTCAAACAATAGACCAATAAGTGAAATATAAAGTATTAAAATGATATTATACCAAATGGTTTAAGTGCTTTAGAAAAGAATTAAGACAGTAGGAACATAAAAAATGATGAAGTTGTAATCTTGAATGTAGAAAGAGGAGGCTTCACTAAGAAGGTGACATCTTACTGTAGACCTAAAGGAGACAAAGCAGTGGACAAAAAAATTCCTGGAGGAAGAGTGGTTTGTGCAGGGGAAACAGCAAGTACAAAAGCTCTGATGCAGAGCACATCTCATCTGATGCCTGATGTGTTCTAGACACAGCACAATAAATATTAGCTATTAGTATTTTGGTTGTGTTTGCATTCCTCAGCTCCTTTAAGAGTAGAGAACATACTTATTACTTCTTTTCATCCATCATAAGGCTTGGTTCAGTGCTGAGTGGAGAGCAGAGGGTGTTTCTTATAGTAAACTACTGACTCTGTATCAGAATGACAGCATTTGTTAAAAAAAAAAAGCAAAAAAGCAGCCCCCATGTCAGATCTACAGAAACTTTGAGGTCAGCTCCCTGGGATCTGCATTCAGGTATTATTGGTAAACACATGCTGGTCTGATTGATTCCTTTTTATTTCTATACAGATCCATGAGTCTGCTTTACTCCAGTCCTGCCTTGCAGCTGCCCTATAGATGGATGAACTTGGAACCTTCTTTGGAGAGAAATGCAGTGTTTGATAAAAGCCAGAAAGCATGCTGGCATACATTTACATTGGATGAAATACCAATTCCACTTAGCTACAGTATGAAATGCTTCTTTTATTTGCATGGGAGATCAACCATATAAGGCATAATAACTTCTTTCAAAAGTTCATTGCTAGTCCCATACTAGCTTCTCCCAGCAGAGATGGCTGGCAGCTCTTCTTGCAGTAAGTGGAAAGCCATAGTCTGTCAAAGCATCAAGTGCTAATGAAATAAACAAAAACTGTCCTTACCTGAGGCAGATGCCAAAGCCTGCTAGTCTAAGTGCCCCCACTGGACACAATTTAGACTTGCTTTCAAATGCTAAAAATAAATAGGTTCTCCTAAGAGCAATTAAAGCTAAGCCACACATTGAATCTATTGATACTGATGGAGTTGTTTTGATTCCAAGGCTCTTAAGAGTTGTTTCAGAGAATATCACATAATTTGGTAATTATTGTTTTATGCTAGTATGTGACAGGGAACGTCAAAAACATTCATGATCTTCCTAGTCTTTTTCTTAATAATCTTGAATCAAAACTGAGTATTTCTCCAAAGAACAAAGTAGTTACTGTGCCATTATAACGCAGTATGATTTAATTTAAATGATTAAATGTGCTGTTTTAATAAGATGTATTTCCATATTAAAAATACTTGGTATCCCCTCCTGTTCTATAGCTCCCCCTCTCCACCCTGGAATAAAAGCTACCCAACCCATGCCAATTATTTTACTCTTTCTTTTGACTTAATGGTTATATTGGAGAGGTTTTGTTTTCCTTTTGTTATTCAAGCCAATCTAAAAAAGCTCCCTACTCCCAAATATCTCTAGTTATTACCATCAAAAATTTAGACTATGAGCAAACAAAACTTCTATGGGAGGATGAAAGAGGGTTCTATTATTCAGTATGCAGGACAACAGTCTTCACCCAAGGCTGTCCCCAGCAAACCAGGAAGTATAGTCATCCAATCTAAAGGCATCCTTTTAGGCAAAAAGAAACAAACACAAACATTAATAGATTCAGGAATTTTTTTTTTGTAGTATGCGGGCCTCTCATTGCTGTGGCCTCTCCCATTGCAGAGCACAGGCTCCGGACGTGCAGGCTCAGCGGCCATGGCTCACAGGACCAGCCGTGCCGCGGCATGTGGGATCTTCCCAGACCAGGGCACGAACCCGTGTCCCCTGCATAGGCAGGCAGACTCTCAACCACTGCGCCACCAGGGAAGCCCAAGAATGTTTTTAACAACATTACTTATAATGTCTAGAAAAGGCCAATTAATGGTGCATCCCAGGCCCACGTTAGGGCCCCTGAATACCTCCACATAATTTGGATTATTAGTAACTTGGATATATTAGTAACCTAGCAGAGAGAATGAAAGGCCAGCAATCCTTGCCCAGGAGAGGAGAATCTAGAATGAGGGACAGGACACCATCTACTAGGACATCATGGTAGAAGAAAACCGGCAACTGAAGAGCCTGAAGTCATTAGGTCCCTAAGTCAAATGGAGTGTGTTGAGGAAGATGCCTAGAAACAATGGCCAACAGAGAAGAGAGAAGAGGTTACTGCTGTCTTCTTCCCTAACTTGGAAGAATTCAGTGTGCTCTGTACTCTATTCAAGGCCCTGAGGCCCCCCCGCCGGCCCTTCCCTATCCCCATCTTCTCTTCCCACCCAGTCTCCTCATCCCCTCTGAGGTTCCCAAACCCTAAGCAATTGCAGCAGACACATCCTTCAAGCCCAGATATGACAAAAACCTTCATTTTCAGGCCCATAATGGACCTCTAAGCAGAATGTATTTCATAATCATTCTCCACACACTCCAAGTAGCCACAAATTGACCGATGAGATGAAAGTTACGAATTTGTGATTTTCACTCTGGCCCAGTCTAGGGTCATGCCAGCTTCCATTGCCCATACCCGCTAGTGGTAAAGATTGAAAATTACACTGTCATAGGAATGGATCATAATTTAGCTAACAAATTCTCTGTTAAACACCCAGTACCTCCTAGTTTTCTTAACCTTATAAGCAACCTTGCAATAAAAGATAAAGTTACTAAAATATACAAGAATATAAGCTGCATAAGATGTTAGATGAGCCTGTTCTGCTCATCTAACACAAAGCCTGGCGCTTAGTAGATACTTACTAAGGATTTGATGATTGACTAATGGATAGAGAGAAAGACCATCAAGAAACACTGAAATCCAACGTTATAAATGTAAAGGACCACAGGTGAGCAAAAATTAATTTTACTTATGAGGAATTAGAGAAAGATACAGAGAAGAACTAACATTTGAGCTGTACTTTAAAGGATAATTAGAAACTTAATAGAACAGGAAAATGTGGAGGCAAATATTTCAGATAGGAAGAACAGTAGGAGTAAGAATTAAAATGTAGAAGTGCGGCGAGCCGTTTCTGACCGGCAGAATAACGAGCCGCCACACGCAAGATTCTTCTCGTATCACACTTTATTGGAGCACAGCTTGGTTGAAGAAAGATGGAAGGAAGACCCCGCAATCCTATAGCAGTCTGCTTATATAGAGATTAAGAACATGTGTCGCTCTGTGATTGGCTTTCGCCGATGGTGCGATTTGTGAGCCAGCATCGGATAGGTCGCTACTTTAAAACCTCATTAGTATACTTAGCGCAAGCGCAGTGGCCACAGGAAGGATGACTCAGCTTATTTCAGCTTCCTGCCGCGTAGCAGTTAGCTGACCGCGCCCTACATCTCCCCCTTTTTTATTTATTAGAACACCAAGCAGAATGTAGCCCGTACAAGTGTTCACCTCATGATGTGCTCACTGTTCGAGGGCAGTTTTCTGTTGGCATGTCTGAGCAGGACCCTATCTCGATGTGCCCTGATGCGCACACGACAGACCAACCAGAGACACAGCATAATCCCAAATACACAGCAGACTCCAAAGATTCCTACCCCCACCCACTCCCCAAAGAAGGAAAAGGCAGAAGAGAGCCAAGAGGCAAAATCTCCAAAGGCAACGGGCTCCAGCCCGGCAGCACTCAGTTGCACAATCTGAATAATCCTTTGTGGAATTCCAACTAATACAAAGACTTCGATTAAGAATCATCAGGAACATCCAACTCAGCATCTTCTCCGAAGTTTTCTTCAACAATTCTCGTCAGTCTTGATGGCACCCAGATCGGATCTTGATCCTGTGGGGAGACACTAGAGATCCCCTGGATCGAGTAATAACACGATCCGGGCCCTTCCATTGATTGGCATCATTTAAATGTGTAAATAAGGCAAGTGAAAGTCTCTGTCTAGGGGTACAGTTCTCTGCGATTCCCCCTTTTTGTTTTATTAAGAGTTCTTTAAGCTGATCTGCCTCATTGACAAACCCTGTCGTTCACAATAGGCTTTCATTAGTTTACTAAGTGGTGTATGCCTCTTAATCTTAAACTGCACCACAGAACCATCCTGCCCCGCCACCTTCAAATTAATATGATCGTTGTTCTCAGTCTTGACTCCTTCCTTGGGCTTTTCGTCGGCCATGGCCTTGTGGATTATAGGGCAAGCCTGTAATATGAATAAACTCTTGAGCCTGTGTCGTAGAGTCTAGCGCTGTTAGAGCGCGTGTGGATCCAAACAGGTTGAGAATCATCACAGCGTTCTAATTGTGCATTTGTAATAGCTTGTTCTACCTTTTGAAGTGCCTGATGGGCTTCTGGGGTCAATTGGCGTGGGGAATTAAGATCAGGATTTCCCTCTAATACACTAAACAAAGGTTTTAGATCCAAGCGGGTTAAACTTAAATATGGCCGAATCCAATTCACATCTCCAAGCAACCTCCAAAAATCATTCAATGCTTCTAAGCAATTAGTCCCAATCTCAATTTCTTGAGGTACTATCTTATTCCCATGTACAGCAGCTCCTAAAAAATTTACAACATCTCCCTTCTGTATTCCCTCGGGAGCAAGAAACAATCCCCCATTCCCTAAATATTTAATCAAAACGCCTAAGGCCTGTTCAAGCAACTCCATACAAGGGGCTTTATCTCGACTATTCAAAGGAATAGAAAAGAAACAATCTTTACGCCATTTCCCTAATTTTTTCTTAATTATTCCAGGGTGACTGGGAGGGTTCTAAATGCCCTAATTGTAACTGCTCATCCACTAGTTTGGATGCCGCCTCCAGCTTTTCCTTTGACAAAGGCCACTGAGGTACCCACACAGGTGTTGTGGTCCTCCATGTAATCATAAACTCAGTGACCCTTGAGAAAAACCCAAGCCTCGGCGGTTTAAATTTCCGCGGGCTTCTATAGGGGCGGTCATGCCTTATAACTTACGTCTTATCCCTCTATTAGATATCAGGTTGAAACAAATATAATCCCTTAAACTCATCTAGGATTGGATATAATCCTGGCACCGTTTCTTGCTTTTCCTTTTGTTTTCTTTTTTCTCTTTTCATAATTTCAGGCCTATCTACCGTAGTCCCTGTTTGTTCATTCTCTGATGCGCTATCTTGAAAACATACCTGACTGGACTACTCACCGACGGTTCACTCCGTGTGTCGAGTTCTGAATCGGTCCTCCATGCAGGGCGCGAAGTTCCCGGGTTTCGGCACCACTTGCGGCGAGCCGTTTCTGACCGGCAGAATAACGAGCCGCCACACGCAAGATTCTTCTCGTATCACACTTTATTGGAGCACAGCTTGGTTGAAGAAAGATGGAAGGAAGACCCCGCAATCCTATAGCAGTCTGCTTATATAGGGATTAAGAACATGTGTCGCTCTGTGATTGGCTTTCGCCGATGGTGCGATTTGTGAGCCAGCATCGTATAGGTCGCTACTTTAAAACCTCATTAGTATACTTAGCGCAAGCGCAGTGGCCACAGGAAGGATGACTCAGCTTATTTCAGCTTCCTGCCGCGTAGCAGTTAGCTGACCGCGCCCTACATAGAAGTACATTGGCTTTTGAAAAAATGTGAGTCAGTGTGCATTTTGAGGTAATGATGTAATTCTAGAAGAGTAATAGGCTAAGACTAGGTTTTGAAAGATCTTGTAGCCATGCTAAGCTTACAAGAAAGAGAGATAGGGAGAGGAAAAGGGTCGCTTAGACACAGCTATTATACTTTTAAACACTTATTTTTAATATCAAACAAGTGTATAAAGATATTTGTTCAGGAATGTTTATCACAAAATTTATTACAATATTTAAATGTCTAAGTAACATAAATGACCATTAAAGGGATTTGAAAGTTAAATGAATGATGGTCCACCCATAAAATGTAACCACTAAAAATGATGATGAAGGGCTTCCCTGGTGGCGCATTGGTTGGGGGTCCGCCTGCCGATGCAGGGGACGCGGGTTTGTGGCCCGGTCCGGGAGGATCCCGCATGCCGCGGAGCGGCTGGGCCCGTGCGCCATGGCTGCTGGGCCTGCGCGTCCGGAGCCTGTGCTCCGCACCAGGAGAGACCACGACAGTAAGAGGCCCGCGTACCAAAAAAAAAAAAAAAAAAAAAGATGATGAAGATATTTATTTATTGATATGGAAAAATATCCACACTGTATTGGGGGAAAAGGAGGCTACAAAATATGCAGATCATGATCTCATTTTTGTTTTGTTCTCTTTTGTTTTAGGTGATATGTGAATAGAAAAGAATCTGGAAGGATATATACCAAAGTGTTAGCAATGGTTATTTATGGATAGTGTGATTATAGAAAATTTTTACTTCCTTGTTTTTTATATATATATATATATATATATTCACACACACATATATAGTTTTTTTACAATGTACATGTATTATTTTTATAATCAGAAAAAGCAGAAGCTTTTTAAGAAAGTTAATTTTATTGCTAAGTTTACTTACCAAATAAGACTTACTTCATCTTTCTCTTTGTTTCTGTGTCTCTGACTCTTTTAGGTCATAAATATCTATATCTACCTTTCATGGTCATCTTTACTTGAGGTCAATTTACTTCATTGTTCCTAAATGCCTGAATAGTGTTGCAAGAAGCTTAGCAAGAAAATAGTATTCTACTTGAAGAATAATAATCATGAATTTGGAATTACAGGTCTAACTGAAACCTGGTAAGAGTACTGAATAAAAAAAAGTAGTCACTATAGGCAAAGGCATTGTAAAGACCCAGGAAGGAAAGAGAAGGACAGTCCAAAAGAGGGCATGATCGAATTGAATGATCATGTTGGGAAGGAGACCTTCACAACCCAACAATGGTTGTATAAAACTTCAATAATTGTAGGGCTTCCCTGGTGGTGCAGTGGTTGAGAGTCCGCCTGCCGATGCGGGGGACACGGGTTCGTGCCCCGGTCTGGGAAGATCCCACATGCCACGGAGCGGCTGGGCCCGTGAGCCACGGCCGCTGAGCCTGTGCTTCCGGAGCCTGTGCTCCGCAACGGGAGAGGCCACAACAGTGAGAGGCCCGCGTACCGCAAAAAAAAAAAAAAAAAAAAAAAAACTTCAATAATTGTAGACAGCCAGAAAATGAGATCAGATTTGTCACAGTGCATTAACATCAACTCTTCAGAGACCAGTGAGAGTCTACAAAGACAAAAGTAAATTCAAGTCTTAAACTGGATCTATCCCAGCTCTGTTACAGCTCATATGCAAGAGAAGACCCACCAGTTCTTAAGGCATAGCTGAAATACAAGTAGTGGGGGAAGACATGATAAAAAATATATTTCTCAAATTTAAAAATATAACTGATAAACTGGAAAAATGCATGTTTATAGTTCTCACTCAGAAACAAAAAGAAAGCAAGATATTTAGGAAATTCCTACTTTTAATTATCTTAAAATGTGACAAGTATATATAGCACTTGTTTTATTATTACTTATACCACAGAAAAAGGCACTTATACTTCACTACTATATCTTTAGTGATTGGAATAATGTTGGGAATATAGTAGGTGTTCAATAAATGTTTATATTATGAATTTTTATTAATGAATTTTAGAAAGAAATATGCAATTGGTTTAATTTTGTCCAAATAATCAAATCAGAGAAATCAGAAATAATGATTCTGGTGAAATATATTGTCCAAAATATATTTGGACAATAAAGACATAACGTGTGAATAATTGAAAAGTCACTTATGTTTGATGCTGAGAGGTAATGACATTGAAGGGCCCTACCACTTTAAGCATTCTATGATGCTGGGCAGGATGGAGTTAGAAAGTTTGGAATTGGAAATCAAGTGTTTGAATTCTGGATCAACACAACACTATGATCTTTAATCAGTGAATTATTTACTCTTGTTTGCTGCAGTTACCTCATCTTTAAAATGAGGATAATAATAACATCTGCCCTACTCATGTGACTACTTTGATATTCAAACTAGCTCACATATACTGTAACTTTAAAATTCTAACTAAGAGATATTTTGATATAGAAAGGGATTTGGGAGACAACTTTACATCCATTATATTTGGCTCAATAAAGACCTTGAAAATTGAGTGGTGGAAAAAAATCAAGCTGTTGCTTTCTATTAAGCACATTATAAACATTATCTCTTTACTCTGATGTATAAACAGTATCCTAATTTTAGAGATGAAGAATTGATGTTCAGAGAGGTACAAAGACTTGCTCAGTGCTACACAAGCTGTAACTGGTGAAGTGGTTCAATTAGTACTAAAATGCATTTCTTTACCATGTACATTGGATGGTGTATTAGTTTCCTAGGGCTGCTGTAACAAATTCCACAAACAGGGTTGCTTGAAAAAGAAATTCATTCTCTTATAGTTCTGGAGGCTGGAAGTATGAGATCAAAGTGTCAGCAGAGTTGGTTCCCCCTAGAGGGTCTGAGGGAGAATCTATTCCATGCTTCTCTGCTAGCTTTTGATAGTTGCCAGCAATTGCTGGTACCCCTTGCATTTTAGACACATTAATCTCTGTCTCTATTTTCACATAGAATTCTTCCCTGTGTCTTCACAACATCTTCTTATAAAGACACCAGTCATATTGGATTAAAGGGCCACCCTCCTCCAGTACGGCCTCATCTTAACTAATTACATCTGCAACAACTCTATATAAGGTCACATTCTGAGGCACTGGAGGCTAAGACTTTAACATACCTTTTGAGGGGGGGACACAATTCAGCCCATAATAAATGCATATCCTCAAAATTTCAGGTTATTGAAAATGAATCAAGTGAACCACATGTTATAAAATGAGCAATTTTATAAGTAGAGTCATAAGAAGAAGAACATGTAGAGGTCCAAACTTCTGTCAGAAGCCATTGTTCAGCAAAAGTGAATATTTAAAATCCAATAGAGGAAAAGTTAAGAAGAAAATTAAGATGATTTTTTTAAAAGGCATCCAGAACAGCTCCTAATTGTATTCACTCTATGTAAAAAGCACCTCAAAAAAAAAAAAAACAAAGAAAAAAACCTGTAAAGTTACTAGACCTCAGTGTTAAATTCAAATAAGCAGTTTAATTACTATATGAGACAGAGATCTAACCCCATACATCTACCCACATACAAATCATCCTGAAGATTACTTTGCAGAGAATTGAAATCTGGAGGAGAGAAGTCTCCTCATTCTGTCATAAATGTCTGCTGATTTCAACGAAGCATAAAGGCACCCAAGCACAGGAAGGTAAGTAGTAGGAGTAGAAGTCTTGTCATTACCCAGCAGTATAGATTATGTTATTGTGTCTGACCCTGAGTTCTGCATGGTCAACCTCTGCTGCATTGAATACCCAGGGGATAATTCATCATAAATGAAAATGCTCTTGGTAAAGGTGTGGGAGGAGTCAGTGGTCATGGCTAGAGCTGGGATTTATGACATTATAATAAGTTAATTAACTGCTGTACTCATTACTTTTTAAAGGATGAGAATAGCATCTAAAAGCACATGCTTATTAGCAAAGATATCTTAAGGCATACCAAGTGCTTGTTAGGGAAGTTATGTTAAGATGAATTAAAATATAGAGTTTTATGAGGTCTAGGCCTACACGTTAGTCATAAGAACTAGAGAATTACAGGCTAATTGTGTCATAAAGATCTGATTGGGTATGTGCTAAACTTGCCAGTTCAGAAAGGCAGTACTAATAGGAATGAGTTAATTTCATTCCAAAATAACCAGTATACCTGAATATTTGGAAGATTCTGAAACTAGTGAATAAGATGTTAATAAATGGAGAGAAAAAATCTTGAAGCATTATTTTGCTTTACGTAAACTAAAATAGAATACTTTATGTGAACTAAAATATATCAAAATTAGCACAATTGGTTAAAAATTAAAATAATTTGAAAAATTTGTCTGAAAACCATTATCTGAGCCCCTAGAAAAGAAACTGTGTCATAATATGTTTACTAGTAAATTCCTTCACTTTCAAGGAACAGATCTTTGCCATGTTATATAAGCTATTTCAGAGAATAAAAAAATATTTAAAGTATTTCAGATCATTTTAAGAAAAAATATACCCTAATTTTTACAATTCTAACAAATTCCAGAAAAAAATATAGCTGAATGTCATTTAATAAAGATTTATTTAAACTTAAAAAAAATGCTAGCAACTAGAACTCAATAATATAGGAAAAGGTAATCTTTTACTTATAGCCAAACAGTATTTATTATAGAAATCCACAAATAGTCTAAAGTTAGAAAATCTATTAACATACAGCATTAGGAGATTTAAATTCAAATCAAATACATTTTAAAAGATAATCATCTCAAATAGTAGTACATCTTCTTAACATATCTTTAAGATGTCCAATACAAACCATCGGCCAACATTTTACTTAACAGTGAAATAATAAAACAGTTCTCATTAAAATACAGATATATGAAATAACTCTTATTATTTAATATTATTATTACTATCAATATCATCTGACAGGATGAGTTCTTATAATATGTCAGGCACTGGCTAAAGGATATACATACATGTTTTTTATTTAATATCATTTCAAATGTTTTTAAGATATAAAACAAACCACACTACAAACATTAGAGGGGAAGAGACAAAATGTGTTTATTTACAGGTGACCATTTTAGAACATAAAAATAGAAAGAAATCAAATGAAAAGCTATTGGAATTAAAGATTGGCATAATAGCCAGAAAAGATATAAATATTCTCATATACCAAATAACAATAGAAAAAATATAAACCAAAAAGATTCCGTTCATAATCACAAAGCAAAATTTAAATATAACAGAAAATATCTTATGTGACAATAAGCACAATGTTTTATAGAGAGATATAAAAGGCAAAAAAAAAAAAACCGAATAAAGGAAGAGCCTAACATGTTTCTAAACAGAAATACTAATTTTTACAAAATAAAAGTTTTTATTAAAATTTTTAGTGCATTCATTAAAATTCTACTTCAAATCCCAATTGAATTTTTCTGGAATTTGACCAAATAATTCTAATATTGATTTGAAAGTATAAACAGAAGAGTAATAATTGTTTTAAAGAGGGAGGGATTACTTTTAACAAAATATTAAAACACATAAAGCTAAACTAATTAGAACTTAATGACAAATATAAGAAAAAGGCAAATGAGAGAAAATAGACCACTCAAAATACACCCCATTATCCATATATACTCAGCATTTGAGCAGACTTGTACAACAAATCAGAAGAGAAGAAAGATTTCAACCAAAAATAATCATAACTTGTCTACAAGAGGTATTTATAATTTAATCTATTTTAAGCCTCTAGAGAGAAAGAATTCCTAAACCAAAAGTCAATTGGAAGAGAGAAAAAGAAAAGAAAGGAGAGGAAAAAACCAATGGAAGCTTTTATTAACTAAAAGAATTATTAAAAAAAAAAAAGAAAGAAAGAAATAGAAAACTATAGCAAAGTAAAAGAAAAGCTTTGACTACATAAAAAGTAAAAACTGTACCAGAAAAATCAAAAGCAGGATCAAAAGATAAACAATATGTTAGGGGAAAATATTTGTAGAGAAGGCATCAATTCAAAGGGATACAGTCTTTATATTACACAAAGTTCATACAGAGTGAAACACATCCCCTAGGCTAGATAGGCACCACACTGCTGAGGCTAGACTCAAATGCTGAAAGGGCTCCAGGTGAACAATGGAGGCAAGTGAAGAGGGCAGGCAGCCATAAAGTGCACATGAGCAACAAATGGGAGATGGCAACCCAGTTTTGGCGGTTTTGGGGAGGCATTCTAGCAGCGGGTTCTCATGCTGGAATGGAATGTGGGCCCAGTATCCTCAGATCTGCTTTTCTCAGGAGAAACCAAGAATTTAGATCTTTTTTAATGCTGGCCAAAATTTTAAACAATACGCTGACAAAGCAAAGCATGCACAGTGAGCTACATGCCATGTAATCCACCAGTTTACAACCACTAACTGGCATGAACAATTAGTTAATGAGGAAACACTATTAGTAAAACTACATGAAAAATGTATTGAGGATCCACCACTCATCTTGATTGTGAGTTGGTCGTGTAGATCTCATCTATATAGGGACTCTTCAGGATATAAGAAACTTCCAAAAAGCAAGAAGCAGTTAAAGCATCATCTTGCTGTTTATTTCCAATACTCATTGTCTCAGCATCTCATCATGGGACCCACCCTGTGCCCAGCCATGAACATTCCTACACTGCAGCTACCCTGGATTACATGCAGTTACCCAAACACTTGCAGTCTTTTTTTCCTGCTGTTGCTTCTTCCTGGAATGTTCCCTATTCTTGATAAAGGAAATCTTATTTACTCTTTAAAGCTTAGTTCAAACGTTAGTCCACTGTAAAACCCAAGGCAGAATTAAGCATAAAATCAACACAACACATCTGTTGAGTACCTGCTCCATGCCAGACAGTGGGAACTATAGCAACAAAAAAGATAGAATAATTTCTGCCTTCATGGAGCTTATACTCTGCTTTCCCACAGCACTTAGCTCCTGTGTTATGGCCCTTAACATGTTTATATTTATAATTATTAGAATAATTGGAGATTGCTTACTTCCCCTGCAGACTGTAAGCTCCTTCAAAGAATGACTGTGTCTCCCCATAAAACCAGCTTCTCCAATAGTGCATACCTTTTACTCCCTACAATTTCAGGGTTTGTAAATTGTTTGGGTATATAATAGACATTCAGTACATGCTATCCTGAGAGGTGAACTAGCCTGTTGTAAAAGACCACCATGACTATGAAGACTTAAACTTTCTGTGGGAAGGTAACTCAAACTAGGGTAAATTTTTAAAGTAATTTAGAAGTCAGAACTATTCATCACAGGTCCCTAGTACTCAGTGCCACATTGCTACATTCTACTTTCCCTAAAAAAGTGACAAAAACACTGAAACATTAATCAATCCAGATATCTGCTAATCAGTTAATTTGAGCAATGGAGAAAGGAAGTCAGTATTCTTAAATTAACCCTGCAGAGACATATTAGCATAGAAACACAATGCAAATTCATTCTGACATCTGGAGTTCTGTGCAGTAACTACATCCAAAACACGAGTATTTGGTCATGCCCTCTTAAAGCAACTGCAAAATTATTTCTTCTTGATATCAAGTCACAAAGATTTCTATCACAGGGTTATCCTGAGTCGCCATGTCTAAGGTCCACAGTTTTGGCTAGAAAAAAGGAAAGTGTTCACTATCAAGATAAGAAATGAGAGGTAGAGTTTAGAATATATTCAATGCTCCTCTGGCTTTCAGCTCCCCAGAGTACTTTGTAGGTGGTGTTATATGACTCTTCCTGGGGCTAACTTCCTCTGTGGACTGAAAGTCCTCTGAAAGTGAGAAGACACAGAACATGTACCTTTTAGTGCCTTGGACAATGACTTGCATTTGGTAGATGTGCAGTGAAGGTTTTTTCACTATTTGAATATGTATTATATTTTATCATCTAACATGGAATATGAACACTGTGTATTTGAGAGTATGCAATGCCAACATTACCATGTTTCCAACGTTTGACTTTTAAATCATCTGCATCCTATTTACAAACCCCAGTACAAAATATAGAAGATGAGTGGAAGAGAGAAGACAGAGGACCTAATCAAACAGTGAGAAAGCCAGTAAGTGGGTTCCTCCCTTAGGCTAGAGTCTGTTTACAGATCACCAATGCAAGATTAAGAATGATATGCCTCAAGATATCTCATAGTGAATACTAGAATCACCCAAGGCCACAAAAATATCCAAGTTATTTATGCTAAGATATTGACTCAATGCAATAAATCGTCCTTAAATACAATCATTCAAAGACAGGAACTGGCTCATTGTTGGAAGCGATAATCATTTGTAATAGACATTATTCAATCATTCATTTATAAAATGTTTCTGAGAGTCAATAGTGTAGGAAGATGAAGAGTCATCACTAAGAACATACATCAGACATTGTTGCTATCCCCAAAAGCCTCTAGTCTGAAGGAGGAGAAAAGATAGATATAATTGGAGTATCAGCTCCTCTTGTTAGCCAGAGTTGCATATAAAGTTGCTGACTTGGAGGTATTTACAAGGTACTATCCACATTTGCTTCTCTACTTCTCTGTGTTAGAAGGTCATGTCAGAAAAACGACTAATGCTTCATACAGTCACGAAGTGTTACAGTTTGAAGAATCCATAGAAGTCATGTAGTTCCTCTACTGTTTTTACATATTAAAAAAGAAATTCCATAACAGTTAAGTGCATTGTTCAAAATTACACATAACAAAGCAACAAATCTTAGACAAAAACATACATTTGCAGCCCTTTCATTTTTCTACTAACACTACAATGAGCTATCTTTAAGAGAAATAAGGTATTACGTTTATACAGAAAATACAAATTGCTTCTAATATTAACATGCCCAACTACGCATGCTCTTGTCTTTCAACTGACTTTTAGCAATTCTAGGTCAGCTATAGTCTATGACGCCCCACAACAAAATGCACATCTTTTTGTACATATTTTATCATTTGTTTTAAGTTGTACTTTACAAGGTGTCTAAGCTTTTCTCTGGTATCCTGATTTTAGTTAATAGCAGAAAACAAGAGCAAAAATATAAAACAACAGTTCTTTATCTAGACCTGTTTAGTGTACCAAAGAAAAAAAATGCATCAGGGCTGCAGGCACATGAAAACATGTCAATCAGATGTAATTGCTCTCCAAGAAAAACACTTTTCAGGCAAGTAAAAAAGAACTCATCCTGAACACAAGGCTTTGTAGCAGCAACTAACGACAAGCTCACTTTGTTATTCTCAAACTCGTTGCTCAAGATTCAACACTTGAATCATGACAGAAAAGGACAACCTGACCAAGTTATAGCTCTTAAACAATTATAAAAATGATATGTGCAGGCATTTATAGATTATGTGTTTATATTACTATATAGAAAGATTATATATGTGTATATACATATATATTATAATGATATTTCATTATATCATTAAGAGTTGCTGAGAATCAAAGTAGCTTGTAAGTACTTGATGGTTATTTATACCAGTGCCGACAAATATCAGAACTCTTAACACTTTTTTTAAAAAAAGGCTTCTGCTTTTTTTGCACAATTACTCTTAAGGACACTCAACAGGCCAGATTCCGCCTGAAGACAGTAAAGCCCACATCCCTTTTGGCTAGTATTTGAAGGCTATATTTGGCTGGATGCATATAAAGACACCTTTAAAATTCTTTCAATATCTTTTTCCATTATTGCAGAGTCTACTTAAATGGAAACAATAATCCCTGCAACAAAGGACAAGGGCTAACTTCAAAAAGAAGTGTGTGGCCTCTATTTTTGCATTCATTACTGAAAAACTGAGATGTTATATTTTTTTAGCACCAGGGTTGGGATATTCACTAACTAAAAGACATAAAAGTTAAAAAAGTAAAACAAATAATGGAAAATAGTAACAAACCCAATAGTAAGCCCCAGCCAAGACCTCCATTGTAATCCCAATCTAAATTTACCAAAATTGGGTGCCCCCCATGAAGACACTATCATTCTATGGATGCCATATTCAGGAAAGCCCACAAACTATTTGTGTATAAAACTCATTTTAAGTTTCAAAATAATAGGTTTTCAGTCAGGCATGCAGACAGCATTGTAGGATAGGGTATTTTCTTCTCACTACACATCATATGCCTCAATTCATAAGAGAAGGCACTCGAAGCTGAACACTTGTGGCTAATCTGCTCACTCCCTAAAAGCTCCTCCCAAGGGTACAAAAGTGGCTAATCACATTGTTAATAATTTGGGGTACAGATCAGCCACATTTCATTAGCAGTCATAGTTGTGTAATTTAAAGGTAGAGTCAGACTCCGCCCCTTTCTTTTCCTCTTCCTCACTCAGGCAATGGGATGTCTCTGCATGTGACTTCCAGGTTGTAAGTGCAGCCTCTAAGAGGCAGAGCAGCAGCTTTACCCATGTGGACTGTTGGTAAGAGTGTTTGGTTGATAAGGTAGACACTGTGATGCACAGCCCAGATGCTCCTTGCAGGAAGGACTTGTTACACCAACTTCTGGGATTACTGTTAGCTCCTCTGGGGACTGCCATAGTCATAGAGAGCCACCACCCCCTCCCCAAGGTCACTCATCTTCCCAGGGCAGCCTACATCAAGTAACTTATTAATAGAGTAGTGTGAAACCTGGCCATCTCAGCCCACCCCAGGAAAATTCTGAAGGTTCATTCTAGTTCTAGAACTCCCAAGGAGTCAGCCTAGACTGTCCTTATACCTGCATCACAGCTCAGCTTCATCCTCTCTCCACACCTGCTTCTTTGCTCTCCCTCCACAGGTGTGGATCCATGTGCACTTATTAATAAACATTCTGGAAACTAAACTTTGACTCAGAGGCTGCTTCCTGGAGAATGCAATCTGAGACAGTAAGGTTCTGATCTCCATTCTTAACATTCTAGATTCCATAAAGTGGGACCCTCTGTTTTAGTTTCCAGGTCTAAGAGTCCTGCTGCACCTTCATTTACCAGAGAAGTCCCTCACTTGGATGTAATGAGCACATTCTAGCTATTAATAAAAATTGTATTTCATTTCCTTTTTGGATATTGCCATCATGTCAAAATCTACATGTCATTGGAGCAGATTAGAAGTGGGCAATAAAGTTTAAGCATCAAAAATCCCACTCAATATCCCCAATAAGGCCTACTCCTGAAGTCAACTGGAAAGAATTCAGGAATGTCAAGCCTTCTTCTTCAAATCATTTAAACCTGCCCTCTTGAGATTCGTCATTTCCATGACAACTATAAAGGGGAAAAATTACTGAATAGTTTGTAAAATGCAGAAAAGTTGTGAAGACTGAGGAATTTAATAAATTTAATTAGTTAAATTAAATTAAGGTAAACTTTTCTTTGTTGCTTAATAAATGGAAAGAATATAGATATGAAAGAACATCTTTCCCACCCAGTCCCACCAAAAGAAGTAATAGATGCCCCATATTTTTAAAGGACCAATCCTCAGGGAAATCTTCATTTGACTAGTTGGAACATCATGAGAACTTTCACATTTCAACACACACTACATGGCCAGCATTTGTCGGCAGAGGAGAATGGTACAAAATTAATGCAAATTTCAAGTGCATATATCCATGGTCTGATATTTAAGCAACCTTGTTACCTTCATACTGCTGAAGAAAGCTTAACACTTAGATTTATGAATTCTACCTACATGAAAATGAAAGATTATATTCCCTTTACTAATGTTATCACATGATCAATCTGCAAATACTCTTGTACAAATTATGGAAGGAAAAAGTATGTTGTAAACCCACCAGGATAGCAGTCAGAATCTCTTATATTTTGATCTAGACACTTAGTCACCTGGACATTTTTTCCCATCAAATTAAACAAATGTCATAATGTCTTTGTGAAGCAAGTCAGTAATGTTAGTCAACTTTATAGAAGAGGAAACCAAAATTAGATTACTTACCCAAAAAGCAGCTGCTATAAGACTGAATTTTTGAGGCCTCCCAAAATTCATATGTTGAAACCTAATTCCCATTGCAATGATATTAGGAGGTAGTGCCTTTGAGAGGCGGTTAGGTCATGAGGACAGAGCCCTCATAAATGAGATTGGTGTCTTTATTAAAAAAAGAGACCCCAAAGAGCTCCCCTGCCCCTTCTGCCATGTGAAGACACAGTGAGAAGACAGCCATTTATGAACCAGGAAGTGGGCTCTCACCAGACACCCAATCTGTCAGCACATTGATCTTGGACTTCCCAGCCTCCAAACCCATGAGAAATAAATGTTTGCTGTTTAAGCCACCCAGAATATGATATTTTTGTTAGAGCAGCCTGAATTAAGACAAGAATCAACAAGAAGATTACCTAACATCTTAGAATCCCAAATTTCCATCAGTTTATAGGACAACTTGGCTTTTCCACCTTCCGGAATTAAATTTGATGGCATCTTTGGAATCAAAGATACTGGTCCAGTTCAAAATCCAGCAAACGTTTTTAAAAATAACTTGACAGCTGACATTTCTGTCCCTTAAAAAAGAGCTGGTGTTTTGGGAAAATACTAGAGAGGTATTTTAATTGTTCCCAGCACCTCCACCCTGGCTCTGGCAACTGTCACCTCATTGGGGCCATCAAACAAGTCTGGATAACCTTCCAGCCTCAACTCTTACCTGTGTCAGTGCTCACCGAAGCAAAACTGGCCTGGAACAATTTGTGCCTCCTGTAACTATGCTTTCTCTCACTCTATTATCCTTCCTTACAAAATAATACTAACTTACATTTCAATAGCAATTTACGTAGCAGTTTTACAAACACTGTATTTTACAAATACTACATTGAGCTCTCTGCTGATCTGAAGTCTGCAACAACAGGAAGCGTGTACACATTTCTTACATGTGCTGTAAACATTTATTAAACAGGTACATCTTTATTATTACATGTTTGTTCAAAAGTAAGTCAATAAGTACCTTGAGAGTCAGAATGCCATATACGTGATTTTATATCCTGAGTTTAGAACAATATCTTATAGGCATTAAAATCTTAAAATATATCTGCTATTTTGATCTGGTTGGTATGAAATTCCAAGATATATCATGCTTATGCTTTTATTAAATATAAACTTGTAGGATTATTTATGTAAAAATTAACTTGACATTCTCATTAAAACCATAAACTGAAAGTGTTTTGCTGAACAAACTTAAATACAAAGGGCTTATACTGCTATTAAAGTAAATTATTTTTAACTTCTTATAGGTCATTTGTACAGCTTCTTTTAGTTTATAATACTAGAATTGAAGGGAAAAAAATGTCTTCAGATTGAAAAAGTCTCCTGAATGGGTATAAGAAAACAAATTCTGAGGGAAAATCTTTTCAATTTTAAATTCTATACTCAAGCTATCATCAAATTAGAAAGAAGAATAAAAACACTTCTCAGGGCTTCCCTGGTGGTGCAGTGGTTGAGAGTCTGCCTGCCGATGCAGGGGACACGGGTTCGTGCCCCAGTCCGGGAAGATCCCACTTGCAGCGGAGCGGCTGGGCCCGTGAGCCATGGCTGCTGGGCCTGTGCGTCCGGAGCCTGTGCTCCGCAATGGGAGAGGCTACAACAGTGAGAGGCCCGCGTACCACAAAAAAAAAAAACAAAAAAAAAAAACCCACTTTTCAATATATAAGCATTCAGAAAGTTTATCTCTCACATACGTTCTTTTTCAAGAAAATTACTTAAGGATATATGCAAGAAAAATGATAAAATACATGAAGAAAACAGGAAATCCAGAAACAGAGGTCCAACCAAGGAGAGCAGGCAAAAGAAGTCTGAGGATGATGGCTGTACATTCACCCATCCAGCTTAAAAAAGTAAGACAGAAGGCTCTGTAAAGTATCTTAGAAAAAGAAGGAAGCTTGATAGAAGAGAGAGGGTAATTTAAGGGGACTGGAGGAGAAAAATCAAATAAAGAATGAAAAAAAAGATAATTTAAGAATTCAGGGCATGTGCCAACTAGTAATCTTCAAAATATGAAACAAAGTAAGGTGATAATTGAAACAATTGATGGTACTCAAAAGAAAAGATTCAATTTATAATTAATGCAAAGAAGAATTTTCTTCTTGTGGCCCAGGTACTTCTCGTATCAACTTGGCAATCTGGGGAAGGGAATTTAACACCCTAGTTGGACCAATATTAAACAATGGCCATAATCAAGCAAATACTGTTCACTGTTTTTCAACAAAGAGTGGAATATTCGCTTGTTTAAGTGTAGGACTATGTCATTAACAGTCTTAATAACGTAAAAATAAAAGTGAAGCTGACAGAGAATGGCATGTGAAAGGTAGAAGAGGGGGACAAGGGTAGGAATAATAATATTTTCTTCTTACAAATTTGGAAGTCAAGAGATAATAAAGGAAATTCATGAAGCAAGAAATACTGTGTAAGTATATTATTTAAAGTTACAGAGATAAAAAATGTAAGAACTAAAAATTATATAAATGTCATATATTTGGAGGAGAGGTGGTATAAATGAACCAGATCTTCGTCTTTTGTTTCAAAGAGCTAATAGATATTGCCAAGTGTATGAATCCTGAAACAGAAGCAGAAATACATTCTCTGGTCTTTTGAAAGACATATTTGTATTATTTATTGCCACATGTATATATTTGATACAAATATTTAAAAAATGAACACAAGTGTTAAATTCCAAAGGAAGAGAGGTATGTATCTTGAAGAGCAGAACTCTCACTTTCTCCCAAGGTAGCCCATCTCTGTTTCCACCTTTCCCTTGGTCAGCATGTGCACCACCTAGCTCCACAGCTCTTTAGTGCCTCCTCTCATTTCTCTTTCTTCTTGGACTCAGAAATTACTTCTAATTGGGAAGCTTGGAATGTCACTGCGACTTCCCTGACTTTTTCTAACGTTCTGCACCTCTTCCTTTCACATTCAACAGAATGTGACTATGAATGTGATAGAATGACTCACGCAGTTTTTAGAGGCAAAATGTCTTGGTGCTTTAAGCGATGATAGAATATTCTCTCACTAGCATAAATCAGTCTGAACTCTTTTGATTGCCAGTAATAGAAACTAAATTCAAACTAGTTAACAAGACAAAGATGACATATTGACTCCAGGACTCCAAAGAATAGTTTAAATGACCAAATTGCAGGAGTAAGGGTCCAAGTAGGCCTCAAAAAAATGGAACCAGGAACTTAAGCACTGCCAGGATTTCCCATCTCCATCGTCATTTGATTTCTCTCTGCATACCAACCTTATCTCCCTCACTGAAGACTAGAGTCATCCACAAATATGAGGCAAGCATGACAGCGGCAGCTCTCAGTGCTTACAGCATTCAAACTTACCATTTGAGAGCGACTTCCCCAGGTCAAGTTTCAAAACTCCTAGGGAAGAACTCTTGGGTCAGATGCCCAACTCTGGATGAATTAGCTATGATCAGGAAATACTATAACTGGACAGGTTGAGTTGTGTGCCATGTGCCCTCACCTCCACTGACCAATCAGCTGTTGTCAGGGACACAGGTTCATGTGAGAACAGACAGCTCCTGCTGGAACTGTATGGTTAGAACAGGGGAAAGAAACTCTTAAAAGAAGAGAAATGTGATTCCAATGAGTGGGATTGAATGATAGGTGTACTAGAAAGGTAAAATAATAAGTGCTTGCTATATAGGAAATAAAACTATTTCAAAGAAATTACCTGGTGCCTAATAATTGTGAAAAAAGATAGTTTTCACAGCAATGGGGCTTTGCTCTTGAAAAACAATAGTTAAAGCATTAATTCAACTTAATCTTTCAAAAAGGTCCATAAATGAGAAGAAAAATGATTATTTATCATCTTAAAGATTATCTAACTTTTGCCCACAACTTCCCTAAAATAATTTCATTTGAATCTCTTAAAGCTGGCAAGATTTTGTTCTTAGGATGTATATGTAGTTTTAAAACAGCTAAAACTTAATTAGATATATGTGTGAGGATAAATAAGAAAGATATTCAGGCTAAAGATTTTGATTTCAAAACGTGTTAGTTTTTATCAATAAAAAATAATATATGTACCACATCTTCTTTATCCATTCCTCTGCTGATGGACATTTAAGTTGCTTCCATGTCCTGGCTATTGTAAATAGTGCTGCAGTGAACACTGGGGTGCATGTATCTTTTTGAATTATGGTTTTCTCTGGATATAGCCCCAGGAGTGGGATTGTGGGGTCATATGTTAGTTGTATTTTTAGTTTTTTAAAGAACCTCCATACTGTTCTCCATAGTGGCTGTACCAATTGATACATGTATACAATGGAATATTACTCGGCCATAAAAAAAACAAAATAATGCCATTTGCAGCAACGTGGAAGGACCTACAGATTGTCACACTAAGTCAAGTAAGTCAGACACAGAAAGACAAATATCATATGATATCGCTTATATGTGGAATCTAAAAAAAAGGGTACAAATGAACTTATTTACAAAACAGAAGTAGAGTCACAGATGTAGGAAACAAACTTATGGTTATCAGGAGATAAGGGGGGTGGGGGATAACTTGGGAGATTGGGACTGATATATACACACTGCTATATATAAGATAGGTACCTAAGAAGAACCTGCTGTATAGTACAGGGAACTCTACTCAATACTCTGTAATGGCCTATATGGGAAAAGGATCTAAAAAAAAGAAAAGAGTGGATATATGTATATGTATAACTGGTTCACTTTTCTCTACACCTGAAACTAACACAACATTTGAAATCAACTATATTCCAATAAAAATTTAAAAATAAATAGGTGAACAAATTTTAAAAACAATAAAATAAAATAAACAACTATAATGATACAACCAGTTTTCCTATGTGACTCTAAAGATAATTCCAAAGAAGGATTACAAAAATCGTATTTGGAGCAAGAGACGTATTTTTTAAACAAGTGTGTAGCATGTGTCTATGATCACTCTTGTTCGTCTATGCTGGGGGTTGAGAAACTTTCTCTGTAAAGAGCCAAACAAATAGTTTAGGATCAGTGGGCTGTATTATCTCTGTAAGGACTACTCAACCCTGACGTTGCTGCTTAGAGACAGCCATAGACAATAAGTAAATGAACTGATATGGTTGTGTTGCAATACAACTTTATTTATAAAACCATGTTGTTTGATTTGGCCTCCAAGCCATAATTTGCTGACCCATGCTCTATACTAAGTAAATATTCATCATCTCCATTCTCTTACTCTCTTCTTCCACATACCCTATCTACTACTTTTACTCTGTTTTAAAGCACAAATATGACCATATCACAGTACTGCTTAAAAACTTTTACTGACAAATTCCAGTTCTGATCACGACAGAGCAAATTGTATCAGACCATCTTCCCTGCTGAGAATATCTATAGAAACAAAATAAGTTGTAGAACACAGTTGTTTGAAGTTAAGAGACAGGGACCAAGGTACCCAAGACTTAAGAAGCCATGACCTTAAAGAGAAAGGAAGCACGTTGAGTGAAGTGAGCTGCACCTGCTCCTTCAAGTATTCCCTCAGTTCATTTTCCAATTCACAGCACAGTGCATAGAGACTGAACGGAAGGAAGCAGCATAGAGATCTGGCATTCACACAGACTTGGAGTGGCAAGTGCAAGGCCCCTGAGACAGTCAGGACTTGAGAGACCAAAATCTCAGAGAAAAGGGAACTTTCTGCACAAGTCTGCACAGCTTGTGCATTTGAGGTGCTTGCTGAATCTTAAGTTACAAAGGACTGAGAGGTTCAAAAACAACTTCTGAGCTTGAATACAGCATCTTTTTCTGTGCATTGCACACTGTAAATATTGACAAAGCAAATATTTAGTCAAGAGCCAAAAGACATGGTCTTCAACTTTAACATTCTTACTATTATTGGAAAGTATCTAGTATCAGCAAATTAAATGGCATTAAAACAACAAGCCACAAAGAAATTAACACAGAATAATGAAACATAGGCACTGATCAAACATCAACATCTTTAGGGTCCTTCAGCCTGTTATTCTTTAAGTCTCTATGATTTTAGTTCCATCAACCCCTCTGTCAGTTCCAAGATAGAACCAATTAATCTTGTTAAATTATTTTCCTGTGGATCAAGTTTAACTTCCTTGCTTAGTTCCAGAAAGTACTTTAAGACTAGTCTTATCTCCCAACTCCTCAAAACTATGATAGTCATTTATGAACTGAGGTAACAAGATCTATACACTATTCATATTTGTGTTTGTAATCTCACACCAAGAAAAGCATCAAGAGTTTTTTACTTTGTAGCTATCACTCCTTTTAAAACTATCTCTAGTCTACTACTCCCACTTGTTACTTGATTTAAACATCTTCTTGGATAATATATTTAAAGAATACTAAATGTACTATTTAGGTAGAAATAATACAAAATCATTATGTAACAATTTTAAGCAATATGGAACTTTTTAAAATTTAAAACTCACTTGAAGTCTACCAGTTAGTAATAATTATCCTTAATATTCCTAAAATATTAAAATAGATGGATTGATGGATAGTGTGATAGGCAGAATAGTGAACCTGAAAGGTGTCCACATCTTAACCCTCATTGCCATGTTATCTTACATAGCAGAGGGACTTCTGAGATATAATTAAAGTTATGGACTTTGATATGGGGAGATAACTCTGGATTATCTGGGTGACCCAAATCTAATCAGGAGTCCTTAAAAGCAGAGAACTTTTTCAGGTTGCATTCAGAGTGATGAAACCATGGAAGAAGAATCAGAGAGAAAGCATGAGAATCCAATCTGCCATTTCTGGCTCTGACAGTGAAGAAAGAAGGACATGAGCCAAGGAATGGCGTGGCCTCTGGAAGCTGGGCATGGCCAGTTATAGCCAGCAAGAAAACAAGAACCTCAGTCCTATAAACTCAAAAAACTGAATTCTATCAACAACTCAAAAGAGCAGGAAAAAGATTCTCCCCTAGAGCATACAGAAAGGGGCATCTTGATTTTAGCTCAGTGAGATCCATGTTAGACCTCTGACCTCAACAACTGTAGTTTTGGTAACGATAGAAATTTAATGTAATTAATACATATAAGTAGATAGATGCAGGACTTTCCAAAATTGAATCATTCTATATATCCCATTTTAGAATAAAAAATACTTTATTAAATTATACATGCATTTAAAAGAAACTAAAAATTAAAATATTTCCTTACCATAAGAGATGTGTTTCTAAAAAGAAATTCAACTAATATTAAAAAAAAAGATTATGAAAAATAGTGAAAAGTTGGAAATGGAATAAGTTTTTTAAAAACTATGTTCCTGATTTAGGCAATGTCTATTGTCCTTGCTATAAAAATAAATTAGTAGGGCCTTCCCTGGTGGCATAGTGGTTGAGAGTCTGCCTGCTGATGCAGGGGACACAGGTTCGTGCCCCAGTCCGGGAAGATCCCACATGCCGCGGAGCTGCTAGGCCTGTGAGCCATGGCCACTGAGCCTGCGCGTCCGGAGCCTGCGCTCCACGGCGGGAGAGGCCACAACAGTGAGAGACCCGTGTACCGCAATAAATAAATAAATAAATAAATAAATAAATAAATAAATAAATTAGTATATTCCACTTCTTGCCATTCCTCTCCCATATCATCAAATTTTATTACTTATATTATTCATTTTACTATATCAGAGTTTATCATATTTACAGTTTGTTCTCCAATCAATAATTCCAATAATTTTTTAGTTATTATTTCTTATGTTTCAATGCTTAAAACCAGTCCTTTTTACCGTGGCTTCTTTATTCATGAGTTTTTAATTTTGATTCACCTTTTGGTTGGCAAAAATTACCTAATATGTTTTCAAGAATTATTCACGAGTGCTGTGTTCTGAGTTCTTGCATATGAGGAATGCTTTAAACTTTAAGCTTGAAGGAGAATACAGCTGGGTATAAAAATCCTTGATTATATTTTATTTCCTTCAGAAATTTTTAGCTATTGCACCACTCTCCTCTGGCACTGGATGTTGCTGTGGAAAGACTGAGGCTAATATTATGTTCACGTATATTTTTGTTTTTTAATTTTTCTTCTCCAGATAGAAAAGGACGCTATCTTTACCCCTGCCATCCTCTAGGAAATTTGTTTTTGTGGATAGTTCTATATCAGTTGTTTTCTAGGACAGGATAAACCTGTTTACCTATATATTCAGATATTTATTTCAGAGAATTTATCTGCTATTACATCATTTTTTCCTGCTTTTTCCCCTGTTCAAGTTTTTGTAGTCCTTTCTTCAATAACTGGAGTAGTATTTTCAGTCATGTTTACTCATTTACTCATCCCTGCAATGTTTTTATTTTATCTTCCATTGCTTTTCAGATCACTACAAACTCTCTTTTTACTTCCTTCAGTTTATTATTTTTTTCTTTGAAGACTAGCATATTTTCCTCGAGCTCCTTTTAAAGAAAGATCAGTGGCCTGCATTTTCTTAAGCCTGAAAAGTTTGCATTTTCCTATTTAATTAAACCTGCAATATGTTTTTTCATTTACCTTCTGATTACGTTATTGTTCTCTTTTATTTTATAGTTTATGCTTGTAGGCCCCATGCTAATTCTGTCGTGATTATTACTCATCTTGAAATGTAGCTGGCTCTTTATGGAATAAAATGTGAAGAGATGAAAAGAGGGTTAAATCAAAGCAGTCAATAGCTTCTATGGGATATGTGTCTTAAACACTCTCTTAAGAAGTCTGTTATCGTCTGGGAAAAATGGTATGGCTAGAGATAAGCAAAGGAAGTTCTTGCTCCTCCTGAACACATTTCCCAAAAAATAGCACCTTTTCAACAATATTTTAAGGAATATGTTGAAATGATGCCTGTAATGAAAAGACATTAGGGTTGGTCTGCTCATTGTACAATTGAAATGTCAATGTTCAGACTGTGCTGACTTCTTAAACTACAAAGCATCCCCTTTAACCACACCTTGTACCACTCCTCGTTCACCTATAGCAATACCTCCTTAGGGTAGTTTTTTTTTTTTTTTTCCCATACGTGGGCCTCTCACTGTTATGGCCTCTCCCGTTGCGGAGCACAGGCTCTGGACGTGCAGGCATGGCTCACAGGCCTAGCAGCTCTGCGGCATGTGGGATCTTCCCGGACCGGGGCACAAACCCGTGTCCCCTGCATCAGCAGGCGGACTCTCAACCACTGCGCCACCAGGGAAGCCCTAGGGTAGATAATTTTAAAGTAAAAGAGTAAGACGATTTGTGGACAAGTTGTCTCCTTCAGTACTAACTTGAAGCTCTATAGTATTAACATTTCTACAGAGCTACTTCCCACTTCTTTCTTGGCCCACACACATCCCTAGATTTTACCTCCAATGAAAAGACCCTTAGATAATATCCTTTCACACCAAAGATACTTTTTAGGGAAGTATGGGTTCTGCTTTGGTTTCAAGATGGCATTCATGGGTAGGCTCCTTGTCAACTCCCATTCAGACTTCACACTACGTAAGTATGCTTATTTATAAAAGTGTTCAGCTGTAGCTGATACTTTGTTTTTTTACATAGAGTGTTTATTTTTCTAGTTTAGATTTTTATAGTTTTTACTGGTGAATTTTGAGGGAAAGAAGCAGAAAAAATGTTCATACTTAGTCATTTTTAACCATGAATCTCAGATAATCTTTCCTATATCAAAATTAATAAAACCCTAGCCAATTGGTTATGGAATTGAGGTAAAATTTGGACATAGGTAAACAACTCAGACATCAGAATGATAATGATTAAATGAAAAATGGGGGGAAAGTTGATGTTCATGGGCGTTTATCATTATCATGATAAAGAAGATTTTAAAAGGCAACATGTTCAGGTTACATTTTTTAACTGGGAACGATGTGGTAGAAAAAAAAATCTTCAAAAATGGAGTATAATTTAGGCTCTTGGGTTAGCTTTTTAAACAACAGATAGATGTTCAGCAGTATTCTGAAGAGGTCTTGGATGTTCTGCACAAAAAGCATGAGGGGTTTCAACTGAAATTTCAGATCAATTCCATCAAATAGGTGTGTGAGTTGGCCCATCATAGCTTTAGACTTTGTCTACATCATATTATGAGGCATCTTTTTCTAAAATAGATGAATTTCATCTCTGTTGACAACCCATTAAAACAAATAACCCTCTTTGTGATAATCACAGCAAGAGTCAGAGGGAACTCCTCAGCAGTTACAGTTTCACCTTCAATGTGCTGACCACTCACTTTGATGTTGTACAGATTGGAATAAGTTCCATCTGGGGCTTGATGAAAGTTTCATCAGTGGTACACTATGCTTAGCTTTTAGGTTCTCAAATTCTTAACCTTCCACTGAATTTACATTAAGCTAATCCTCACTGAGAATTTACTTTGATCCTCCAGCCACACTCAAAAGATTTTCCATCAATCACATTTTTTCATCTCTTGACAATTATAGTTGAATATATACATGCTGTACTTTTCACATTATGGCTGACTCACTCTGTATTTCAGAATTTTCTCACTGTCAAATGACTAATTCACAATAAATTATGATACTTACTTATCATTGTCTCATCCCTTTCCATTTTTTAATTATCTCAACTCTGCATCATAACCTACACTTCTCCTTACTAGCATTTGCAACATTGCTATTATTATTATGTTGGGATTAATAATACTCCTATAATTCCTCAAAACTAAACAAGAGCACAGTCAACACGTAAGCTTAGGGCTTCCCTGGTGGTGCAGTGGTTAAGAATCCACCTGCCAATACAGCCCTGGTCTGGGAAGATCCCACATGCCGTGGAGCAACTAAGCCCATGTGCCACAACTACTGAGCCTGCACTCTAGAGCCTGAGAGCTGTGTGCCACAACTACTGAAGTTCGCGCTCCTAGAGCCCATGCTCTGCAACAAGAGAAGATCCCACAATGAGAAGCTCATGCACTGCAACGAAGAGTAGTCCCCACTCACCACAACTAGAGAAAGCCCGCGCACAGCAATGAAGACCCAATGCAGCCAAAAATAAAAATAAATAAATTTGTTAAAAATAAATGTAAGCTTACACAAATGATGATGGCTGAGATAAATCAGCTGTTGTAGCCAGTATCACACCTGTTGGTTTAGGATAGTGTGCTCTAACAAGTAGCCTTCTTCTTGTTCAAATATTTGTGCAACTATACTGCGTTGAGCCTTGCAAGTCAAATTTAGTAATGTGGCTAAATTACTAGCTAATTTAGTAATGTTGCTTTTCTGGCTCAGTGGCCTCAATTAGAAATATGGGTAAATATTGCTGAATATGCTCCTAAAAGCATTAGAATATTTGGCTAAGAAATGGAGACAATTAGCATTACCAGGATCTTCTCTGTATCTCAGTCTTCAAATGAGGAAAAATTTGACCTCCTAATCTGAGGACACAGAGCTTGTTTTAATGATTACCAGATTCTCTTTCATATGGTAGCATTTTCTCCTTTGAAGTTTTAGAGACTTTCTGTTTAGTGCTCTTAAAGTTAGGCAATGGACTGTAATAGTCTTACTTCTAACTGCAAAACTGTGAAGGTTGCTCATGGGAACTTAAGGAAACTCTGTTGGCATCATTGACATTTAGATGGAAAGCCTATAATATTCATTCACTTCCAATTTGGTGAACTATTAAGCTCGTAGATTTAAAACATGTATTTCCCACTTTTCCCCTTCTTACTCCAGCACCTTATACAGGGCATAAAGGTACGTCATCAAATATTTTTATGATAAGAAAGAGATTATTATTTGATATTTGTGGCTACCACACAATAAAATGGCATTAAAATCTTCGAATTCTCTACTTAGGCTCCTTAAAAATCCCACAAAAGTTGCTTCTGATAAGTTCATTACAGCCAGTAAAGACGAATGGCATATATCATGGTATCCATTTATTCCTTCCAAATATACACGTTTCCAAATGGAATATTATGGTCTTCCTAGAAAGAAAAAAATGTGATCTTTGGTATGATTTCTGTTATCCAGGATATCATTGAAATACATTTATTTAACTAGGCATTTACTGTTTGGGGAATTTGCAGTGATTGAGCTCCAGTTCATTACTTTCAGGGCTGCCATGCTATTGTCAGGGCCTCAAAATCAGTGCAATGGCCTAAACCCAGGTCAGAGAGGCTACGATAGCACAAAGGCAATTATGCTGCAAGAAAAATGTTGTCCACTAATCAGCTGACAATCAGTTACTAAGAAGAGGAGATAACCCTCTCCCCACTCAAGCTCTTCAGTATTAATAGTGCCATCGTGTAATTACTTTCGGCTTGGGCAGGTGCATGAAAGGACAGACTCTATAGCACACTGCATCGAAGATTAATGAGTTCTGTCAATTTGCCCAGCAGACATCTGATTCTCCATCTTTCTGTAGCTACTAGTTTTACACTTGCCTCAGGGTTTTTCCCCCTGAAAAAATTAGCTAGTAATTTAAATACATTCAATAAGCATACATCTTTAAGGAAGCAAAAAAAACTCTCTAATTTTGCAATGAAGTACGAATGAAAGAGACTCTTCATCTGAATATTAACATAGCAAGTAGTTCATAATGGCAGTATTCTTTTAGTCATACTTTATTTTTAGTTGTCGCAATTAGTGATGTATAGGATTCAGAGGCTATATAAACCCTCAAAGTAGGATCATGTAAACCCAACATCCTTAATATTCTCCCTTTCCCTTGCTGGCATAGAAGCTAAAAAGGGAAAAACTGTGAGAGCTCTAATAAATTACGGAACTGTTTTAAAGCCTCCTATAATACAAATGGCTTGACTAAGGGGGAGTTTTTAGCCCACAGATTTTCTGGGTAAAAGCCATTGAGACTTCCCCCACCTCAAGGAAAATGCAGCAATGGCCTAGAGAACTTGGTCACCCAGACTATACATTTGTGTCAGAACAGGAATTGCCTATAAACTGAAATGAAAATCAGGAAATTTGCTGTTGCTCTAAATTGATATTTTATAACCCAACTACTGTAAAATCTCATAATCTTTAAATACATGAGGTCAATGTACTAAATGGCTACTTTATGATGTTACCTAATGGCTCCGATTTGTTTCTCATGAGGACCTAACTCTTCCTAGTTTATTGCTCTCCTCGATTGTTCTTTCAATGAATGTATGAATAAAAGGAGGAAAAAAAATCTGACTCAGAAACATAATTTGCTCCTTTACCTCTCTGCCTCCATTTAATGTTACAATCACCCATCCATGAAAATTTTTTTCCAGACTACATTTATTGGATATTAGATTCTGCTAATTAATTCTTTGTATTAATTTCTTTTGAAGTGATGTTATCAATTGTTTCCAGGAGAAGGAAAAGAATAAAACAAAGAAAGAAATTTTTAAAAAAGAAAAAAAAACAGCCCAGCCATAATTTGATTTTTGCATAAATGGTCTTAAGCCTACCCAAATGCTATAGGCTTGTTTATCCTTGATCCATATTCATTGGTAGATGCTGTTTAAATTATTGCTTTCCACAGTAAGAAACAATAGAGTAGGAAATACTTTTGATCTGGAAAACTGTGTCTAAGAAGATAGCAGTACCTGTGCTTCCTTAAAAAAAAACAAAACAGAAACAGTCTCATGCCTCTAAAGCCACTAATCTTCAAAGTTGGAAATATTTTGAAACCCATATCAGACAGAGAATCTTCATCAGAAAAAGATGAGATACATTATAAAAGCCATGATCTCATAGTAAACAAGGACCAATGTTACCTTACCCCTACTATGAAATGATCTTAGCTGTTTGATTTTTCCTCCCAATCATATTTTTACTTACTCTCATATCTTTACATCCATCCAGGGGTTACAAAAGAGGTTATTTTTTCCAAGTATCTAATACCATCTAACGAAGCCCTTGGCAGGTATTTCATATGGCTCAACTAGAAGCGTGTCTAGCCCAGAGCTGAGAGCTGTCCTGCCTGGAGACACAGTTCTGGGATCTTACCCCCTGATGTGTGATAACCCACGCCACCATCTGTGCTGCCACGAGAGGTGTCAAAGGTAGACCTAATTTCAATCACATGCATTCAAATATGTACACATGTATATATGCATACATGTACATTTAGGTAATACTTCAATATGATTCTGACTACTAATTTCTGGTCAAAATTATCTGAGTACTTTAGAGACCAATATTTAAGATCTATTTGACTATTCTGCCCAAGAAAGAAAATCTAAATAGTGTAAACTGAATAGATAGGCAAGGAAAATAGGCAGTACTATAAGCAATCTTAGCATTATGGTCCAAAGGAAACCTAGGTTCATTAGTCTCTTCACATCACTGCTCCATGACTGGATATATTATTGATTAATCCTAATAGGTATATTATTATTAGATGAAGAAAGACAACTCTTAGCAGACATATAAAATATCTAAACCCCATCAACCCAGACTAGAGAGGGCAGAAGAAAAACCGGATTTAATATCAATACATCTTTAAGCAGGAGGAGAAATGGAAGCTTAAGGGGTTCATCATAGGAGAACAGGGTGATTTCTCATCTCTGACCCTCATCAGTCCTGGGATGTGTTTTATCCAGATGGTTTTCTGTTACTGGTCGAAGTGCTTCTTAACTTTAACTGGAAATGGCCTGCTATGGCAGCCAAAGCTAAGCTTTCCTTCAGTGCACACACTGTAGGTGTTGGCATATAGAGGTATGTTTACAAAAGTATAGAGGTAAGCCTGGATCTGCTTAAACAGAGGGACATTTCTTGCAAACTCCAAACCTCCCAGCTTTTTTCATCCAGGAAACAGATTTAATTAACATGCCGCGGAGACCTTCAAGATGGTGGAGGAGTAACGTGGACATCACCTTCCTCCCCACAAATACATCAAACAAACATCTACATGTGGAACAACTCCTACAGAACACCTACTGAACATTGGCAGAAGACCTCAGACTTCCCAAAAGGCAAGAAACTCCCCACATACCTGGGTAGGGCAAAAGAAAAAAACAGAGACAAAAGAATAGGGACAGGACCTGCACCTCTGGGAGGTAGCTGTGAAGGAGGAAAGGTTTCCACACACTAGGAGGCCTCTTCACTGGTGGAGATAGGGGATGGCGAGGGCAAGTTTCAGAGTCATGGAGGGGAACGCAGCAACAGGGGTGCAGCAGGCAAAGCGGAGAGATTTCTGCACAGAGGATCCGTGCCGACCAGCACTCACCAGCCCGAGAGGCTTGTCTGCTCACCCACCGGGGCGGGTGGGGCTGGGAGCTGAGGCTTGGGCTTCGGAGGAAGTCGGATCCCAGGTAGAGGACTGGGGTTGGCTGCATGAACACAGCCTGAAGGGGGCTAGTGCACCAGAGCTAGATAGGAGGGGTCTGGGAAAAAGTCTGGAACTGCCTAAGAGGCAAGAGACAATTGTTTCAGGGTGTGCGAGGAGGGGATTCAGAGCACCGCCTAAGCAAGCTCCAGAGACGGGCGCGAGCCGCGGCTATCAGCGCGGACACCAGCGACGGGCATGAGACACTAAGGCTGCTATTGCAGGCAGCAAGAAGCCTGTGTGCAAGCACAGGTCACTATACACACCTCCCCTCCCGGGAGCCTGTGCAGCCCGCCACTGCCAGGGTCCCGGGATCCAGGGAAAACTTCCCTGGGAGAACACACAGTGCACCTCAGGCTGTTGCAACGTCACACTGGCCTCTGCCACTGCAGGCTCTCCCCACATTCTGTACCCCTCCCTCCCCCCAGCCTGAGTGAGCCAGAACCCCCTAATCAGCTGCTACTTTAACCCCGAACTGTCTGAGCGAAGAACAGATGCCCTCAGGCAACCTACAATCAGAGGCGGGTCCAAATCCAAAGCTGAACCCCAGGAACTGTGCGAACAAAAAAGAGAAAGGGAAATCTCTCCCAGCATCCTCAGGAGCATCAGATTAAATATCCACAATCAACTTGGTGTACCTGCATCTCTAGAATAGATGAATAGACAATGAATCATCCCAAAATTGAGGCAGTGGACTTTGGGAGCAACTGTAGACTTGGGGTTTGTTTTCTACATCTGTTTCTGGTTTTATGTTTATCTTAGTTTAGTATTTAGACCTTATTATCATTGGTAGATTTGTTTATTGATTTGACTGTTCTCTTCCTTTTATTTTATAATAGATATATATATTTTTTTCCTTTTTCTCTTTTTTTGGTGTGTATGTGTATGCTTCTTTGTGTGCTTTTTTTTCACGAAGCACCAAGCTGATCTCCCTGTGCTATGCGACTGCTTCCCACTAGCTATCTATTTTACATTTGGTAGTATATATATGTCCATATATACACTACCACTATCTCACTTTGTCCCAGCTTACCCTTCTTTGTGTGATTTTGTCTGTATAGCTTTGCTTTTACCATTTGTCCTTGGGTTCTGTCTATCTGTTTTTTGTGTGTGTTTGTTTCTTTAGCACAGTTTTTAGGGCTTGCTTTCATTGGTGGATTTGTTTTTTGATTTGGTTGCTCTCATCTTTCTTTTTTTTCAAATTACTTCTTAATTTTTTATTTTTAATAATTTTTTATTGTAATAACTTTCTTTTCCTTCTTTCCTTCCTTCTTTCTTTTTTCTTTCTTTTTTTCTTTCTTGCCTTCCTTCCTTCTTTCCTTCTTCTTTCTTTCTTTCTTTTTCTTTTTTACTCCCCTTTCTTCTGAGCCATGTGGTTGACAGGGTTTTGGTGTTCCAGCTGGGTGTTAGGCCTGTACCCCTGAGGTGGGAGAGCCAAGTTCAGGACATTGGTCCACCAGAGACCTACCGGCTCCACATCACATCAAACAGCGAAAGCTCTCCCAAAGATCTCCATCTCAATGCTAAGACCCAGCTCCACTCAAAGACCAGAAAGCTACAGTGCTGGACACCCTACACCAAACAACTAGAAAGACAGGAACACAACCCCACCCATTAGTGGAGAGGCTACCTAAAATCATAATAAGGTCACAGACACCCCAAAACACACCACCAAATGCAGTCCTGCCCACCAAAAAGACAAGATTCAGCCTCAGACACCACAACACAGGCATCAGTCCCCTCCACGAGGAAGCCTACACAACCCACTGAACCAACCTTAGCCACTGCGGGCAGACACCAAAAACAATGGGAACTACAAACCTGCAGCCTGCGAAATGGAGACCCCAAACACAGTAAGTTAAGCAAAATGAGAAGACAGAGAAACACACAGCAGATGAAGTAGCAAGGTAAAAACCCACCAGACCAAACAAATGAAGAGGAAATAGGCAGTCTACCTGAAAAAGAATTCAGAGTAATAATAGTAAAGATGATACAAAATCTTGGAAATAGAATGGAGAAAATACAAGAAACGTTAACAAGGACCTAGAAGAACTAAAGAGCAAACAAACAATGATGAACAACACAATAAATGATACTAAAAATTCTCTAGAAGGTATCAATACCAGAATAACTGTGGCAGAAGAATGGATAAGTGACCTGGAAGACTAAATAGTGGAAATAACTATCACAGAGCAGAATAAATAAAAAGGAATGAAAAGAACTGAGGACACTCTTAGAGACATCAGGGACAACGTAAAACGCACCAACATTCGAATTATAGGGGTCCCAGAAGAATAAGAGAAAAAGAAAGGGACTGAGAAAATATTTGATAAGATTATAGTTGAAAACTTCCCAAATATGGAAAAGGAAATAGTCAGTCAAGGCCAGGAAGTGCAGAGAGGCCCATACAGGATAAATCCAAGGAAAAAAACACCAAGACACATATTAACCAAACTATCAAAAATTAAATATAAAGAAAAAATATTAAAAGCAGCAAGGGAAAAACAACAAATAACACACAAGGGAACCCCCATAATGTTGACAGCTGAACTTTCATCAGAAAATTCTGCCAGAAGGGACTGGCAGGACATATTTAAAGTGATGAAAGGGAAAACCTACAACTGAGATTACTCTACTCAGCAAGGATCCTATTCAGTTTCGACAGAGAAATTAAAACCTTTACAGACAACCAAAAGCTAGAAGAATTCAGCACCACAAAACCAGCTTTACAACAAATGCTAAAGTAACTTCTCTAGGCAGGAAACACAAGAGAAGGAAAACACCTACAATAACAAACCCAAAACATTTAAGAAAATCGTAATAGAAACATACATATTGATAACTACCTTAAATGGAAACGGATTAAATGCTCCAACCAAAAAACATAGACTGGCTGAATGGATACAAAAACAAGACCATACATATGCTGTCTACAAGGGACCCACTTCACACCTAGGGACACATACAAACAAAATGAGAGGATGGAGAAAGATATTCCATGCAAATGGAAATCAAAAGAAAACTGGAGTAACAACTCTTATACCAGACAAAATAGACTTTAAAATAAAGACTATTACAAGAGACAAAGAAGGACACTACATAATAATCAAGGGATCAATCCAAGAGGAATATATAATAATTGTAAATATTTATGCACCCAACCTAGGAGCACCTCAATACATAAGGTAAATGCTAACAGCCATAAAAGGGGAAATCGACAATAAAACATACATAGTAGGGGACTTTAACACACCACTTTCACCAACGGACAGATCATCCAAAATGAAAATAAATAAGGAAACACAAGCTTTAAGTGATACATTAGACACTATGCACTTAATTGATATGTATAGGACATTCCAACGAAAAACAACAGAATACACTTTCTTCTCAAGTACTCATGGAACATTCTGCAGGATAGATCATATCTAGGGTCACAATTCAAGCCTTGGTAAATTTAAGAAAATTGAAGTTATATCAAGTATCTTTTCCAACCACAATGCTATGAGACTAGATACCAATTACAGGAAAAAATCTGTAAAAAATACAAACACATGGAGGCTAAACAATACACCACTAAATAACCAAGAAATCACTGAAGAAATCAAAGAGGAAGTAAAAAAGTACATAGAAAGAAATGAAAATGAAAACACGATGAAAAAAAACCTTTGGGATGCATCAAAAGCAGTTCTAAGAGGGAAGTTTAGAGCAACACAATCCTACCTCAAGAAATAAGAAACATCTCAAATAAACAACCTAACCTTACACCTAAAGCAATTAGAGAAAGAAAAACAAAAAAGTCCCAAAGTTAGCAGAAGTAAAGAAATCATAAAGATCAGATCAGAAATAAATGAAAAAGAAATGAAGGAAACAATAGCAAATATCAATAAAACTAAAAGCTGGTTCCTTGAGAGGATAAACAAAATTGATAAGCCATTAGCTTAACTCATCAAGAAAAAAAGGGAGAAGACTCAAATCAATAGAATTAGAAATGAAAAAGGAGGAATAACAACTGACACTGCAGAAATAGAAAGGATCATGAGAGATTACGACAAGCAACTCTATGTCAATAAAATGGACAACCTGGAAGAAATGGACAAATTCTTAGAAATGCACAACATTCCGAGACTGAACCAGGGAGAAATAGTAACTATAAACAGACCAATCACAAGCAACGAAATTGAACTTGTGATGAAACATCTTCCAACAAACAAAAGCCCAGGACCAGATGGCTTCACAGGCGAATTCTATCAAACATTTAGAGAAGAGCTAACACCTATCCTTCGCAAACTCTTCCAAAATATAGCAGAGGGAGGAACACTCCCAAACTCATTCTACGAGACCACCATCAACCTGATACCAAAACCAGACAAGGATGTCACAAAGAAAGAAAACTACAGGCCAATGTCACTGATGAACATAGATGCAAAAATCCTCAACAAAATACTAGCAAACAGAATCCAACAGCACATTAAAAGGATCATACACCATGATCAAGTGGGGTTTCTGCCAGGAATGCAAGGATTCTTCAATATATGCAAATCAATCAATGTGATACACCATATTAACAAACTGAAAGATAAAAACCATATGATCATCTCAATAGATGCAGAAAAAGTTTTCAACAAAATTCAACATGCATTTAAGATAAAAACTCTCCAGAAAGTAGGCATAGAGGGAACTTACCTCAATATAACAAAGGCCATATATGACAAACCTGAAGCCAACATCATTCTCAATGGTGAAAAATTGGAACTACTTCCTCTAAGATCAGGAACAAGACAAGGTTGTCCACTCTCACTACTATTACTCAACATAGTTTTGGAAGTTTTAGCACCAGCAATCAGAAAAGAAAAAGGAACCCAAATTGGAAAAGAAGAAGTAAAGCTGTCACTGTTTGCAGATGACATGATACTCTACATAGAGAACCCTAAAGATGCTACCAGAAAATTACTAAAGCTAAAGAATGAATTTGCTAAAGTAGCAAGATACAAAATTAATGCACAGAAATCTCTTGCATTCCTATACACTAACAATGAAACATCTGAAAGAGAAATTAAGGAAACAGTTCCTTTTACCATTGCAACAAAAAGAATAAAATACCTAGGAATAAACATACCTAAGGAGACAAAAGACCTGTATGCAGAAAACTATAAGACACTGATGAGAAAAATTAAAGATGATACAAACAGATGTAGGGATATACCATGTTCTTGGATTGGAAGAATCAACATTGTGAAAATGACTCTACTACCCAAAGCAATCTACACATTCAGTGTAATCACTATCAAACTACGAATGGCATTTTTCACAGAACTAGAATAAAATATTTCACAATTTGTATGGAAACACAAAAGTCCCCGAGTAGCCAAACTAATCTTGAGAAAGAAAACTGGAGCTGGAGGAATCAAGCTCCCAGACTTCAGTCTATTCTCCAAAGCTACAGTAATCAAGACAGTATGGTACTGGCACAAAAACAGAAATATACATCAATGGAACAGGATAGAAAGCCCAGAGATAACCCACGCACCTCTGGCCACCTGATCTTTGACAAAGGAGGCAAGAATATACAATGGAGAAAAGACAGCCTCTTCAATAAATGGAGCTGGGAAAACTGGGCAGCTACATGTGAAAGAATGAAATTAGAACACTCCCTAATACCACACACAAAAATAAACTAAAATTTATTAAAAACCTAATTGTAAGGCCAAACACTATAAAACTCTTAGAGGAAAACACAGGCAGAACATTTTATGACATAAATCACAGCAAGATTCTTTTCGACCCACCTCCTAGAGAAACGGAAATAAAAACAAAAATAAACAAATGGGACCTAATGAAACTTAAAAGCTTTTGCACAGCAAAGGAAACCATAAACAAGACGAAAAGACATCCCTCAGAATGGGAGAAAATATTTGCAAATGAAGCATTAAAGGATTAATCTACAATATTTACAAGCAGCTCATGCAGCTCAATATCAAAAAAAACAAACAACCCAATCCAAAAATGGGCAGAAGACCTAAATAGACGTTTCTCCAAAGAAGATATGCAGAGTGTCAACAAACACATGAAAGAATGCTCAACATCATTAATCATTAGAGAAATGCAAATCAAAACTACAATAAGATATCATCTCACACCAGTCAGAATGGCCATCATCAAAATATCTACAAAAAATAAATGCTGGACAGGGTGTGGAGAAAAGGAAACCCTCTTGCACTGTTGGTGGGAATGTAAGTTGATACAACCACCATGGAGAACAGTATGGAGGTTCCTTAAAAAACTAAAAATAGAACTACCATATGACCCAGCAATCCCACTCTTGGACATATACCCTGAGAAAACCATAATTCAAAAAGAGTCAAGTACCACAATGTTTATTGCAGCTCTATATACAATAGCCAGGACATGGAAGCAACCTAAGTGTCCATCGACAAATGAATGGATAAAGAAGATGTGGCATATATATACAATGGAATATTACTCAGCCATAAAAAGAAATGAAATTGAGTTTTTTGTAGTGACGTGGATGGATCTAGAGTCTGTCATACAGAGTGAAGTCAGAAAGAGAAAAACAAATACCATATGCTAACATATATATATGGAATATAAAAAAAATTGGTTCTGAAGAACCTAGGGGCAGCACAGGAATAAAGATGCAGATGTAGAGAATGGACTTGAGGACACAGGGAGGCGGAAGAGTAAGCTGGGATGAAGTGAGGGAATGGCATGGACATATATACACTACCAAATGTAAAATAGATTGCTAGTGGGAAGCAGCCACAGAGCCCAGGGAAATCAGCTGGGTGCTTTGTGACCACCTAGAGGGGTGGGATTGGGAGGGTGCGAGCGAGATGCAAGAGGGAGGAGATATGGGGTTATATGTATACATAGCTGATTCACTTCGTTATAAAGCAGAAGCTAACACATCACTGTAATGCAATTATAGTCCAATAAAGATGTTAAAAAAATTTTCAATAAAATTCAATATAGTCTAATAGTTTTCAACTCTTATAGTAATAAAAATAAAATAATAATAGCTAACACTTTGTGTTTACTAAAGTCAGGCACCATTCCAAGTGTTTTACATGTGTTAACACTTTAAATCCTCATGATGACTCTGTGACATTGGTACTACTACTATTTCCATTCTAGAGATGAGGGAACTAAGGTGCAGAGAAGTTAGTAGTTTGATCAAGATCAAATGGCTAAAACTGAGATTCAAATTCAAGGTGTTTCCCTTCAGAGTCTATGCTTTTTATCACTACATTATGAATAGAATTTTTGAACAATCATACTATCAAAAAAGGACAAAAACAATAGACATTATCTTTAAATGGTATGAAATAATAGACTCAATAATGAGCATAACATCTAGTTGAGCAATATTGTGATAGAGTTATTTAATCAACTTATCAGAATACCCTTCTTGCAAGCCCAAGGCTGAGTCAATTAAATTTTCTGAATTCACCGAAGTTTGTCTAAACGCTCTAAACTCTAAACGCTCATTTTTTATCAAAATAATTTTTATGGTCGGCTGGCATTGTGCCAATTACATCATTGGATTTCATCCACAGAACACATAATTATCTGAATTTTTCTGTTCAGACTGTCTTTGAAGATCAGCTTGAGAACTGAAGGACTGAAGCTCATCTCTTTCTTAAAGGACTTACTAAAAGACTTACTAACAACTGCAAGAAGGCATCGGCACCTCCCAGCACACTGACATTGTCCACTCATCCTTCCTCTGATGCCTCAGATGTGGTAGGCTTTGGATGGAGTCCCAGGACTCATTGCCAACAGTTTAAGCAGCTGTCTTGCTGTGTCATTTCAGAAGCATATTCAGCTACACACAACAGAAAATTGAACTTATGATGACTTAACTAAATACAGGTTGGTTGGTTTGTTTTCACACGTTAAGAGATCAGAAAGTTGAAAACCCCAAGCAGTACCATGATGTCATTGGTACAACGCCTTCTTCTATATCTGCTTCACCACATGCTTGAGGTGTGGACCCAGTCTGCATAATCTCAGACACTATAATGCTGGCACAGATAGGAGGAAGCGGGAAGAACAAGGTGAAAGGCATATGCCAGCTGGGCATGGCTGTCATCAAAGGAACTTCACTGAGAGTCCTATGCTAAGACTTTTGTTTATATCTCATATCCAAAACTGCAGCATCTTGCCATCCCCAAGCAGCAAAGAAGTCTGGGTAATGTGTTTTTCAGCTGGGTACTTTGTTACCTAGGAAAATCACTGATTATGATAGTAATAAAAGAGAGACTAGAATTGGGTTGTCAACTCTCAGTCTGCCACACTGACATTAGTCATGCATGGGAGAATCCTTACACTGATGTATCTTACCTCTGCTTAACCAATTCCAACGTTTGGAATCTGTTGACTGCAATTTTGATACGTAAGGACACTTTTAGTTATAAGTAAAAGAACGCAAAGAAGCTTACCTGTAAAGGGAAATTTAATAAGTTTACATAAATTAAAATTCTGGGGCATCATATTGACTTCAGGTACAGCTAAATCCAGGAGCTGAAACAGTGTCATCAAAGTCCTTCCCCTCTACCTCCTTTTTCTCTTCTTCCTCCTCTTCCTCTCAGACAAGATTTCTCTATGTAGCAAAATAAAATGGCTGCTGGCCATCCACATCCTGTACATTTAGCATTGCCAGTGGAAAGAGTGATTACATATGGTATTGAGGTTCCAAAGAGGAATAAAAAATGATCCTAATACTTAAGGAGTTCACAAGTCTAGAGGAAATGCTTTAATTTTCTTGGATGAATCAAGCTATGTGAAAGTAAAATATTATACTCTCACTATTTTGAAATACTTTTTAAAAACTATTGTTCATCTCTAGTCTGTATTACCATCCATCATTGTTACATAAATATCCCTTCATCTCTAAGACCATAAGACTGAGCATGATATCCCAAGGGTATTCCCAAAAGCAGAAATTCTGTCATGTTATATAGAAAAGGGTTTCCATGCCAAATCAGTGTCAGAAACCATGCTTACTACATCTTATTCCTATATATTTAAAATGTCCATTAACATTTTAAAGTTCCTAAAGTTAGGAAACCTGAATACTTTTATATAATCCAGAATTGTCCAAACTTTACCAAACACAATAATTTTTTGAGTTGAGTGAATGAAATTTAGCCCTACAAAGCCAGCCCTTGGATTTGAAAGAAAGTTTGAAAGGCAGAAATGAGAATGTATAATCTACATTTTATAATGTGTCACATTATCTTCCTCTTACTTATAGAGACATAATTCCATGTTCATGCCATGATACACATCATAACTATAGCAAAAGTAAGCAGGAAGCAAAGCAATGAAAAGATGAGAGAATGGTTCACTTTAGTATGAACTGGGAGATTGAATTATTTCTTTTAGAAGCAGCTTTGTCTTCCAACAGGAATCTAAGTGCATTTTGACAGGAGAATGCTGTATGGTTCATGTTGTTTACGATACAGTGTTTCAGTTACTTAATTATACACTGAAGTACCTAGAAATGAAATATCTCTTTTATGTACACCATGCCTAGGAGAGCGTTGTCTAGATTGAAACTGCATGGCTCTCTTTGTATTCTGGCATGTTGCTCACTGGCTTATACATTAATAGGCTCTCTGTATACTTGATGGTGACAATAACTATGAGCGTTCAGCAACAACTAAACTGATCTAGTGACCCTCTCAGTACACTTTCTGCTTCCCTACGTTCAAACCATTGTGCAAGCTATTCCTGCTACATGAATGCCCTGTTCTGAAGCTGATGGAAAACCATCCAATACCAATCCCACCTCCTCTGGGAAGTCATTCCTGACAATAACAGTAATAACTAATATTTACTAGGTACTTACCATGTGCCATGGTCTAAGTGTTTTGCACACATTATTTGTTTGATCCCCATGTATATTAAAGCTCTATGGGGTCAGTTTAACAATTATCCCCGTTTTATATGAGTCCTAGCCATCATACTCTAGTCATTTCCCAAGGACCATTTTGGAAAATTTCCATTATGTGTGGCTCTAAAATAGGACAGGAATTGTTCTCATCCCTTGACCATTTCGGCACAGCACTAGTTGTAAGAGTTTTGTGTCACATTGCAAATATCAAAGGTTACACAGAGTGTATGAACTGAGGCTGACTATTGAAGGACATGGTAGGTTGTTAAAATCAAGTAAACAAGAGCTTACTGGGACACATGGACCTTGAAAATTCTCATCACCAAATGACTCTCTAAGCTGTCTAAAGTCTGGATCAGATGCTATATATATATATATATAAAGTCTGTTACATCAAAAGAAAGATGCAGGAATCCATTCACTGAAACTGATATTGTGTCTTTAAAAAGTATTTGATTTGAGCATTTAAAATACTGTGCTCCACTGCTGGTTTAATTTTTATAAATGTTCCCCCTCTTATAGATCATCTCAATAGCCACATCAGAGGAGAGTGAAGCAAGAATAAGCTCCTCATTCAGGCTCTCAGTACACTCCTGCTTGATTGGAATGGATATTGTACATAATATGTCCCTACAGATGTTTCCTCCAGTGGGGCACATTGAATTTCATTTAAATGCCAAGGCACAAAATCTAAAACAATGTGACTTTAACAAAAAATCTGATGAGGAATTTGATGAGAAAATGGCAAGAATTCCTGTGGCATTTGGGTAACAATTTCAGGCCCTCATTTTAATAGAATAAACAGGATCATATTTCATTCAAATCTGGCAATGAGATGAGCTTTGGGTATTACATTGATATAAACCAATAAAGAATTTGCAAATTTGAAGCACTAATTAACAGACACAATATTAAATGAAAAAAGTTTGCTCCAGGGGAAAATATATTTTGAAGACTTTAAACTTTTATTAAAAGACATTTTTTTGAATCACTTCTTTTGTAGTTTACTCTTTTGCTGGTTTTTATAAATTATGGGAATATTGTGATATTTTCTAACTGATACCGTTAACACAGCACCTAATATTCCTTTTTACCTTTTTGAGGCAATTCATCAATGTCACAGTGTCTTGAAATCTAGAGAAAAATAAGCCAAAACATGAGCTCAAATATCACAGAATAATCAGAGCAGGCTTAAGTTAAGCTATTGTGTCAGTGAACAGAGTGCAACAAACTACAGGTGTTTCAAGTTGACTGTAGCAGGTACATCCTATAACGGTTACAGGGTCATTCCCACAGTAGAGCAAATTTGGCCAATTATCCCCAAGGGGAAAGGCAGGTACTCAGAAAGGCCATCATAGAGTGGAAAGCTGGAGTTTCACCACTTTGGACTGGAAGAGACCTCAAGGTTTTATTCATGTAATCAGAAAACACTTACTTGCACCCACAACCATGTCAAGAGTATCCATGTGAATGCTTTTGTAACCTCTTGTCCCCCAGATGTCCTCAGGATGCTAATTTGGACCTGATTTCACCTGGATAAAAATGTGAAGGGAGGTGAAAGGATAAGTGTGAAGAGATGCAGTGGATTTAACACAGGTCTTACAACAGATAAACCTTTTTAAATGAATAGCCTATTCATTTTCTACTCCATGTGAAAATTATTTTACAACAATTCTAGAGGAAGGACTCTCTGAAGCTTGACTTACTGGTCACAAATTGCACTACAGAAAGATAATGCTCTGTACCTAATTGCAGTGCTGCACAGTTACTTTCTTGAGACTACAATATCTAAGACATATGTGTCTAAAGACTCATACTTCAGAAAATGGGACTGTCTGAAGAATGTTAAAGAATCAAATACATGAGATCAACCTTAACATAAGATATTGTGGGGTGGTTCTGTGTGTGTGTGCATGTGTGTGTGTGTACATGTGCACACATGCAATTGCACATTTTTGGTCTTCGTTTGAGTGTGTGTATTTTAAAGAAATAGTTATTTTACCCTAAGCGTGTATTCAGCAAAAGTCAGCTGGTGTTAATATTACCTGTACCAACAATTCTGCAATCTGTGCCCCACTTGCAGGTTTTCACAGAGAATAAATTTGTGTGCATTATGACTAAATACCACATTCTCTAAGAGGGAAGGAAAGGAAAGGGGGATTAAGTATAGTACAAGGAGCTTTATATACATTTTATTCTTACAGCCACCTCATGACAGAAGTATTACTGCATCTACATTACAAATGAGGAAAGTAAGACCCAGAAAGATTAAGCAATTGGCCCAATATCACACAACCAAAAACAATTTAAAAAAGAGCCAGAATTTCAAACCAAATAGATTTGGCTCCAGAACCCAAGCTTTTCCCCACTATACCAGAATATCAGAAAAATTGTTTGAAAAGTGAAAATTTTAATCAAATTACTTAGACCATCAAATAACCAATTTAACTTATTTTAACTCATTTTTTACTCAGAAGAAACCATATCTGATCCGATGCCAAGAATGTCTGTTTCAATGAAAACTGTGAACCAGTTTTTGTTGTAGAAGGCTTAGAAATAAATACGTGCTCACCCACCCTGTCCCTTTGGTCTGCCATGTTATTGATTAGAACCTTGTTGCTAGCTTCATTTAACCTCAACCTTTTTTCTATTTTGCCAATTTGTCATATTTTACACACCCGTAGAGGTAAAAGAAATGCTTTCTGGAAGAATGTATACTGTAAATAAGCAACTAAATAAATTATCTTCTCTTGCATTAATCAGTCTTGGGCAGAAATTACGGCTCAACAAGCGTTTTGAGTATCATTTTCCCTCCCCCAGTTTTTTATATTCATTCCCATGTCTAAACTGTCTATAATATAAATAAATGATATTCTATTGTAACTTAAGATGTATTGCCTTTAGCATTTAAATATTGTTAATTTTACATCACCGTATTTAAGTTACAGG